>NW_004524734.1:2097287-2102459 GCF_000260255.1 Octodon degus
TAACACTCATGCCCAGTTTTCCTTACCTACGTGGCAGGTCATTCTTGCCACCTCTCTTTTCTTTCTGCTTTGTCAGGAGCTTCCTACCATGTTGTACAACGTGCACTTAACAAGAAAATAAGATATCAATAAAATAAAATGTCAAATGTGCAGTGAGTGCTGAGAATATACATCAGCATTTTCGTATCAGCTGTGTGCTTATTGACAAAGCCTAAAAGATAACATCAGGAATAAAAATCTATATGAACAACAATGAAAATACCAACAGAACTCTACAGCAAAAATAATCTTTGCTTCAATTTTCACACCCAAGGCAGTCTTCACACATGAAAATTGCATGTTTCATACACAACTATCACACTGATGACATGTATATTTTATTTTCCTGTCCTTTCTTTTTTCTTTTTCTTTTTCAGCACCAGGGATTGAACTTAGGACCCTCCATTTGCCAGGCAAGTGCTCATTCTACAGAGCTATCTCCTGGGCCCTTTCCTGTCCTTTCTTATAGGACACAATTGACATCTTTTTGGTTACCCTGTTGTCACAGTGGGTCTTTGTGATGCTGCACCTGCCTATTCACTTGTGAGCTCCCCAATGTGCTCCAGAATTTTTTTTTTTTTGTATAGTTTCCTGGGCAAAAACATTTTGTTTTTCCTCTGCTGTAAATGATCTCTTATGAGTTCCAGTCCCAACCCCTTCAGAAAATGTCTCTGTGGTATTTTGCACTTGTTGTTTTCTTTGTAAACTTTCAAACTATTTATGCCACAAGTTTAGGATTGAGCAAAACAGAACCACTGGCCAATGCTTTGTGTTTCAAATGAACACCATAGTTGCTGTAAACCTCATCAACATCTATTCTGCCTTTGGTTTTGATGTACAAAGTTTCCATCTCAGGCTTCTGTTTTGTTGAGATTTTTCTTATCAGTATTTCCATCATGTGCAATGTTGGCACTGGCAGTACCAGTTGTGTTTTTTTGCCATATACAAAACCAACATAAATCTTTCTGAAATCCAAAGATGGTACTATACAATTCTCTGTTTGGAGATTGCACCATTTCATTTAGAATTTCTGCCTTGCTCTTATATATATCTCCTACACTGCCCAACGTGTGCTCTGTTAGCAAAAACTCAATTGGAAACTGGGAAATCAGTTATCGACTGTCACATTCTGATTAGTTTGGGAGATAGGAGCAACAAGTCTGTTCACATCATTTGGTTTATTACTATATAAATAAGGACCTAGTGGCTGAGTTTCAGGATAAATTTTTAAATTGAAAAGATAATAAATCTTTGCATCTAGAAGGGAATATATTTTTATGCCATATTTTGATCCTTTGCTTTTCTGTAAATCTTTTACATTCTTGTGATTACCATGGGAAATCTCTGCTAAATTCAGCAGAACTATGAATGCTTTTAGTTGAGCTAGTGAGGTGTTACAGTAACTAGATTTTTGAATGTGGATGTTGGTGCATACATAACATTTTAATTGTATTTCAACCTTTGTGTATTTCACAGAATCTTGTAGCATTTCATCTGTTACAATTTCTAATACTGAATGGTAGTGATAGTATTCTGCCTAATACATTACACCCCTGCCAAGGCCTTTGCTGTAGTTTTGGACCTAGTTCTGTAGGGACTCATTGGTGTCTCAGTGTAACCTGGGGAGAAACAGCAATAGGAATGATGAAAAGATAGACAAGAAGACAAGAATCAGGGTCGGGTGGAAGCTTGTTTGCCTGATTGGCAAAGGATCCCCAAGAACAACAATAGGAGTATTTATTTATACTTTTACAAAGTTAGTATCGTGAGACACAAGGTTGCCTAGTAACTAATAACCAAAAATGTCCAGGTAGGATATTTTTCTCTAAGCTGAGGTAGCTTAACTGCTTTAGGCACTGAGGCATTGTCCTACCTTTCCATGTATATGACCAATTTCCGGTTTCAGCAGCTCCCAACATAGTTCTAACACTGGATCATTTCATTTGGTTGCATGACCATTTTACATTTCAGCTAGTTAAATATATACTAACATTGCTGTTTTCTTCATCATCTGAATGGAGAGATCTTCATTTCCTGTGCACCAGTCAATTCTCACTCCACTTCACTATCACAGGAATTTTGCCTACATGGCCAACCTAAGATGGTCATCATAATCACTATCACCATCATCATCCCCCCACACCCCTGGTATGTCATGAAAACATGTATTTTACTTGTAATGGATCATATTCATCATTCATGCACTTTTGTTGCTGTTTTTAGAGACAGAGTCTCATTTTGTAATTCAGGTTGACCTTGGACTCACTATGTAACCCCAATTAGTCTCAAACTTGAGGTGATCCTCCTGCCTCAACCTCCTGAATGCTGGGATAACAGATCTCTCTACTCTTGGCTGATGATTTACTTTTGATCTTCTCTATATGTTGAAACATGGCCATGTCCTATTATACAGAATTGGAATACTTCTATCAGAAAAATCAAAAGAAAAAAATTAAAAAACAAAAATAGAAACAAATCCTAGTGATGTACGTGTATCACACCCTCTGTGATGCTCAGGTAAACAGATACTAAACCTATTAGATGGAGCATAATTTTGGTGAAGATCCTGGTTTGACACTTTTGCACACATGTCCACCCTTGTGTTTCAATAACACATGGGCAAACATGAAGATTGCTTCCTGGATCCCTCAGGCAAAGGTACTGTGATCCACAGCTGACCACTATTCCACCAAAGCAGGGGTAGAGAGCTAGCTCTGCTGTCTTAAGCACTTGCCTGGCAAGCACAAAGATCCAGGTTCAATTCCCAGTACCGCACGCCATGCTGGCCTTGGAAACCAGGGTGAGCTATGTAGGCTACCAAAACTGCACGTGGTGGTGCATGCCTATAATCTCAGTGCTGAGAAGGCTGAGACAGGAGGATCACTATGAGTCTGAGCTGCATGGCACAACCCTGTACCAAATAAATGAAAAAAAAATATATATATATATAATAAAAACTTACAGTAGAAAACAAGGAATGTGTTTATGAAACCCATTGTTATGCTACTTGGGTTTATTTGGATTTTAAGTGTCATGCTATGCCTCCAAGAAAGGGGAAATCGATGATCCTGTCCCCAGACACCCACCTGTCTCTCAGGAGAAGATGAGTTTCTTTCACTTGTTTAATGAAAATCATCACCATGGGTAGTCTCCTCCACCTCCTCCTTATAGTCCTCAGGACAGTTAATCAGTCCCATCTTCAAGTGACTCAGGGCCAGTTCCACAGAGAGACCCAGTATTCCTCAGTCCTCTAACTGTGCTCCTCAGACAGCTTTAGCCCTGCAGTATATACTCAGAGTGAAGTTTCTTACTCTTCTACATCATAGTTCATCCTGCTCTGAAGAGAGTTCCTGGGAATAGAAGGGACTATTTGAGTCCTGGTTCCTTCTTCAGTGGCAGATACTCAACAATGCTGAGAACATTATTCAGAAGATCCTGGTAGGTTTGCAGATTGTTTTCAAGCTTTGACCCTTGCTTTTGGCCTATCATGGTAAGATGTCCAATTTGGGCTCTGCATTCTCAACCTGGTAGTAAAGTTCATTCATTCAGTGCTTCAAGTGATGATCCAGACTACATCCCATAGTAATCTGGAGTCAGACGAATTCGCCAGGCTTTCTCCCACTGAAGAGGCAGCTCAACAGTTCTTCACATATGAGCACTGACTCCTTTCTTACTGTCTTATAGGCTTTTCAACCCAGCCAGTGAGTCACAACATCCCAAGGTAGTTGGAGAGAACATAATTCACAGTAGCAGGGCCTACGGCCCCTTTCAGCCACACTCTCAGCATCCCATAAAGAGTTTTGTGGACTTATGTCTCATGGAGGTAGGGAGGGAGAATGAGGCAGGAAATTAGAGCACAACCAGCTGGCTGGGCGAGTGAGCATGATTTGTTAAAGATCTGGGACACATGCTCAGGAAAAAAGAGTTCCCAAGCCCTGCACTTGGGGTGAGTCAGAAAGTGCTATCTTCAACTCTGGTGCAAAATCAGGGGATTTTTGGTAGGATGGCCTAGTTCCAACATCAGCCTGAAAAACTGGGGCCTTTAACCTTGTGGCTTTCTTTTTCTCAGTGGCCTGCTGTCACTCTGTAGATCATACTTCTCTTCTTTCCTTTATTTATTTATTTATTATTTATTTATTTATTTTAGGGAAGGGCATACAGGGTGTTCAGGGTCTCACTACTAGATCACATTCATAGTGATCTGCCTGTTTACAGCCTCCCAAGAGCTGGGATTACCCAGTCTCAATTGCCATCTCAGAGTGGCCTGGGGGCAGGCTGGAGATGGAACACCCAGCCCCAGGCACTTTAATCTGCAGAGCTATTTGGCCAGCCCTCCCTTTACTAAATATAAAACCTCACTACATGTTTTTGCTTGTCTTCTCTAATTCTTTGTTAGGACAATAAAAAACCTGGAAAGAATCTCTAGAAAGTGCTTACAGCATCCTAGACCCCAGTAATAAACCTTCCCCATATTCAGGACTAAAGACTTAAGAATAAGAGGCTCTGTGGAAAATTTCTTAAACGAGAGCTGGAAGCTGGGTGTGGTAGGTACATCTGTAATCCCGGTACTCTGGTAGGATGAGGCAGGAGAACACAAGTTTGAGCCTAACTTGGGAAATTTAGTGAAACACTATCTTAAAATAAAATGGCTGGGAAAGTATTTCAGTATGGGGCCTGGGAAGATAGCTTGGTAGTCTAAATGCCTGCCTGGAAAGTGTAAGGTCTTGGGTTTGATTCCCCAGTACTGCATGCTGTGCTGGCCCTGGAACACCAGCTGTGCTGTGTCAGCCACTGAAATGAGGTGTGGTGGCACACTCCTGTAATCCCAGCACTGGGGAAGCCGAGAAAGGAGGCTCACTACAAGTCTGAGCTGCATAGTGAGACCCTGTACCAAACACATAAATAAGTAAAATAAAATGAAGAAAATATTTTTAAAAAATTTTAAAAACTGGAGTGAGATGACCGGGCCACGGGATCCTGAACAGACCCAGAGCACAGGCCCGGCAAGTGAGTGAGATGACCAGAGGCCGAGGGATCCTGAATAGACCCAGAGCGCAGGCCCAGCATGGAACCCTTCAGCAGAACTCCCTGCAAAGAGGCTAGAGGCAAGACCCACCCAGCTGATTCAGGAGC
>NW_004524734.1:2105109-2121236 GCF_000260255.1 Octodon degus
TTTTCAGCCTCCCAAGCACTGGGATTACAGGCAAGGGCCACCACACCCAGTCTCAATCACGGTCTCAGTGCACCTGGGGGTAGGGATGGCACAGCACTATTTTTTTTTTTTTTTTAATTTAGGGGTAAGGACAGGGAGGATCCACAGGTTCATAAGAGGTGGAAAGCTGGAGATGTGGTTTATTGATGGCCTAGCAGGGCCAGGGCAGCACTGCTACAGTGAGAGAGAATTATTCTCTGTTTCCATGATCTTCTGGCCAAGATCCAGACACCAAAAGAGAGCGTGCATTGTCCTCGCTGTGACCACAGGTACCCACATAGGTGTCTGTAGGCCGTGCTCACACCAGAGCCATCTTGCCACGTCCCTGTGGGTCTTTAGCCCAGCACTCAGGTCATCCTGTGCAGGATCCACATCCCAGTTCGGCCAGTAGGTGGCCTCCCCATAGGTCTTCTTGAGGTCACCACTCTGTGTGAGTAGCACAGAGAACAAGACCAGGCTAGATAGAGCCTAGATGGAGCCTACGGGGCATGAAGGTGGCAGTGGCAAGCAGCCTGCTTGGTGCAAAGCAATATGCCTTCATGTCGTATGACATGCTGGGCAAAGTTGGAGGTAATTTTGAGTTGGGAAAGAATCAGCTCAGAACTGTGTTTTAAGAAAATTAATCTTCCTGGGGTGTAGAGTTGAGAGTAGAAGGGAGAGAAGGGCCCAGGGCTCTTCCCTGAGCTAGAAGTATAGCTATGGACAACCTCTTGGAAGCCGGGCTGCTCCCCTGTTATTCCTCAAGTTTCCAGTCCAAAGCCAGAAAGGGCCTGACTTGCAGAATCTTCCATCATGGGGTCATGTTGGTTTCTGATAAAAAGTTTCAGATTTGGGAAAATTTTGGAGTTTTGAATTCAGGAAGTTCAACCTATCATAGTTTCTTGTTAGTGTAGATTTTCCCAGCTGGCAAACACTACAAGCAAAATCACTGTAGGAGAAACATTTGCAAAATAGAGAAAATAGAATACTTGCCTTCCTGAACTGTGACATTCATATAGATAAATACATAGATTTAGAACCGTGCTTGGCATATCCTAAGTGTTGAGCGAACGTCCCGCCACTACAGTAAAGGAAAAGCAGCCACCACACATGTAGATGACCTGTAGACTTCCTTCTTATGTCCCCGAGCTCCTGGGCCTTCATGGGTTTTATGAACAATCCCGTGAAGACGACACTCCTTGAAATCTGTTCATGTGTTACCATAGCCATCTCCGATGCTGAAAAAGCCTAAACCATGAAGCGTTAGTCTAAGCTCGGGCTGAAGGCATCCTTGGAAGAAGGCTATATCTTCCAAGTGACAGCGTGGCCGAGACCTCCGGGCACTAGGACAATGGTCATCTGTTCCCTCGTGGAATAAACGAGGGTGGCTGTTCTGAGCTCTGGTCTCTTTCAAACTCAACCGCAACTATGGAAGCAACCACAGGGTGCCGCTGTGACCTAAAGCTTCTCCACAGGGCCGTCGATGGGCGAAGCTTTGGCGGCTGTTAAGTCACCTTTCTCTGAGCTCTGTACACTGTACTGCGCTTGCAAACCAGCTCAGACGATGGGAACGTGTGGATTTTTACCCCGCAAGTCGGGTAAGGGGCCTGAAATTCTGCACGTCCAACCAGTTCTATGCAGCGCTGGTGCATGATTCGAGCCCAAGCCCAGCTCTCAGCAGTTCTCTTTCTCTTTGTGATTTGTAACAAGAATGAAAACTGAGTGGAACAGGAAGAAGGGGCCGTTCTATGCTTTTAAGAGACAGTGAAGAAAGAAAAAGAGGGAAAAAACAAGTAATGCAGTTTTCTCTGAGCATTACAATCCCAGAGCTCCTTGGCTTGGTCCTGAGGACGGACAGGCAGGCGCGGGGATCAGGTTGGGGGAGTAATGAGGCGCTTCACGTGGGATCACTTGGCCACGTGCGGTGGCACAGCCCATAATCCCACCCTCAGGGAGGCTGAGGCAGGAGGATTGCCAGCTTTACCCCAGCCTATGCAATTTAGCGACTCAGTGAGACCCTGTCTAAAAAATGAAAAAAAGAAAAACAGAGGATGGATCTCTGTATCTTGTTTCTGACACAAGGGTTCCTTTACCAGTTTCTTTATTATAGAACTTAACAAAACGCCCAGCGGCCAGCGGCCCTGCCAAGCCCTGGGAAGAGGAGAGCTTTGCGCTGAGAAGCGGGACGACAGGAAGAGCTGCTCTGCCCAGGCTCGATCTTGCGTGCACAACGCATCTATTTTAATACCATGGACTTCTGCTTTCACAGCCAGGCGGGAGGGTGGGGAGAAGCCATGAAGGGGAACAACACTAACCCGCTGTGGCAGTTCGTCCTGTGCGACCCTTGATCTAGGGCAAAGGCACCCTGCCAAAGGATGCGTCGCTTTCCTCCCTCACCCTTTTTTTTTTTTTTTTTAAATCAAGTTTATTGCTGCTTCAACTTCTCCTCTCTTTATTTATTTATTTGCGGTACCGGGGATTGAACTCAGGACCCTGCGCTTGCCAGGCAAGTGCATATTCTCCTGAGCTATCTCCCCAGCCCATGAGCTATCTCCCCGGCAGGCCTTCTTCATTTATAAACTGTTTCTATTTTATTCTTCTTTTCTCATTTTATTTCTTTTCCTTTCCTTCATTTGTCCCTCCCGCTCCTTAGTTCCCTTTTGATTTTGAACAGTTTCTATTTCACAATATCTACCATACATTTTGAATTTTATTTACTCTTTCCATGTCTCACACCAGAGATACCGTGCAGTATTTACACATGTATCTGCTTTCTTCCACTCCACTGTATGGTCTCAAAGTGCATCTATTTGGTCACAAATGTCCAAACTTTATCCTTCTTTTATCCATTGTATAAAAACAAAACTTCCTTATCTACTCACTGGTTGGTTGATGGGCTCTGGGCTGCTTCCAAGATTTGGCTACTACAAACTGTGCTGCTGTAAACATGGGCTTGCTTATATCACGGGGGTATGATGCTTTTAATTCTTTTGGAAAGACACCAAGAAAGGAAATTGCTAGGTTAAATGGGATCTCCGGTCCTAGGTTCTGCTGGCTTCTGTTGGCTCTCTTTTTCTCTTGGTACTTTTTCCTTTTTGAAAAATTTCATTTGGGTTCTTATTTTTTTGGGGGGGTCATTTTTGGTGATCTTTATTTTATTTTATTTTATTTTTTAAATTTTTATTTATTTGTGTGTGTGTGTGTGTGTGTGTGTGTGTGTGTGTTTGTGTGGCCAGCTCAGCCCACCAGGGGGCGGGGCTGGCTGGCATGTGGTGCTGGGGGATTGAACCTGGTCCCTGTGCTTTGCTAAGCTTGTTCTAGGTATGTGCTTTAGACCACTGAGCCATCTCACCAGCCCCTTTAGTGATCTTTATATATCATTTTTTATCCTTTTTATTCTTGAGCTTAAACCTGAATGTTGACTGATGTGAAAACAGCATTATGTCTATTAGTATGGAGTTTTTATTTCTTTGTATTGTTTTGGTAGAATTGTTTTTTAGATTTCCAGATTTATTATTTATTATTTATTTATTTATTTATTTATTTATTTATTTATTTAGACAGCATCTCACTATGCAGTTTGGGCCAGGGAGCAAACTCAGGAGCTTGTGCTTGCCACGTAGGTGCTCTGTGCTATTTTCCCAGCCCTAGAATTGTTTTTTTAGGAGAGGTTTATTTTTGTTTTTGATGCTAGGGACTGAACCCATGGCTTCCAGCTTGCTAGGCAAGCCTTCTTCTGCTGAGCCAAGTCCCCCACCCCTGGATTTTTTATTTATTATATCAGCTCAGCATTTATCCAGCTTCCTACTTGTAATGTCTGAGGAAGAGGTTGGCACTGAACTTCCAAGGCTCTGAGAGTGGAGTTAGCTTCCCCTCTAGTTAATCTCCCCCTCAGCCCTCTCTGGGAAGCCTTATGGGCCAACCTCCCCATCCAATTGGCATAAAATACATAGCGAGGAGCCTGGGAGCTAGGTGTGGACAGTGTTCCTCTCTCCATCTGCACACATGAAGTGTGGCGCACAGACGGGAGGGGGAGGCTCATCTGGGGTGTGAAGGTGAATGGATAGGAACAGGCCCAGCAGGAGGGGTACAGTGCTGCTGCCACGCCCCATGCCCCTCTGGACTGGATTAGAGCTCCACCAAAGCCGAGAATGAGCACCAAACAAACAGATTTCATGAGATACGGTGAATGACCAAGCTCCAGAGTTGTAGCACTGAGACACTGAGGTACAGGCACAGTGTTATGAAGTATGGAACCTACTGGAACTCATAGCTTCTCATCTCAGAAATTACTGGATTAAGGGATTATTGGGAGAAAGCATCCTTCGTGTGGACATTTGCATGGACTAGAAGGCACCTTCATTCGACAATGGCAACAGAAAGCAATGCTTGCAATCAGTTTGAAAGGCCCTTGTCCAGCCACCTGAAGGTAAGAATAGAGAAGATCACAGCTGTGACAGCACCGAATGGCAAGTGTCAAGCATGTACAAGGTCTTTGGGGCTTGGTGGAAATTCTTACAGGAACCTTTGCAAGAGGCCAGAGGTTCCTCTTCAGCAGGACAAGAACAAGAATGGAATGGAGAAAGGAGAAAAGAAATGAAGAAAGGGGGAAAAGAAAAAAAAATATATATATATATATACATATATATATATATGATAGCTAAGATAATTGTATTACTAATTTCTATTGGTTTACTGAAAGGAAAAGTTAGTGCTTAATAACTTCATCAATTTTGCATGCCTATATCTGGTAATCTGAACGACTACTTTGAAGAAAACAATATGCCCAATAATCTTGTTTTGAAATTCCATATCATTTTTGTGTTTTTCCTTATTTTTTATTTTCTTTAAAAACAAAATTTAATCCCCTGGATTGTTGTGCCAGCCCTGGCCCCAGGGCACACTGAGACAACAATTGAGAGTGGGCATGGTGGCGTGAACCTGTAAAACCAGCACTTGGGAGGCTGTAAACAGGTGGATCGCTATGAGTCCAGTCTAGTAGTGAGACCCTGAACATCCTGTAGACCCTTCCCTAAAATACAATAAATAAATAAATAAATAAGGAACAAGGACAGGAATGGGTATCACCAGCATTAACTCACCTTCTCTGTCTCACAGGCCAGTGAGGATGGTAGCATTTAGGCTTAACACGAAATGATGAGAATTGCTGTTACACAACAAACAAGATACTTCTGTGCCAAAGAAGTATCCATAAGGAATAAGAATTTCCAGTCTGTCTCTAAATATGAAAGACCCATGGGTTGGTGAGATGGCTCAGTGGTCTAAAGCACCTACTTAGAACAAGCTTGGCAAAGCACGGGACCACGGTTCAATCCCCCAGCACCACATGCCAGCCAGCCCCACCCCCTGGTGGGCTGAGCTGGACACACACACACACACACACACACACACACACACACACACAATAAATAAATAAAAAAATTTAAAAAAAAATAAATAAATATGAAAGACTCAGCAGTTAAGTTCCCAGGCTCTTGGAGGCAGGACAGCAGGACAGCTATGGGAGCCAGCTCTTCAAGCTAACCTCTTTGGATCTCTCCTAGTTATCAGCCACAAAACTGTAACCTGCTGGTTGATTATCTGTTAAGAGAGAAAGATGAATGGCACTGAATACCGTGGCCTATGAGACCAGACAAGGGTCACTCACAGTGGCCTCAGACCAAGAATGGCTGGCAGTGTGCAGAGGGAAGCACAGGACGGGCCACTGGCAATAGCAGTGTGGGCTCTGAGTCCACTCTTCCAGAAATAAAGGAGCCATCAGGTGCAGGAGGGCTGGTAGGGCTCTGTGTATCCTCAGACCTAGTAAGCCCGGGACTCAAAAGAAGGCTGTGCTCTTAATGCGACAGCAGAGCTAGCCTAGAGCTTCCCACACCTCGTCTGAGTTGGTATTTTTCTTGGGACAACAGTACAATTGCCAGAGAGACCTGTAAAATTTAGAAAGTTTAGAAAGTTCCCCAGCATGACTACAGGTCTAATTTCCTCCACAGGGAGATAAGAACTTAACAATGTGCTTTAATCCCTCATGACATGAAATAAGAACTGCCTGATCTGCCTTCAGCTCTTGATAAAGACTGTAGGAAGATTTTCCAATAGCTTTCACTGTGTGGTATTAGTGCAATGGCAAACAGAAACACCAAAATGCCACCCAGGATTTGGAGGCAGATTTATTTACTGTGACAGGCACTGACAAGGAATCGATTGTCCTTCATAATATCAGGCCCTGCAGGGACAGGGAGGGAGATTTTTTATGCAATTGCAAAGAGGAAGGACAGAAGTAGAGTACTTGGCTGTCTTTGATTGGTTCTTCCAATACGCATCCTAGGGACCCGCTATGCATCACAGTGACCAGGAGACAGTGGTAACAGGAACTGTGACAGAAATTATTACCTGATCAACTAACAGGCTGGCTGGGGGCATTTTCTGCTCTATTGGGATGTGTCTGCCCCAGTCCGTCTGAGAAATCAATTAGTTCTTGAGGTAAGAACAAAAACCTGACTTGCTGCCAATGATTTGCTCTGAAATGGAAGCAAGTCATTGTGCAACTGAGGAAAAACTGAACAACAATGCCTCATCTCTTTCTATTCAAACTCAGAGACCATCTCTTTGTGCACCTTACTGTACTGTGCACTGACCCTAGTTAGTGTTGTATGTCCCATAGGAGAAAATAGCAGCAATGCTGTAACAAATCACAGGGACACAGCTCTGCAGAACCTGTTTACATTAAGCGATATAGATCTTGCTTCTGCTGTCCTCAATGGCATCCTTGTGACACTGGTTGCACTCATGACGCCACACTGCCCATCCACCTGGCATCCAGTAAGTCTCCCAGTGTCAGTGTTGTGCTTCACGGATGCAACTCTTCTTCAGAGCATGCAGGGGGACGACCAGGTCCCGTTAAGTTTACCATTCAGAATTTGACAGGGCAAACATAGAATACCCCATTTCCAGCCATGTCTTCCTTTGGCCGCTTGTGGTGGTAATCTCTGCATTCCTAGAGAGGGAGCTTTTTCAATGGTGGCAGACCCTGACTTCCAGAAGCAGCTAAGAGCCAGAAGTGCAAGTGAACGGTCCGTGTACAAAGAGAAAGGAGTAGTCCCACTCTTGCAGGAAATGCCTTTCCTCATCAGGCTCAGCTTAATACTGGCAGAAAGAACACAAAAGAACCCCATGAGTGGGAGGCAAGAGATGACAACTGGGCAGCCAGTTGTGTTCTGCCGTGAAAGTCATCTTTGAAGTGTTGCCTGACAGTACATGGCTGCCATACTGCAACAACAGTGGCTACTGCCCTGGTTCCAGAGGCTGAAGGGCATGGTAGAGCACACCTACCACCACCCTGCCATCCATGAGTGTTGAAGACAGGAAGTAGTGCCACAGTCAAAACACGGATAAACAGAGGCCCACAATGGTGGCTTCAACCAAAGGTGTGGTGGTAGACTCTTGGTAAGCAGAGCCCTGAGGTCATCTAGTCCTCAGTGTGAGTCACTTCAAATACATATGTCAGCACCATTCCAGAGTTTCATCCCAGAGCGTTCACACTGTGCTAGCCATCAGGAATGATCCATTTATGAGGCTGCCCACCATAAGTGGGGACCTGCCTAGCAATCTCTGAGAAGCTCTCATGGTCCTGTGTTTCAGAACCTTGGGATATCTGTCTGATCTCATGTTCAAATTCAAGGGTCAGAAGTCACCTCAGCAGGGAAAAGGGAGGAAGGAAGTTCACATAGGTCTGGATCAGAGCCAGAATTCTTCTTGGAGAATATGGACAGACTTGGAAGTACCAGACTCTGAGGAGGGCTTAGAAAGTTCAAGGAAGGTCCCCGAGTGCTGCGATTGGTTCCGTGGCAGCAGCTTATCTGGCCCAATGGGTGTGTCCCCTAAAGCTGGTGCCCTGGCTTCCCCTAGTGAGGCCACCCAAGCAACAAGGGCAAGGACCGGCCCTGGGGTGCGGGAGCCATATACCCACTTGTGTTGATCTGTACAATCTACAGACTGGGATAGTTGAAGGGCAAGTCCCTGAGATGTGGCAACTCCCAAGGAGGAAGTGAAGAGTCATGGAAAATGTGTGGTTGAGTGATGGGGACACAACAAGCCGTTGCTGGCAGGGCCCAGGAAGTACCAGCAGAAACCCATTTATGCAAAGGAAGAATGTCCAAGCTGAGTAAAATCTGAACCCCAGGCTTACAGCAGAGGCTCACACCGAACAGGAAGCCTCAGCAGCAGAAGCCCTGCTGGGCTTCAGGGGACCTGGGGTCCACAAATTGTTTTCTTCAGAGAAAATAGAGGAGGAGTGGCTGTGGGCCAAGCACTGCTCCAGGCAGAGAAGGAAACAACATTTGTGAGCAAGCAAACAAAAATCTGTTTGCATTTTAGTGGGGGAAGACAGAGAGCAGCCAAGGTAAACAGAAACATGGTACTGCAGTTCTGAAAGCAGCAAATGCTGTGGTGGGGGGATGGAACCCAAGTGCTATGTTGGTGTCGACGTGTCCCGACGAAGCCTCATGTGATCATAGAGCTTGCTTTTCAGAGGTGGCTGGATTTAAGACATGTGAGGCTGGGATTAAGGGTCTCACACAGGGATTGGCTCATGGGGGCTGCTAGGGTTGAGGACTGGTGCTAAGAGTGAGTGCTGCCCTTCCCAAGGGTAGACAAGCTGACTAGATAGAGCACAAGGGACAGAAGGAGGGCTGCTGTGGTCACTCGCTGCCTTCCGCTTTGCTGCCCTCTGCCCACCATGAACTGTTTCTCCTCTGTGATGCCCCTGTACCACGCCACCTTGCTGAAACTGAAACTGCCACAAACTGTGAGCTCAGTAAGCCTTTCTGCCTTTAATTTCTGGAGTCGAGTAGTTTGTCTCAGCAATGAGAAAAATAACTAAGACAGTAAAGAAAGTGAATAAAGTGCGCTGGGAATTTCAGCTAGGTTGTCCAGCAAGTCTTTACTGGGAGTGTGACTGGAGCAGTGACTTAAATGCCAAAGGGAATGCTGAGGTGTGTTAGAAAAATGTGAATGGATTTAGAATCTACTTAAGTTGGATTTTCATACAAGTATTTCAAACATTATTAGAATATTCATGTCTAGCTAGAGTGGCAACTTCAAGGCAACTTGGATACCACCACCAAACTAATTCTGCAGGCAAGGATGAGGGGAGATCAAAAACTTCAGTGAATGATTAAATTAAATGCCCAAAAATTTATTACCATAAAAGATACACTGCTATTAATTTCCCTCAAAATATCCCCCTTACTTTGAAAATATATATCTCATCATTCTTGCTACTTTTTTTTGTCCTGGCAACCAAACTCAGGACCTTGCACTTGACAGGCAGGCGCTGTGCCACACTGAGCTACCTCTCTGGCCCTCTTGCTACTTTCTGAAACAGATCTGAAAATCCTATTTTGTGAATGTCTTCACATGGCATAATTAAAAAATGCAGTGAATGCTGCTGCCACGCGCCATCCAATGGGAAGGTAAATGCATTAGAACACTACAGTGTGTATTGCACGGCCTGCTTAGGCAGACATAGAAACCGAGGTTGGATCCCTGGCATGCGTGCTGGCCCTGCCCCCAGGGCACACTGAAGTGGCAAGTAAGACTGGGTGTGGTGGCGCACGCCTATAATCCCAGCACTTGGGAGGCTGAAAACAGGAGGATCGCTACGAGTCCAATCTATGTAGTGAGATCCTGTAGACCCTGTACTAAATACATTAAAAAAAAAAAAAAAAAAAAAGAACATCACAGTGTGCCCTCATCAACCTTATTCAGGCTCTTTCCCAGAGTCGACATGACCAGGAAAGGCAAATGTTTTGAGTGGATTCAGGACATGAAGTTAGCCACAGCAGAACAACTGAAGACATTCAGGAAGGAGGACCTCCAGCGCTACTTCAGAAAATGGCAAGGATGATGGGATAAGTGCATCAGAAGGGAGGGAGGGGATTTTGATTCATGGCAATGTGTCTTTTACTCTAATAATATCCTTTATATTGAAATTATTAAGCCTTCACCATATTTTGATTCTATCTCATGTCTCTCATTGTGACGAGACAGACTCAAGGCTGAGTGTGGAGTTGTCCTGGTCCAAACCCCTCACGTAAGGCCCTTAACCCTGAATCTGAAGAACCCTACCATTAGCTGTACATTTGCCCTCAGGCACCTGAAGCACCTGGAGCCATGTCGTCCCACAGCTCTGTGACTCCATGGCTACCTAGTCTGTGAAAGGGACCTCAGCCTCTTAACAGCTGGCTGTGGAAACCGACTTCCTGCTAAATCCACCCTCAGGAGTTGCTCACTGCGTTTGCCCTCTGTGGGCAGTGCAGGGCACACTGTCAGCTCCACTTCCTCAAGTGGCCTGGAGCAGGCTAAGAGAACCAGGACTAGCAGTATGGTCGGGAAACTGAGCTCAGCAAAGAGATGTTGTGTGAAGCGCGCCAGCTGGCTTCCAGTGCTGGCATTTCCTTCAATACTTCCAGAGCCAGAAGGCATGCTGGGCAGGCACCACACCAAGCCTAGTATTTGGGGACATAAAAGAAACCCGAGAGAGCCAGGGACTCACAGGGTATAAGGAGGTAAACAGAGGTTGGTGAAAGATTTTAAATATGCATGGCATTGTTATTCTTTTTCATGTGCGGAAACTACATTTTTTTTCCAACTAGGGAGTGGACATCATGTTTGTTTTTGAAATATAACTTTGCAAGATTGAGGAGTGCTTGTTTTCTTTCTGTGACCTATGAGACTAGAAAAGAACACTCAAGCAAAATGCATAGGATATGTGAGCTTTACAAATTTTCTTAAATTTTTTTAACTTGAAAAAGAAATACAGAGTCATTCTAAGCAATCCAACCATTACAGAAAAGTACAGCAGAGAAAGCAAGTGCTTCCTGTACTCCAACCTCCTGGTGCCAAATCATGATTACTGTACAGTCTACTGATGTAGGATCTTGTATGCTTTTATTTCAATGAATAAACTAACATGTTAATGTAAGTTTCTCCATACCAGTAAATACAGAACTACCTAATTATTTTTAATGGCTATATAACATTCTACTATAGATTTTTATACATTATTTTTTTAATTTTTTTTTTTTATTTTGGGGGAAGGGTCTACAGGGTGTTCAAGGTCTCACTACTAGATAGAACTCCTAGTGATCTGCTTGCTTACAGTGTCCCAAGAGCTGGGATTATAGGCATGTGCCACCACACCTAGTCTCAATTGCCATCTCAGCATGCCCCAGGGGAGGGACCAGCACAGCAGGCCCGGGGGATGGAACCCCCAGCCCCTGTACCTGCTTGCAGGTGCTTTAATCCACTGAGCTATTTGACTAGCCCTAGATTTTTGTACATTCTTGAATCAGTCTTTATTTGGAGGATATTTGGGGTGCTTTTCAATTTTTTATGATTATAAACATCTTTTTACATGAACCTTTGTAAAAGTATGTAGATGTTGCTGAGAAGACATCTTTAGAAATTTTTCTAGGAATTGACATGCTTTTTTAAAACTTTCCATTTAATAGATATTGCCCAATTGCCATCAGAAAAGCTTTATCCACTTATGTCCCAACAGTGTGTGTGTTCCCCAATTGTCCTGGGAGCTGGCAGGCACTTCATACACAGTCTGTCCTCAGTAGAGTGACAGCAGAATCCCAGGACCCTGCATTCCATTCTGTGAATGTCTGCAGTTCACACATTTCTCTGGTGTCTGATAAGTTAGCACTAATAGCCGCACGGAGATTTGCCCAAAAAAGCCCACATTTCCGCCGCTCCTTGGGCCATTCCAGGTACGCTTTCTTCTCTAAGTCAGCTTTCAGCCTGTGAAAGCGGGCAGGGATGCAGTAGAGCGGGGTGGGTTCCAGGAGGAGGAGGAGAATGATGCGATCAGAATTTTCATGGCAGTTGCGCTCATAGTGGCACCAGTCACTCTGGACAAAGCTGGGAGACAAAACGAAGATGGACTTGTAGCTCTTCTCAGTGCAGCTACTGATATTCTCAGTAATGCTCTTGCCAGGCACGAAGTTTCTCCCACAAAGACAAATCAAGACAGAACCATCTTCTTTTTCCAGATTGGGGACCAATTCATTCTTCATCCAGACAGAGTCATGTGCACTGTGTGAAATGAATGCATGGAAGTGAGCATTTCTCGTAGGCTGTTCTTGCGCTGCCCTCCTAGCCCCATGCCGTGTCTGCGCCCACTGGCCCAGCATCCTGACATACCAGGGCACATCAAAGTGGAAGAAACAGACAGCCGCAGGCGTCCCCAGAATCAGCAAGAGGACAACAGTGACAATCAACAAAGCTGTGTTGCAAGACAACTCAGAAAGAGAAACATCGTTCAACAGAGTCCCCTGTAGACTCAGAGGGTATTCGCAGATGTATGAATCTGGCCATCCAACCACCATGCCCTTTGAATATTTTTCAAGCTGAATGAAATTTCTCAATTCACAAGTACACCAGAATGGATTTTTCCCTGCATTTAGAGTCTTAACCTCCCGGCAGCTCTGAAAAAACTCCAGAGATGGGCTGAGAATCAAGTTCATTTCAATGTTCAGAACGAAGAGGTTGCTGAAACGACTGCACCCAGGGAGATCAGTTAAAAAGTTAAACACAATATTTAGCTCCCGTAAAGACTTCAGGGAAGTAATCTTGTTGGGGACCCTTTGAATTTTATTATAGCTCAGGTCAAAAATTTGAATGCCTCTGGGCAAGCACCCAAAAACAGAATCAGCAAAATTATTAGATGACAAGTTCATGTTGACCAAAGTGGCTGGCCACAAGCAGCCTTCCTCATTTACGTGCTGTAGTAGATTTTGGCTTAGATCCAAGTACCTCAAGGCCGTGCGGTTAGCGAAGCGGCTCACTGCGGAGAAAGTCTCCAGCTTATTGCCGTGCAGAATCACAGTGTGCAAATGAGGCAGCTGGATGGGGTTTTTAAAGAGTTCATCTGTTAAGATATTATTGGCAAAATTTAAATACCGGAAACTTCTGGGAGAATTAGGAAAAAGCATATGCGGCATTTTTGCATCTATTATTGTCAAGTTTTCTATATCCATTTTCATAAAAAGCAAGTAGATTCTATCCTGTGGAATAGAAAACACTCTAAAATGGACATGCTCCAGGCTTACTGTTCTCATCACAGTGTTTGCATAGTCAAATGAATTGTGGTCAAGGTACACCCAACCTCCAAATGTCACGTCCTGGATCTGGAAGCATTCCACCGACGTATGCCACACAAACTGGAAGAGGAGCAGGAGGTCATCCCAGAGTAAATCAACTTTATCAAATAATAGGGTAGATGTCTTGGAATTCTCTAAAGTAAGATGCCGTTGAGGGTCATAATTTAAAAATTGGCTTTTGCCATCTATATTTGTCATTTGCAATATTCTTGAAGTCTTCAGTCCATCACGCAAAAGAACCCAGAAATGTACGTTCATTGGTAAAGTGATATGAAGCTTTGTTGTGTTTAGGAGGGGCAGGCTACCTTCCTCGTAGTGAGAAAGGCATCTCAGCCCAAAGAAGATGGTAGCGAGGTGTAAATGAGCGATTTTCTGGAAATCTGATTTTTGCATTTGTGCTCCACTCAAGCCTAGGGTTTCCAGTTGTATCATGTTACCAATCTCCTCACAAAGAGGCAGTTTCAAAGTCATTAAAGGAAACATCTAAATGTCTGAGAGTTGCCAGTGAGTGCCAAACAACCGTCTTCAGTTTATTGTGAGACAAATCTAAGTATCTTAACTCTCCATTGAACTCAAAGATCTTGATATCCAGCTGTTGGATTCTGTTATGGGATGCAATCAAAGCTTTCAGTTTGGAGACAGAATGAAAATCCGAACTTTGGAGTTGAAATAAGAGGTTGTAGGATAAATCCAGTGTGGTTGTGGCAGGGGCCAAGTCTGTGGGAACCTTTCTTAGAGACATGTTGGAGCAGTTGGTAGTCAGTTCTTTGTCTTCTGGAAGTTTTGGAGCCCAGCCTTCCATGGACATAACAATATTACAAAGTATATCAATGTTCCTGATAAGTCTCATTGTCTTTCCAAGTGTCTTACCACTTGTTTCCTCATTTGAATCATGAAGATGAGTCCACATCCCTAAAAATACAGCATATAATATTGATTTTAACATTGGTTCACTGTTTGGGTTTTTTGATGCCTATATCTGCCTATGTCTACAAAGAGGTCACAATGCAGTCTCAGCCTGTACATTGGATCTTGGACTTGAGTTCAGAGCCATGGCCGATAGAGCCACAAGTCAGTTGCTGTGTATACCATGGCCCATCACTGAAGCAAATCAGGACTCTCAGAGGGCAGAGTGGGTGTTAGAAACCCCACCCCCAACCCCTCACACCTCCCAACCTTGCTTAGGAACTACTTTGTTGGGTCAAAATCTGTACCCTCCTCCATATTCCCTTACTCACCTTAAGATTTTAAGAGGACTGAAAGTAACATTTTATCAGCAAACACTGCCGAGCCTTGAATTATTATTATGGAGTTGCTCCTCACCTTTGCTGTTTGTGAGTGTAGAGTCCCTGCATCTGCCTTTCATCAACACTTACCCATACACAAGGGAGGTGCAGATCAGGGAACAGAATGACTCCCGTCCTTATGCCTCTGCTTGTCTTTGGGCCGAAGCACAA
This sequence comes from Octodon degus, assembly GCF_000260255.1. Taxonomy (NCBI): domain Eukaryota; kingdom Metazoa; phylum Chordata; class Mammalia; order Rodentia; family Octodontidae; genus Octodon; species Octodon degus. The sequence continues at coordinate 2,119,769 of NW_004524734.1, forward strand.
AGAACCCTTGACCACTGCCAAATAATAATGATACACAGTGAGGAGGAACAGTTTCCATTTCTTGGAAGCTTTCAGAGTGCTTTCTATTACACTGTTAAATGCTTTATACATATACTCTTATGCAGGTCTTGGCAAATACTGTTCAATAGCTATCATTTTACCCTCTAGCACAAAATGGCACATAACCTAATCTCAACACTACATGTCAATGCCGGTCCTGGCCCCGGGGTGTGCTGAGACAGCGACTGAGACTGGGCGTGGTGGTGCGCATCTGTAATCCCAGAGCTTGGGAGGTTGAAAACAGGACCACCACTAAGAATCCGAGCTGTGTAGTGAGACTCTATGGACCTTGTACTAAATACATTAAAAAACAAAACAAAACAAAAAAAACCCTACGTGTCTAAGAAGTAAGTTCATGGTGTAGATTCCTGGAGGGGTGAAATTCATGGTTAGAGAGTAGGTTTATGGCTGGGGAGATAGCTTGGCAGTCTAAGTGCCTGCTTGGAAAGCACAAGGACCCAAGTTCCATCCCCAGTACTGCATGCTGTGCACGCTAAGGTGGCCGCTGAAACCAGGCATGGTGGTAAATGCTTATAATCCCAGCACTGGGGAGGCTGAGTTAGGAGGATCACTATGAGTCTGAGCTGTGTAGTGAGACCCTGTACCAAATAAATAAATAAATAAATAAATAAACATTACAAAAAAAAAGAAAGAAAAGTAGGTTTGGCGCTAGGGACCCACAGATCAGTGTTCAAATTCCATGTTTACTAGTGACTGGCTGTGTAACTTGGACCACTTATTTTTATTTAACCTCTGAAAGCTTTGGTTTCATCTTTTAATGGATGCTTATGCAGAAGCACAGGACAGAAGATGCATACAATTGTTTAGCATCATGCCCAGTTTATCACACACAAGCAGTTAATCAGGTCCAAAACAAGTATAAGGCAAGTGAGGCACAAAGTTTAAGGGGATAACAAGGCATTCAGTAATCAAGAAATGGTTTTAATGAAATACTTAAAAATTCAAATGTGAAAATCCATGTTGAACAAATCTAAAAAAAAATTTTGCGTCTTGAAAGGCTGAAGCAAGAAGATAGCAAATTTGAGTCCAGCTTGGGCAATGAGTGACTTAATTAATTCCTGTTTCAAAATAAAATAAATTTAAAGGGCTGGGGATGAGACTCTGTGCAAAGGCTCTGGGTTCAGTCCCGGTTCTGTCCCCACCAGATCATAGCCAGCATCAGCACTGAAGGATTTTTCTTTAGCCTCAGGCTCCAGTACGGCTTGGAAGATCTCCTTGTCCTCAACTCAGTTGTAACCACTATGTTGACAAAGGTGATTTTAGTGTCATCACCTGACAGAGCACTTCTCTTCTTCTTCTTCTTCTTCTTCTTCTTCTTCTTCTTCTTCTTCTTCTTCTTCTTCTTCTTCTTCTTCTTCTTCTTCTTCTTCTTCTTCTTCTTCCCTCT
>NW_004524734.1:2121336-2127560 GCF_000260255.1 Octodon degus
TCCTCCTTCTCCTCTTCTTCTTCTTCGTCTTTTTGAGACAAGTGTGCACTATGCAGTTCAGGCTGGCCTTGAGTTCACTTTGTTGCCTGCCTGTGCTGGTCTCTTAACTTACAACGACCCTCCTGCCTCAGCCTCCTGAGAGCTGGGATTAGAGGTGTGCACCACCACCACACCCAGCCTTTACTTTAACATTCTCGGTGTGGGAACCATCACCCTTGAAGAAGGTAGTCGAATCTACGCTGGTTTCAAAGTCTCCACCTCTCACCTCTTCCCTTGCCCGATACCACAGCCGTTTCTGGAACTGTAATGAAAGAGGAACTAACTCTTTCTGAACTTCTCTTAATGTAAGAAAGTAAAAACAAGGTCTTCTCTCTCAGGCAATGTCTGTGTACGTTGGCATTTTATATAAGTGAGATATAAACTTTTGATGAAAGAAGCCGATGCTGAAAGTAGGTGAAAAGTAGAGAATGACTTGGCGTAATAGCTTGTAGTTTAAAGGTCCAAGTCCAAAGACAGTGTGAAATAGCAGTTGGTGGTTTGCTGAAGAATGTATACTTTACTAGCTGGGAATTTCTCTTTTCCCAATAATGCCAACATATAGAGAAAAGTTTTTTTTTTTTCAAAGTTTTGTTGATAAACAGATAGCAATGAGACAGTTTCAAATCAAATTGGAAGTACAGTTTCAACAAATAATACACTGCATATATTCTTCTTAGTGGTTAATAGAGAAAAGTTTTAAGTGTCATTGAATACCCAATAATCTTTGAAACATAACAATAAGAACACCATTTTTGAACATCTTCTGTGCATCCAACACAGAGTCAAGTGTTTCCTATCCTGTATCTTACTCAGTCCTCTCAACAATCCAACAGAATGGTGGCTGCTGTTACTCCTGTTTTACCAATGAGGAAGCTAGCACACAGAGGGTTAGAAAGCTTAAAGCAGTGGAGAAGGGATTTAAGCTCAGAATCCCCCTGTCCCTTCTGAGTGGTAGTTAAGCCCAAATCAAGACCCTGAAATGATGTGACTCAGGATAGAACAGCCAAGGTCTTACCTTCAAGCTGGCTGGCTGCCCCAGCAGCCTCTTCTTTTCTGCCAACTCTGTGTCCTCTCTCTGAGTGGTGACACTGCTAGATGCCACAAAGCTCAGAGACACTGCTGATGTGTAACCACATTGTTAAGAGAGTTCTAAGTTTACGTGAATCAAAGCAAAACTCATGGTGCACACAGCCCTAGTTAGCAGCTCTGCACAGGGGGCGGTGATCCAAGCTCAACAGCAGTCACATGCCCTTCCTTGACCACCATGAACTTTGGAGGAAACTACACTGAACAAGATCCATCACCCAGCCTAGCTTTTCAGCATGCACACAGATGCAGAGCTGTTGGACTGGGTAAAAGCCCAACAGACACTCTTCAGCCACATGTCTCAGCCAGCAGCTGTTGTTAACATGGGTCACTGGCAAACAAAAGTTAGGAATGCCTAATGACCTAATGCCTGGGACCATGCGCACGGAACCGACTGATGAGGTTAACCTCCAGTCAGTGGCAGAAAGCCCCAACCCACAATCACCCACAGAATGACGGCTCTGATTGCTATCCTCAGGCATCACTGATCACTAATCCTCAGGCAAAGCAAGGTGTGCTCAAGAATCTGCATAAGTCCGCTCCGCTTCCACTCACAGAAGCTCAAATGAGCTCTTCTTCAGACAAGACCCACACAACTCCTATTTCTTTTTCACAAATGTTGCAACAAACAGAGCTAACATTTCTTACCGTGGGCCTGGCACCTTCTTGGTGAGCTGCAGGTATTGGATGTTCATAGCCAGGGTCAGAACTGGGTGCAGGAGCACACTGAATACACTTTCTGTGATGCTAAATCCCTTTCACCCTCTACTGCATGTCAGTGGAATTACACGTTACATAAATTCATTATTATCTAAGTGGTTTTGTTTGTTTGTTTGTTTGTTTGTTTGTTTGTTTTTTGTGGCTAGCTTAGCCTGCCCTTGGGGGTGCGGCTAGCCGGGCATGTGGTGCTGGGGATCAAACCAAGGTCCCTGGGCTTCCCTAAGCTTGCCTAAGCAGGTACCTTAGACTGCTGAGCTATCTTGCTGGCCCAAAGTGCATTCTTTATTTGTAAAATAAACGTGACAGAAATTTACCATTTCAACCATTTGTAAGTGTGCAAGTCGGGGAATTGTGCAACCGGCACCAGCACGCCTCTACAGAGCTTTCCATCACCTCCTGCTGCAGCCCTCTGGCCATTGGTCACAACCACCCACTTCTGCTGCTGCCTTTCTGCGTTCTGTGCCTGTAAATCTGTATGCTCTCGAGACTGCGTGTGCGTGGGAGCTTTTGTCACTGACTTGTTCCACTTCACCGTTTCCAAGGTTCTTCCACGGTACATGTCTCAGAATAGCCTTCATTTTAAGACTGAATGATAATCCACTGTAAGCCTCCACCCCGTTTATGCATTCATCTATTAATACATATTTGTACTGTCTTCATCTTTTGGAGTTTGTGAATAATACTGGTGCGAGTTGGGTGGACCGGTATCTCTTCAAGCCACTACTTTCAATTCTTTTGAGTATATGAGGTACAACAAAAACATGGTGAATGTTTACGTCTAAAAAAATTGTTACAGTAAAAGACACATTGTCATTAATCACCTTCAAAATACTCCCCCTCACCTTGAGCATACTTGTCCCATCGTTCTGACCACTCTCTGAAGCAGTTCTGGAAGACCTCTGTTATGAGTGTCTCTCCTGATGCTGGTTGCCCTCAACTGATTCAAAACATTCATCTTTGTCATTTTGGCCATGGAGAAGTGCCAGAAGTCACACAGTGCCGGATCTAGTAAACAGGTGGATGAGAACACACCATAATATTTTTATTTGACAGAAAATGCTGTATATGTTTGATCAGTGAGGGGAGATCAGAGCACATGGCAAATGTCTAAATAAAAATATTTATTACAGCAAAAGACATATAGGCATGAATGCCTCTCAAAATACTCCCTCACTTGTAACATGTGTATTGCTTCATTCTTGGTAGTGTAATGTGTCTTTTACTGTAATAAGTTTTTTAACATAAGCACGTACTATATGTATTTTTGTGTAGTTAGATATAGCATTGCTGGGTCTATGGTAATTCAATGTTTAACCTTTTGAAGAGTTCCCATCCTGCTTTTCCACGGTATCTTAGAGCGCTCTGATGCACCCTTGCTTGAAGGCCCAGGTGGATGGCTGAGAGGTGATGAGAAGGAAGAGGAACTGTGGCTCTGTAATTTCACAAATCTGACTGCAAGAAGTTGGAAGGCATTAGCTAGAGGCCTTATCTTGAAATGAAGGGGTAAAACCAACATGATATTTTTTATGTTGGTTGCAGAATACATATCTTTTTTTTTTTTTTTTTTAACACACCTTAATGTCTTCCTTATACACAGGTGGCTGGAGATCACCAATGAAGACAAAAATTTCCAAATGGATTTGTTTACAGAAGAAAGGGCCAATCTGAAAATGAATGACCATAACAGGTTTATATAAGTATAAAACTAAGGAAGAGTTAAGTTCTTAAAATAAGATATTTTTTTGCAATAATATTGGGACTTTAGAGTTTAAAATGTAATTCATATATTTCTACATTGTTATAGGGGACAAATTGTACAAGAAGTGACTGTATAAAACAACAAAAATAAGTGACACCAGTCTGCTCTATTTCACAACTAAACACACACAAGTATGTCTGTCTTACACAGGCATGGGAAACAGGGCTGGGAACACACCCATCAGGAATAGCAGAGAGGATAGTCCCAGCTTGTTGAATGTACTAATCTCTAAAAGATTTTTCACTTGAGAAATTTTCAAACAGAGGCTGGAGAGATAGCTCAGAGGCATAAGCACCTACCTGGCAAGCACAAGGACCCGAGTTCAATCACTGGCCCCACTATGCTGTGAGGTCTTGGCCTTGAATCCCCAAGAGCACCATCCCAGTCCCAGGTGCGAGCACCTATCGTCTGGCCCCAGAACTGGACGTGGTGGCACATGCCTGTAATCCCAGCGCTTGGGAGGTTGAGCCAGGAGAATCTCTGCAAGTTCGAGACCAGCCTGGGGGCTACAAAAGTGAGCACAAGATCAGCCTGAACTATATAATGAGACCCTGTCTCAAAAAAAAAAAAAAAAAAAGGAAATTCTCAAGCAAGTATGATCAGCACATTCATACTGTATATTTCCCTCTCAAGAGAAATAAAAAATCACTTGGAGTTTTTTTGTCCAGACACATTCTTCCTCTGTCCAGAGATGTCTTAGATTCTTTTCTCATGCTGACACAAAGTGCCCAACACTCGAGGTTGAAGGAGGAAAGGTTTATTTAGCTCACAGTTTGTAGAGGTTGCAGTTGACTCCAAGGCAAGGTGGCACATGGCAGAGGGCAGAGCACCTCTTGCTGTCCCTTATATTAGATTTAGTCTACTGTGGAACCAAAGTGGACTGATCCGGAAGTCACCCACCCCTAAGTCCAGCACACTTAATCTCAGCATTGCACTTTGAACCAATCACTCACTCTGGATTCAGGCATGTCCAAAACAACCCTAGAATGGCATGAGGCTTTGGGGGACTTCTAGACACAGACTGCAAGAGACCAATAGGTCTTAACACTTTCTGTTATCAGCAAATAGAGGAGTTTTTCATTTTAAATTTGTTTACCAAAAACAAATTGTTCCAGGTAAGGGACTAACACTGCCGTACCATCCTCTCACCCAAGCTGGCATTAATTCCTGAGTGCAGGAAGTGTTCCATACTGGATACTGGCTAGCTCTCCCCGCCAAACACACAGAGCACACAGGAGAGCCCCACTTGATGGCAGGGGAAGCAGGTTGAGAGAGAATAAGAAACTTGCCCAAGGTTGTCAGCTAGTGAGAGATAGAACCAAGTCTCAAGACTCTGGGTCTGGTCTCAAAGCCCCCAACGTTTTCATTCCTTCATGTTCCCGAGAATTTATGTACTACTCCTGCCTTCACCTGGGATTTCTAAAATCTCTAAAACTCTTGTTCACCAACAGCAGCAGAGACTATGCTTAGAACCCCTTGTGCAGATAACTTTCTTATGTAATGATTTCCTTCTTTTAAAATCTGCTTTTTCAGGGGCCTGCCCCTTAGCTCAGTTCTTTAAGTGGCTGCTTCAACAAAGCAGTCAGGCTCAGGTTGCTGTGGTTCGATCCCCACAACACAAGACAGCCAGTCATGCCTTGAAGGCATTCGGCGCAAAAAAAAAAAATAAATAAATAAAATAAAATCTGCTTTTTCAGGGGCCTGCCCCTTAGCTCAGTTCTTTAAGTGGCTGCTTCAACAAAGCAGTCAGGCTCAGGTTGCTGTGGTTCGATCCCCACAACACAAGACAGCCAGTCATGCCTTGAAGGCATTCGGCGCAAAAAAAAATAAATAAATAAATAAAATAAAATCTGCTTTTTCCCTCTCCCCCTCCCTGCCCATCCCCTCCCCCTCCCCCTCCCCTTCCCCTCCCCTCCCCTCTCCCTCCTTCCATTCCCGTATACATTCTTGCTTCACCTTTCCTCTCAATCCATACTTCTGCCTGCCATACTTCTGCCTCCATATACTGATTGCAAAGACTCTGGGGCGTGCCAGCTCAAGTGGCTGGAGGTTTGTTTCTTTTTTTATAATAATTTTACTGAGAAACAAATAGCAATGAGACAGCCTCAAAACCAATTAGTAGGACAGCCTCAACAATTAATACATTGCACACTGTTGTTTTCTCAGTAGCCATTCATAGTACAAGATGCAGACATGACATCCTGTCCACAAACACCATTAAAACAAATCTTTCCATTCATTGAATTAAGAGAAAGTAGCTGTACATCTATCCTAACTATTCTGAACATACAGATCAAAATGGTCCTCCATTTTTATCCCCTTTTTTTGTCTAGTTTTGTCAGAGAAGGGCACTCCACTGTCATCCAAACACTGTACGTGCGTGGATTCAGCAAAACATTCCAATATACTGCAGTAGTCCATAACAGCAGGAGGGTTTCGGTAGGACTGGCAAGGTCAGAAGTTGTTGACCTGAGCCTTTTACAGCTCAGCATATCAATATGGCCATATGACTGAGTGTAAACGCCATATTGAAAAGAAAAAGAAAAAGAAATAAAAAGCCATATTGATATGGATGTTTGTTTTTTTGTGTTCTTTTGTTGTTGTTGTTGTTGTTGTTGTT
>NW_004524734.1:2127660-2130894 GCF_000260255.1 Octodon degus
TTGAAATTATACTTTCAATTTGATTTGAAATTGTCTCATTGCTATATGTTTATCAATAAAACTTTGAAAATAAAAAAATAAAAAAAATTACAAAAAGAAATTTAAAGAAAAAAAAAAGAAATTTACACACTGAATTGTGACAAGTAAGGCCTTTTCCAATAATCTAATATTCTTTTTTTCCAATAATCTAATATTCTGGTAGAGTCAGCTTGTACCAGAGGGTGACAGCCAAGGTTTAATTTTCAAGGATTTTGTAAACCAGTTGTTAAAACAACCATTATTAAATCCAATTATATCTAATCGTATTTAAATGAAACTATCTTGAAACCAAGTTATTAAGTACTCAGAACTTGTCACTTCCTAATTATTTTACTATATATTTACTATTATTATAATGATGAGTTCTCACATCTATTTTATCCTTATAGTAGCAGTATTATGCCAGGTTATTCATGTTTACTGCTTTCCAACTCCATCCTTAATAGTATAAATCATTGCAAGTGCTTGCAGGTGGAGATTTATACCACAAAATTGACAAACCATAAATCAAGATTTTTATCCATTGTTGTGCTAATCTTTTTAGACTTATGAAAAAGATAAAAAGAAAAAAAGAAAATGTTAACAGATGGTTTGTTTGTTTGTGGTACTAGAGATCAAACTCAGGACCTTAATGGTACCAGTTTATCAAAGTTTTTTCTTAATTTTTTCCTTTATTTATTAATACAATTCTATCTGCCACCACTTATGTCTGATTAAACTTGAAAGGAAGAAAGAAAAGAAGGAAAGAAAGAAGAAAAGGAGGGGAAGAAGTAAAGGAGGTAGAAAAGAGCGTTCCTGCGATTTTATGGGTCCTGTTTTTTTAAGGGCCACAGCTGGGTGGAGATTTGCGTGGGCGCTGCTTCTTAGATTGTTCAGTGTGAATGTCAGGAGGAGCTGTGTGGAGCCTGAGGCAGAGCTGAAAGCTCACTCCTCCCTGGGACCACAGTGCCTCCTTACGCTTCATGATGTTCCTCTAGCTAACAGTTGCCTTATCTTTCATATTGTTGACTTTCTATCTATCTGTGATGACTTTCCCCACCTATTCAAATAACCCTGAAGCCAAAATTTTAATGTAATCTAATCTAGGAAATAAACTACCACCTACTTCAAGGGCCTTTCTGTCCTCTGGCTCCAGTAAACACGGATGCTTCTGCAGCTGCCGCAGAGCTAAGGTCCTCAGCAGTGGACACCCTGGAGCCAGCGTCCTTGCCTCTCTCTGCCACCTCAACCTCTCCTTCTCCAGAAAGCAGAGCAGTTCCTTTGCTGTTTTCTCTCTGTTCCAGTGGAACACATCCTCCAGGAGTTCCCTGGGAAAGCCTGCCCTGTGATTAACTTTGAGAGAGAACTTCAATGCCGTGCCTCATATTTGATTGATTCAGTACAAAATTCTAAGTCAAGTAACTTTCCCACACAATTTAGGTATGTATTTCTGAGATTCCAGTACTGCACTGAGACAGGCAATACAATTTTAACATCTGATTCTTTTTTTGTGCTTAATTTGTTTCTGGTACTGGGAATCGAAGTCAGGACCTTTCAGGAATCACTGTCACACAATTTCAAGAAAAAAAAAATGCCTTGGTTTGGGTTTTTGTATTGTTCATTTTCCTGGCCATTGTTCAGAGATTCTTGCCTTTTGGTGAAATTTCTATTTCTTTTGTAACATCTTCCCCTTCACATTCCCTTCCTGGGACACTTGAGTGGGCTTGAACTTCCCAGACTTAGGATCTGATTTTTCTCTTGAATTGGCAATTTTTCATTTTGTTCTAATTTTTTTAAAAGAAATTTCTGTCACATATTTTCCAAGGTTTTTATTTCTTTGGGGCATTGTGTTAATCAAACTTTAAGTGCCAAGAAGTACCTATAATTTGAAGTTGTTTGGAAAAGAGGGACACACCTTCGCAGGCCTGCTTGTGACCAGAATAGCAAGAGCCAGCTCTTCTGTCTCCTGACTTTTGAAGGCATATGAGTTGGAGCTTGCTGACTAATGTCTTATTACTTTTCTTTCTTTTTTTTCGTACTGAGAATTGAACTCAGGACCTTGCACTTGCCAGGCAGGCACTCTGCCACTGAGCTGTATCCCTGGCTTTTTACTTTTCTTGTTGCTGGAGTGTATCAAATTGTTCAATGCTGTAAATGACATACTTGTGAGTATTTTTCTATACTACTCCGCCCCCCCCCCCGTGTAGGATAGACTCCTAAAAGTGTCATTACTAGGTCAAAAATAACTATTTTATTTCATTTATTCATTGGGGAGATGTTGAGACAGATCTAGCAATGTAGTTCAGGCTGGCATTGATCTAGCCATGATTCCTATCTCAGTTTTCTGATTACAGGTGTGCACTACCCTGTCCAGCAGAGCATGACTACTTTAAAGCTTTCAACATTTATTACCATGTTACTTTTTCTCCTATTCTCATGTTATAAAAGACCCATTGTGCTATGTGCTCATAGTACACAAAGCTGCGAAAAATGAAACTATCTCAATCTCAGTGCTGGTGGCATTGCCTTGAACCATATATGAAACTGAACAGCTAGTTCTGTGACCTTTTGCAGGCCACCTACTTCTTGACAAAGAGACTAGAGAGGCTGAGAGGAGTTAAAAACCAGTAGAGAATTTTAGGAGACAGATTTTGTTGTTTATGAGTCCTACTTACCTGCGAAAAGGACAGGGGAATTGTCTTCCTCTTACTTCATCCCTAGAAGAAATAGCTTCAACTGAACAATTTAGAAAGCTTGCTATGAAAACCATAATTAGTGGGACATACTGGACCAATACAATTTCACACCTAAAAATCTAAAGGTCTAGGGGCCAGGGAGATGGCTCAGTAGAATAAGCGCTTGCCTGGCAAGTGCAAGGGCCTGAGTTCAATCCCCAGTTCTTTTCTTTCTTTTTTTTTTTTTTTTGCAGAACCGGGGATTGAACTCAGGCCCTTGTGCCTGCCAGGGTTGTTTTTTTTTTCAATCCTCAGTTCTGAAAAAAAAAAAAATCTAAAGGTCTTGGACAGCTACTCCAAGGATACATCTCACAAATAATGTTTTTAGATGGACTTATCCAAGGTCATCCACAGATAAGTGATAAAGATAGAATTAAAAACCCAGACCTAAAAAAAAAAAAAAAAAAACCAGACCTTCTGATTTTGAGCTTACATAGTTACTTATGGTGCAATACTTCTCCTGTAACCGTGAAGTCTTTCT
>NW_004524734.1:2130994-2132707 GCF_000260255.1 Octodon degus
CCCCACCCCCAAGTCTGCTGGCTCCTGGAAGGACCCGGGCCCTGATCCATAACGGCCAGAAAAATCACTTGACAGAGCTGCTTTCAGATGGAAAGAAGGGCCTAGGCTGCTTTCTCCGCAAAGATACTGCGGCTGGCTCCAGCTTGGTACGCAGCACAAATAAGGCTCCTTTGCTTTTCATTATAGATATCAGTATGTGAAGCTGGCGACAGAAGTCATTTCTTCCTTGTGACATATTAAAGATAGCAAATTTCCCACATGTTGGGAGATTCAAGTAGTTTATCAATTTACTTACTACACTTCACTGAAAATTGAAATTGAAGTTGAAAAATGTTTAATTCAAACAAATTCAAGTGCTCTTAAATATAGAACAGCAACAGCTGGGGCATGGTGGTGCATGCCTGTAATCCCAGCACTTGGGAGGCTGAGGTAGGAGGATTGTTGTGAGCTCAAGGCCAGCCTGGGCTCTATAGTGAGTTCAAACCAGCCTGAACTATACGTGGACACCTCATCTCAAAAAAAAAAAAAAAAAAAAAAAAGAAAAAAAGAAAAGAAAAGAAAAAAAGTAGCAGGAAACTAACTAAAAATAATGCAATCCAGAAAAGTAACTTAAAGTTTTCCAGTAATCACATTTTAAATGACAAATATTAAATTAGTATATTTATGTAATCTGCCATATTAAAATATTTTTCTCAAGTGCTCAGTATAAAAGAATTAAGATATTTTACATTTTCTTTATCCAGGGCCTTTACAATCTGATGTGTTTTATGTTTACAACACATTTCACTTTAGATCTGTCACATTTCTCTCAATAGCCATATGCGGGTAGCAGTTACCATATTGGACAAATAGGACTAGAACCTTGACTTAATAAAAGATCATCCAATAATTAGCAATCTGAAACTCTAATTTGTCCATGTTTTCCCCAGTAATGCCAAATACTCGGTATTTCTCATTTCTCTCCCAGCTACTTGCTGACTCCAGCTCTTATTCCCTTTCTTGACACACCGTGCTTTCCCTGGAAACAACCTTGCTGGAGAGATGGCTGTGGTACTGCGACACAGACGTGTCACAGTCACCTGCCAACCCCACCTGCAGTGACCTCACACCAGCACCTTGAAATTGACCTCAGTGGAAGGATTTATACTGTGAGGCAGACAGACATTATACATCAACTGTAAAATACTAAAAATCTCTCAGCACCTCCGTCCTCAGAAATCACCTTAAATCCTATAGGATAAGAAAGTCAAGAATAGGTATGGGAGGTAGGATGGGGAAGAGAAGAGGGAGGATGAACAAATGTTAAAGAAATATTACAGAGAAAAAAGAAGGGGTGGAAGGAGAAGTGGAAAGGATAGAGGATGAAAGGAGAAAGAAAAGGATAGGGGAAAGAATGGGCAACAACAAAATAAAGAAAAGTAGGTAGAAGGCAAAGAATAGAAGGGAAAGGAGATAGAAAGAATAGAGAAAATGAAATATAGGCAGAAGGATTTTTTTTTCTCCCAATGCCTTCAGGGCAGGTTTGGCTGGCTTGAGTTGTGGGGATCGAACCACAGCAAGCTGAGCCTGACTGCTTTGTTGAAGCAGCCACTTAAAGAACTGAGCTAAGGGACAGGCCCCCAAGAAAATGAAATATAGGAGTTGAACAAGAAGTGACAAAAGAAAAAGTGAAAAAGTGCTTGCTTCAGCAGCACATATACTAAAAATTGGAAC
>NW_004524734.1:2146852-2148133 GCF_000260255.1 Octodon degus
TACTTCTCCTGTAACCGTGAAGTCTTTCTTATTTTTGTTACTCTATCCTTATGCGTACTTTGACATGAGTGCTTCAGAAGGAGACTCAGTACAATTTCAAACTCTTTACCACCTCCTAAAACGCCACCTATGAGATCAACAGTTTGCATGTGGAAGTGATCCAGCTTCTCAATCTTGAGTTAGGTAAACTCTAAGTGACTCTGTGCCTCCCTTCTGAGATTCTTTTATACTTACAAGGTTTTACAGGTAGAATTATGTCCCCTCAAAATCACGTGCTGAAGTTTTCATCCTCCATGCCTCAGAGTGTGATCTTTGTTGGAAATGGGATTGCTGTAGATGCAATTAGTTATGATGAAATTGTGAGGGTAAATGTAAGCTTGTTCCATGGGAGTCCTTACCAGAAAGGGGAAATTTGAACACAGAAACAGACAGGCATAGAAAGATGATGTGAAGAGATGCAGGGAGAAAACAGCCACGTAGGAGCCAAGAAGATCCCAGTCCCCCAAAGGAGCCAACCCTGCCCACACCTTGATACTGACCTGCTGCCTCCAGAGCCATGGTGCAATGTATTCCAGCTGTCTGTGCTGCCCATTCATGGCACTTTCTACAGTGATCTCTGAAATCTAACTATAACTTTTGAATGGTTGAAGCTTATTGTGATGTCTTGAAGTTCAACACAGGAAGTGTAATCATCTCAGAGAAAAAGAGGAAAATCCAATTTATAAGATTTCATGCGTTCTTTTCTTTTAGGCATACATTTTACTTTTTAGTGTACACTTCATGGTTTCAATTTGCTTCACACAGTAGAAATGTAAATGTTTCCCATAACCCCAAGTTCCAACTCCACAGCTTGATTTTTAAGATCCTTCACAATAACTTAATATAATTTTCTGTACTTCCTTCCTAATGTACCTTTTCATAAGCTCCATGGTCCAGTCAGACTGGAACACCAGTCCCAGAATAGTGCAGGGCACTCCTGCCTTTTCTGTCTTCACCTCTCTGTTTGAAACATTCTTCAACATAGCCTAAAAAAATCCAGTTAAAGTCTTTCTTCAAGACCCAATGGAAAATAACTTTGTTAACCTTGCATTAGTGTGGCAAAATATCTGACATAAACAACTGACAAGAAGCAAAAAAGCTTCTTTTGGCTCATGGTTTCAGGGAGTTCAGTCCATGATTTGCTGGTTCTGTTGCTTTGGCCTGAGGTATGGAAGGGTACGGGGGAGTAAATCTGTACACTGCACCCCATGGCAGCCAGAGGAGAAGGAGGAGGAGGAGGAG
>NW_004524734.1:2148233-2149625 GCF_000260255.1 Octodon degus
CTTTCTTTCTTTCTTTCTTTCTTTCTTTCTTTCTTTCTTTCTTTCTTTCTTTCTTTCCTTCACCAAGAATAGAAGAAAGGAGCACTTATCTAGCAGCACCCACCATTGTGGTCAAAGACCACTTCAGAGGACACCTTGCACTTCCATATTTGTGCAAATGTTGGGATGGGTGAACAAGCCTCCAGAAACTTCTCATACAGTGGCATTAGTGAAGCCATGTGGTATACAGTGAGACAGACAGTGAGCAGTTCTGACAAGACTCTGTCCATCTACACTTGCCCACAACTGGCTGCCAAAGTAAGTAGATGGATGAGAAGATGTTGATACCTACAGAAAACATGACATAGCCTAGTTCTTGCATTGCACCAATTTGCTCACACTCTACATTTCTCTATTCTTCCTCTAGGTATAAATAGAAAGGCTTCTGGGCACAGTAGTTTATACAACCAGAATCACATGGAGATCTCTAGCCACAATAAATATCTCAGAAGTTCTATTTGGACAGAAACATCCTTTTGGTTTCAGGACATCATCCTTGGTTTCCTCAGGATCACTCCCTGACACAAGGATTTGACTGAGTGTAGCCTATTTTAGATGTAATTACAGAAAACACCCATAAAGGAATGAGTGCATGAGAAAAAAGCCAGGATGCCAATAGAGAGCACTTTATCATGCTATTTCTACTTGGAACAAGCAGAATTTTATTCCATTAGGTAACCCAGGGAGAGCATAAAGTATACCACAGATTTATCTCAAAAAAGAGTTAAAAAATTAAAACAATACTCCCTTGACTGTCTTTCTCACATTGGTTGATGGCTACTGCTAGGACTGAGCAGTTCTGAATTATTGCCTTTGTGTGTGGTTCAGGGTTGGGACAAAGACCCTTCAGGAAGAAAGTATTAAACATTAGCAACAAACCACCTTCAACATGTAGAAGCAAATGCTGTGTTGAATGTGGAGGGCATAAAAAAATGAACATCTCTTACAGAAACTAGTTAACTTGTGTAAGTCATGGATTTGGAGGGCGAGGGCCTCACTGTCTAATGCAGATTGGCCTTAAACTCATGGCAATTCTGCCTCAACCTCCCAAATGCTGGGATTATAGGTGTGTACCACCACACAAGGGGGAGTGTGTTCTAATATTGACCAGTGCATAGAAATGCACATCAATGAGGGAAAAAAAATCAAGTTATACATCTTGATTTCATGATAAATTCAATGAATTTTGTTATAGCAAATAAAGAGACAAATCCCTTCTGTGTTTGAAATTAATTGTTTAAATCAATTATCTCATTTTATTAATTTTGTACTACAACATATAATTGGTGAGCTGGGCTCCAAAAGTACAAATTACTGACTAAATCATTGATGAGAGCACTATATTTGGCTCTA
>NW_004524734.1:2149725-2151236 GCF_000260255.1 Octodon degus
AGAATCATTCGCTGTTTCCACCTCCCCAAGTAGAAAAGCTGTTCTGCAGTCATGGTCCGCTGCAGGATCCTAGTCACACTTGGCATCGAGTTTCTTTGCAGAGGGATTTTCAAAGGAGCTGCGGGCTCCGTGCATGGTTTTAGACTCTGCTCTGGATTGAAGATAGGAAACCAGTTCCGGGGAACTCTGGCCTCATCCTGCTGAGGGGGCTTGCCTTTACTCACAGGTCCAAAGAGTAAATCATCTTCCTCCAGCAGCGATTCTGGGGTCTGGACCGGATCTCGGCATGCCAAGACCGACCTTACTACCCGGGAGTATCTGGCTTGGTCCACTTCTTCGTAAGGGTTTTTCTTCCTTGGGCCACAGGAATAAGAGGAAGTGGAGAAAGCAGCGCGGTGGGCTGCTTCCACGGAACCCCCCTTGGAACTCCTGAGCTGCATGCAAAGGCTCTGAAATACCTTCATCTTTCGCTGTCTTCTACTTCTTTAGTCTGTTTGCAACACGGAGTGCCTCTTAAAAGAGTTTGGGTTTCACAAGGGTAGTATCGGACGTCACCACGCTTTGTGTAGCTCCAGGAACGCAAAGAGTCTCCGCGACCCCGTACTTTTACCGTTCCCGCGCTTTGGCTAGGCTTTAGGTCACAATGTGTTAATTATTGAAAATGTCCTACCAATTTGGTTTGAAACTGTCTCATTGCTATTTGTTTCTCAATAAAATTATGGGAAAAAAATGAATAAAGTAGACCATATACTAGCCCACAAAAAAAAAGACACACAAATTTAATATGCAAATATTAAGCATTTCTTCAAAGGAAAATTATTTCTGCTTGAAAGAAATAAATAAACTATATTTGAAATGTAAAAAAAATTAGACTAGACATCATGTCTGCATCTTGTACTATGAATAACTACTATAAAGACAACAATATGCAATATATTAATTATTGTAACTATCCTACCGACCTGTTTTGAGACTGTCTGATTGCTACTTCTTTCCCAATAAAACTAATAATAGAAAAAGAAAAAAAGAGAAAACATGGAAAAGATTGAGAAAAGTCTGGATTTCTCATATAGATAGCTATTCTTATAACTTTATTAATGAGTTGGTTAGTGTTGATGTTAGGAAATAGATGCAGAGATTGTTCATATAATAAGCATCCTATCAAATGCATTGGCATGAAGAATTCCTCCAATTTCCTTGTTTGTATCCAAATGAGCTGTCACTTTAATTGAATGTGAAGAAATTTACAACTGACCAGTCCTAGCACAGGTCCGGTGAGTGTGTGGAGAACTTCCTGCTAACCTGCGCTGGAGGGACCAGTCCCAGCCCAGGCGCAGCGTGGGCCGGATCCTCTCCCACCCCCTCGGGCCGCCCCCCACCTCTCCACCGTACATCCCCCACCCCTCCCGCCCAGTAGGAATTTCTGCCAAGTTCCGGGAACCACCAGACCCAGTCCTAGCCCAGGTCTGCAGTGGGAAGGAGCTGAGCACAGCAGCCAGACCTAAGCCAGA
>NW_004524734.1:2158317-2158872 GCF_000260255.1 Octodon degus
TTAGAGAGAAAAGAAAAAAAACCAATAATACAGAATTTAATAAACAATTTAATAGATTAACAATGGTTGATATTGTGTATTGATATTTTCAAATTAGTTACTCAGGTTACAAGATATAGGCATGCATAATTAATCAAACAATAAAAGCACAAACCATTTTTTAAAAGTCCGTAGTATTATCTTATGTATACGGATATTTTCCCTTCCTTCTTTTCTCTTTTCACCCATTCCAGTTGTTCTTTCTTTTTGAGCAGTTTCTTTCCTTTTTACAATATGTTTTAAACTTTGAGCCTTATTTACTTTTTAATTTTCTTATACTAGGAAGACAATATAATGTTTACACATTTGAGTTTAATTTACTTCACTTATGAGTATGGTCTCCAGTTGCATCCATTTGCCTATAAAAGGCTCAAGTTTGTTCTTTATGGCAGAGTAATGAATACTCCATTATACAAAAATATAACATCATTTTTATCTATTACTTGCTTGATGGGCATTTGGGTTATTTCCAAGATTTAGCTAATTGTACTGTTATAAACATAGCGCACATATATT
>NW_004524734.1:2158972-2160758 GCF_000260255.1 Octodon degus
ACTCACACGTGCACTGGAATGGGTTGTTCCCTGCTTTCAGCGAAGTAATCTTCTGGCAGCTTTGGAAGAAATCAGTTGATGGGTGAGAGACAGAATTATGGTCCATGATGAGGGCAGCAAGGCTGCTGAAGGCACCACACCCAGGAAGGTCAGTTAAAGAATTGAAGGCAACATTGAGCTCTTGCAAAGATTCCAGATAGGCGACGTCCTTCGGGATATTGGTTATTCTGTTGTTGTGAAGGTCAAGCACCTGGACTTTGGGAGGCAAACATCTGAATACAGAGTCAGTAAGTATATTTGAAGACATATTTAATCTTAATAAACTTTCAGCCCAAGAGCAAGTGTTTTCATCTTCATCATATCTTAGAGAATTCTGGCTAATATCCAGTTGTTGTAGAGACTTCATTTCCTTGGTCATTAGAATTATATTTGCAAGTTCTTTTAATTGATTCATTTTTAAATTAAGTGTTTTTAATGCAATTAAGGTTTTACAGTTTTCAAAAATCACATCTGTTAAGAGATTATTGGAAAAATCTAAATATAAGAATGGGCTCATTTGGGATGGGCAAAGCATGTGGACCATATGTGTACCAGACACTGTGAGATTTTGGATTTTCATGTTGGAAAACATCTGGTAGATATTGCTTTGTGGAAAATTGAACACATCACTGACAACTTGCCGTATAGACAAGACCTTCAGGGAAGTATAATAATCAAAACTCGTGAAGTCAAGTTGACCTTGTAGTTTCATATCTGAAATTGAGAAATACTCCATGTTTGTGCGCCAAGCAATCTGGATGATTCTAATCAAAGTATTCCAAGTTGTTTCAATGTGATTTAAGGTAAGATGTGACAGCCTTGATTTCTTCTGAAGTTCTGACAAAACGTCTAGGAAATAACACCTATTGTCACTCAGCACACATTTGATGTTAGATAGCTCCAAATTTACTGCAGTGCTGACTGACACATCCAGAAAGAAATGGAATTCCTTTTTTGTGGGGAAAACAACATGCAGACTCCTTGTGTTAAGGTCTTGCAGGCTATCAGGCTCTTCTTTTTCCCCATAAGAGTCTCCTAAAACCAGCAAAACTCTGCTGATATTCAAATGAGCAATTGGCTGCACACTAGATTTGTGTAACTGTGTCGCACTTAATCCTAGAAATTCCAGTTGATTCAGGCTGCCAAACTCCTTGCAGATGGGCAGGGCATCAAATGCATTAAAGGAGAGGTCTAAGTGCTTAAAGTTCACCGGAGGGTGGCAAGTGATTGTCCTCAATTCATTATGGGACACGTCCAAATATTCCAATTCCCTGTTGAATTTGAAAACACTGATATCAAGAGCCTGGATTCTATTGTGAGAAAGTATCAAAATCTTCAGCTTTGATAGTAACAGAATGTTGGAAGACTGAATCTCAGCTATATAGTTCTGTGACATGTCTAAGACTGTTGTTTTCGGGGATAGGTCCTTGGGAAAGTGGGTGAGACCTGTTTTTGACCTGTCAACTAAGAATTCACGTTCATCAGATATTTGGGTTTTGATCTCACATGTTAACATGATGATGATGACAAAATGGAAGATTCTCGATTTTATTTGAGCCATTTTGTAGCACCAAACATTCTTGAGGTAGCAGCTATTCCTCAGATCATCTGGCAGTATATACAGATCCTAAGGGGAAAAAAATGCACATTAAGCAGTTGTTTTAAATTAGGCATAGCTGGGCTGGTGAGATGGCTCAGTGGTCTAAAGCACCTACTTAGAACAAGCTCAGCAAAGCACAGGGACCAC
>NW_004524734.1:2161404-2164313 GCF_000260255.1 Octodon degus
ACAATGAAGGAATCAATTTCTGTTGTTTTAAATCAGTAAGTTCATGGAAAATTTGTTATAGCAACTACAGGGATCTAACATGGATGATTTATGGAAATTTCTCTGACCTCAACCCTGCCAACCTCATGCAGAACTCAGGCTAAGAAGGTCGGGAAGATGGCTCAGTGGAGTAAGCACTTCCCTGGCAAGTGCCAGAGCCTGAGTTCAATCCCCGGTTCCGCAAAAAAAAAAAAAAAAAAAAAAAAAAAAAAAATCTTACATTCCTCAACCAAGAACTCAGGCTAAGATTCATCTGGTATCCTTCCACCTTCTGAATGAAGGTCGTTATTCCTTGGCTTTCTTGGGAGTCCTTTCCTGTGGCTGAAGTACTACTTGATTATGTTCTATTATCTACACAGAGTTTGGGCCTAACTTTGGTCTTGGTCCAAGTATAATTAGATAATGACAAAATATTTTTTGGAGAAACCATTCATCTATTTACTGTTTAGAAAATGCCTATTGATCACCTAGTGATCATGCTTTAGAAACTGAAAGCAGAGCTGTGAGCAAAACAAAACAAAAAATTAGCTTTTGAGAAAGCTAATTAAATTATGTAAACTTAGTTCCATGTGGTGGTGAGTGCTATATAGACAAATAAAACAGGCAATCATAAGTATGACATAGTGCTTAGCATAAGTAGGAAGTGGTGTATTTTTATTAATCCACTGGTGAAGGCCTTTTTGAGATGACATTGGGGTAGAAATCAAAAGGGAGTGAATAAGTCTTCTGCATCCAGATCTATAGGAAAAGAAATTCTGTCAATGGAAAATCCACATACAAAGGTCCTGATGTGGAACTGAGGTTGGTTTATCTGAAGAACAGCAAAGAGGGCAACAAGCAGAGGGCAAGCAAAGATGGGACCCATCTCTCATGGGACCTTGTAGAACACCGCAGGGGATTAGGGTTCTATCCCAAAAATGATGAGGGGCTGAGAGGCACTGGAGGATGTGGGAGCTAGAAGCTGTTTCTCCTCTCTTATTCAGAAATTTTTTTTCATTTGTTCATCAAATGCACACACTCCCCTGTGACGTGCTAGATACTGTTCTAAGTTATGCCTGTTGACTCCTAGCTCATAGAATGTTTGGTTATTGGCATTCTGTTGACCTATGAGACTAGGGGGAGTTGTGTTAGGATTAACCCTACACTACTGATACTCTGCCCAACCACAGAGACCCTTTCTTCTCAAGTTACACAGCTACACAGCTCCTTCAGGGACTTTACTCAAAATCTGCTTAAGCAGCATTCGACAGGCAAACCACCAGCACTGGCCAAGTACCCAATTCCTCTTTACATGTTCTTTCCCATATTTCAACTGGCACAGATGGACTTAAATAATTCAGTTGCCCAGAAAAAAAACACCCTGTTACCAAAGTTCCCCAAGTTAGATATGCAAACGTGTCTGGTTTTCAGAGCTTGCCTTTATGCTTTTGTAGGGTAGCCAGTATGACCCTGATTATGCAGATTTCTTATAATGTCAATGATGGAATGGTTTCTCCACCCACCACCATCACCAGACTGTGTCCACAAAGATTCTGAACAAAGAAGATGAAAACAACATCAAAATTCATGTTAAAAGTAAAGATGGCCTTAATGGTTTTTGATGGAAAGACCCAGAAGTTTTTCAACTATCGCTGTCTAGCTTCCTGAAAGCTATTCTTTTTTTTTTTTTTTTTGAGATAGTCTTGCTACATAGTTTATTTTTTTTAAATGTGTATGCCTAGTCTTTTTTTTTTAACATTTATTTATTTGTGTGTGTGTGTGTGTGTGCGCGCGCGCGCGCGCACGCAGCCAGCTCAGCCCACCAGGGGGCGCGGCTGGCTGGCATGTGGTGCTGGGGGATCGAACCGCGGTCCCTGTGCATTGCTAAGCTTGTTCCAAGTAGGTGCTTTAGACCACTGAGCCATCTCTCCAGCCCCTCTTGCTACATAGTTTAGACTGGCCTTGAACTTATCAACCTACCTTGGCATTCTCAGTGTTGTGATTACAGGCCTGCAACATCATTCCAAGCCACAAAATATTCCCTACTCAAAATCTTAATGACAATCTTCGACTCTCATCTCTAACAGAACCTTAATCCTGTTTCACTACAAATGAAATAATTTTTTACTAAGTCAAACAGAAAAGGAAACTCTAGTTCAAAAGCATTAAAAACCCTTCCAGGGGCTGGGGAGCTAGTTTAGCAGCATAAGTGCCTGCCTGGCAAGTGCAAGGCCTTGAATTCAATCTCTGGTACTGCATGCTGTGCCTGCCCGAGAACCAGGCATGGTGGTGCATACCTGTAATCCCAGCGCTGAGGAGGCTGAGACAGGAAGATCACTGAGTCTAAATTGTGTAGCAAGACTGTATCAAAAAAGAAAAAAAAGAATAAAACCTTCCATTTCAGGTGTATTTATGTCAGTTTTGCAGATTATGATAGTATTATCCTTATGTGTTACAATGAAGCAATATATTTTCCCTTGTTCAGAGACAGAGCATCAAATTGGGTTTGATTAATCTTTTTGTTTTTCTCATTAAACTTTGTTTTAATGGGTCTCAAAATTCTGTAGATTTTTGGTCACGTTGTTTCCATTAAAAAGTATTGATTTCAAAAACTAATAACTTAAAAACTGCCACACAAAAAAATGGTCCACAAAACATTCTCCTTTCCTTCTGAAGGTTTTACGATGCATTGTTATCATTAACCAGTCTTTCACTATTAGACTTAAGTGGCCAATTGGGAGAAACAGTTCTGAGACCTGTCTTCTGCCACTGATTAAGACTGGGGAGGGGGGCAGGTGTTAGGGAGAATATTCATTTAGCCTTCTGAGCTTTCTGGGCAGACTTGGTGACCTTGCCAGCTCCAGCAGCCTTCTTGTCCACAGCTTTGATGA
>NW_004524734.1:2165080-2165822 GCF_000260255.1 Octodon degus
CAATTAGTTGTTTCACACCCAGTGTGTAAGCCAGAAGGGCATGCCCACGGGTCTGCCTGTTCTTGGAGATACCAGCTTCGAATTCACCAACACCAGCAGCAACAATCAGGACAGCACAGTCAGCCTGAGATATGCCTGTAATCATGTTTTTGATGAAGTCTCTGTGTCCAGAGCCATCAATGTTGGTCACATAATACTTGCTGGTGTCAAATTTCCACAGGGAGATGTCAATGGTGATACCACGCCCACGCTTGGCTTTCAGCTTGTCCAAGACCCAGGCATACTTGAAGGAACCCTTCCCCATCTCAGCAGCCTCCTTCTTAAATTTTTCAGTGGTTCTTTTGTCGATGCCACTGTATTTGTAGATCAGATGGCCAGTGGTGGTGGACTTGCCAGAGTCTACATATCCAATGGTGACAATATTAATGTGAGTCTTTTCTTTCTCCACTTTGGCTTCGATTTAGTGGTGGCTTTCACTACACCTGTGCTCTCTCGGCAAACCCGTTACAAAAAAAGGGGGTTTGATTAATCTTAATGAATAATATTCACCCAATCATCTGGCCCTCCTACAATTTTTTTTGAGTCTTCTCTAGGCCAGTCCAACTATTAACCACAGGCTTAAAGAACTGGAACCAGTTCAAAAGCTCTTCTCTTTGGTTTCCTATGTGGTTTTGTGAACTTTTGCTTTTTGTTGTAAACATACATTCACTTTTAAGGTTTTGATCAAGCTGAATATGGCCTG
>NW_004524734.1:2167684-2195224 GCF_000260255.1 Octodon degus
AAGCCAGCTGAGATCCCCCAGGTTCTACCCAAGGCCAAGGTCATGAGGCAGGGCCAAAGGCCCCTGCTTCTTGGCCTTGGCTCTCATTCTTCATTGACTTCATGGGTCACTGCCCACCAGGTTCAGCAGGGCATTCTTGTAGTCACTGCTGGTGTCATCCATGATCATGCTGCTGAGGGTCTTGCCATACATCTTAGTGAACTGATTCTTGATAAGATTTAAGTCAACCTCACACCTTGAGACGATGATCCTTATGAGTGTCCCATCAGATGTCCCTGCTCCCTTCATGGCACAGTACAGTCTCTCTGCAAAGTAGCTGTGCAGGTTCTGGGTGCACTTCACCACGGTGAGCATGGCCTCCTCCAGCGAGCCGTGGGTCTCACTCTTGATGCTCTCCTAAAAGCTCTTGTTGGTGATTTTCTCATATTCTTCGAACACTCTCATGAGATGAGGGGCACTGCGTGTGCACAGGATGGTGATGAATTTCATCTCATCGGTCCCGCTGATCTTCTCACCTGCTGCATACAGATCCTGTGCTTCTTGCAGGGCCAGTCCTGCGTCCACATAGCCCCTCACATCATCCCTGCTGCCCTGCAGCAGGCAGACGAGGATCCACTCTAGGTAGCCGCTCGTGTCTGCTTTGATGTCTTCCTCTAGGCTGGACTCGTAGTCCTCCTTGTAGGCCTTCATTATTTCTTGCAGCTGGCATTTGGTCCGAGAGGCCAGGATCTCAATGATGACCCCTTCTTTAGTCCCTAATCCCTTCATGGCATCGTACAGCTCCTTGGCCTCGTACCTGTAGGGCGGGTACATGAGGGCCATGATGAGTCTCTCAAACTTGCCACTCAGCTCTGACTTCAATGATTCGATGAGATCCTTGCCGAACTGAGCCTTGAAGGACTTGGCAATCTGCTGCCGCTGGGCGTTGCTCCTCTTGGTGAGCACGTCGATGATGGCCTGCTCGTTGGTTCCAATTCCCTTCATGGCTTTGTAGAGGGTCTCGGCGTCTGGGTCTGGGTTGAAGTGGGAGCTGCCCTTCACTGTGACGCCCTCTTGTTCAACCCAAGCTTTCCACCAGGCCATTTTGGTCACTTCTGTACCACCTTTCCCAGGGAGAGGAAGAGACACTGGAGGCCACTGCTGGGGACTGGGCCTGTCCTGCTCCGCTGTGAGTTGCCAGTCTGGCAGGAGTCAAGAAATATATAATTCTTTATGCCTATTTTAAAAATATATTCTAATTTTAAAATTTTTTTATCATATTCTGAAGGGACTTAAAGTTCAACATATCAATACTTGATGAAAAATACCTGTTCCATGTTATGCCTAAGATGTTTCATATTCAGACAGATAGTGAGGGTAAGCTTAACAACCTAAGTTGTATGGTAATAACAATAAGCTTGTCTTCTGGATGGTTAACAACCTAAGTTTGCAAACCAAATTAGAGAAAAAGGAGGGCCACAAGGAAAGCCAATATTTTGGCCCTAGCCTTCCAAGGTCAATTAAGACTCAGGACATATGAGAACTTGTACTGTAACATCATGTAACTAGGTAGTATCCCAAATTTTCTGATCAAGGAGATTATGGGGCCAAAGAGGAAAGTGATCGATGATGTAGAGTGTGCCTAAGGAGAGTCACATGGACAGAAAACATTCCCTCAGGCTTTCACAGAGAGCACACTGGCAAGCAATGGCCATGACTCATCCACATGGCTGACACTGACAAAGGATCTACAATCTGAGGTATAGGATCTCAGGATAAATCCTGAGGGGATTTCACTGACCTTATCAGACCCAAAAGTTACAACTCTTATTGCATAGGTCCTGCTTTACCTTGGTCTTAACCATCCAGTAGAAAAGTATAAAACTGAAGTATAAGAAGTAAAGCCATGCTGTTATGTTGAGCTGTAGGGGACTCAGGTCAACAATTTCTGACATTGCCAGTCAAGCAGAAGACCCAATACTATTATGGGCTACTGGACTCTTTTAGAATATTTTGCTGAGTTTATACACGTATAATATTCAAATAATGGAACTTGACCAAAAAAAAGGGGATACAGATGAATTTCCATTTTGTATCTGTGTATTCAAAGTGGTTAGGATAGATATATAGTTACATTCTCTTAATGAATAGAGGGATTTGTTCTAATGGTGTTTGTAAATAGAATATCATGTCCGCATCTTGTACAGCAATTAACCACTAGGAAGAATGTATGCAATGTGTTAATTATTGAAACTGTCCTACCAATTTGATTTGAAAAAATAAAAATAAAAAATAAATAAATAAAAATAAATTTAAAAATTAAAAAATAAAAAAACCTCTTGAATTCAGTCATGGGGATCCACCCTCCCAAACTCGTACATACAGAACTCATCATTTCCTGAGGGTTCCACCTCCAAACACCATAGTCAGACTGATCGCCACCTTCTTATTACATCAAAATAGAGAGAACATCCCAATATATGAACACTGGAAAGATGAGCAAACTATATCCAAACAAGTGCCTGTCACATTTTCATTGCAAAGAATGTGGATGTAGAGTGGATGAGGTGAAGAGTAACGTCATTTAAAATCAACAATGAACAAGCTGGGTTTTTTGTTTGTTTGTTTGTTTGTTTGTTTGTTTTTAATGTATTTGGTACAGGTTCTCACTATGCAGCTCAGACTTATAGTAACCCTCCTGTTTTCAGCCTCCCCAGCACTGGTATTACAGGCATGTGCCACCACACCTGGCCTCGGTGGCCAGCTCAATGTGCCCAGGGGCGGGGCCAGCACAGCATGTGGTGCCAGGGATCGAACCCTGGTCCCTGCGCTTGCCTAAGCAGGTGCTTAGCCTGTTGGGCTATCTCGCTGGTCCCTAAACAAGCTGTTTTTAAGTCTGTGCCTTAAATTTGCATTTCCCTGCTCAACAATATCTCTTGCAATAATATATTCACACCCACGTTTATAGCAGTAGAGTTTGCAATCGCTAAATCTTGGAAACAAACCAAATATCCATCAAATTAGAAATAGGTTTTTTTTAATGTGTGTGTTTTTTTTTATATACAGTGGAGTATTAGCCATAAAGAAGGCTGGTTTTAGACATTTTCTAGGTAAACTGATGCACTGTAAGACCATATCCTTAAGTGAAACAAATTGGACACAATGTGTAAATATCACATCATTTCTCTGGTGTACAGAGTATAATGACAGTATAAATAAGGAGCTATTGTGAAATAAGAAATTGTTTAGGAGAGGAACTAGGGAGGGAGCAGGAGGAAAGGAAAGGAAAGAAAGCAATAAGAGAATGATAAAATGAAAACCAAACTTTATAAATAAGGACAGGAAGAGCAGTTGAATGGAGCAGAGGGAATTGGGGAAAGGAGGCATCAAAATATATCATATATCAGTACAACTTCCCTACGATGAATATGATCATTATGTAGATCTAAACTGTACCAATCAATTCTATTTAAAAATACCTTTGGATAGCAAATCATGCAGAGTTTTCAGCCATTCAAATGAGGAAAACTTAAGTCTCTAAGACTGATAAATTCTAGCTCACTCCACTCACACAGTAAGTGCATGTCAGAAATACAACATGCTTAGAAAAGTACCCAGGACTTGGTCATAGAGACATCTGTGATCTTGTCTCCATTACTAGTTGTACCAGAGGGGGCCTGCCCATTAGCTCAGTTGTTGAAGTGCCTGCTTAAGCAAAGCAGTCAGGCTCAGCACACTGTGGTTCGATCCCCAGATCCTCATACCTTACCAGACCTGCCCTGAACGCATGCTGAGCCAGCCAAAAAAAAAAAAAGAAGGAAAGAAAAGAAAACAGAAAAAAATCCCACTAGTTATACCACTATTTGCTTTTATAGAATAAGATAAGATGTGGCTTACCAAGAAGACATTCTGTTTGTCTCTTCTGTTTGACAGTCTGGAAGAAACTCAAGCATTTCCTTGAACATGTATTTCTCTGAAACCTCTTTTAGGGTTGCAAGTAGCTCCTGTCTGCCACCTACTGAACCTCACTGGAATTACACTTCATAGTAAGTGTAAACTTACTTTCTCCCATTGAAACATGGGATAAGGTCTGCGGGCTGATTGACCTGTGCTCAAGTAGAAAAATTTCTGTCCTCCACTGCACTTGATTCATTATTGTTCACACCAATGAACTTAAGAGGTGCTGTTAATAATTCGTAGATTATTATTAGTTGAATTCAAAATACTAACTCAAGTGTCTGTTCCGCCAGAGGTAGGAATGTAGAATTGCTTCTTTCTTTTTTTCCTTTTTTTTTTCTTAATTTTTTTTTTTTTTACTCTAATCAGAGAACTATTCTTCCTTCTTGGATGAGGTTCAAGGCACTTCCTTTGGGCTGGCTCTGTCAGCGACCTCCAGGAAGTCATTCTCATGACTCTGCCCTTGTCTTTTAAAACAACAAAAATAGCAAACCAAAAGCTGAGCCGATACTGCTAAAGGAATTTTAGCTGCCTGGCCCGGAGCTAGTGCTCAGCCCAGTCTCTCACAGTGCCGGGTCGCGGTGTGGATATGAAGACGACAAAACTCCGGCTCCTTTTTTCCCTCGACAGCTCTGTCCTGAACTCAGCTTTTTCATCACCCTGCTGTAACCAAAGATCACTTCCCTAAACTAAGAATGTTAGGTTTGTTTTGGATTGATAATGCTTTCCTTTTCTCTTCCCCCACTTCAGGATTTACTTAATGAGAAAAAATGCGTCTGTAAGTATATTTCTGAAACTGAAAGAATGAATTCCCCACCCCTTCGTGTACATTCTTTTCCTTAAACCCTTGCCTGGGGGAAAGGCAGTTTGGACTGGGAGCTGGCGCTGGGTAGCGAAGTGTCCAGCAGAGGGCGCGAGCGAGGCAGCAGGAGAAGAGCTTCAGTTTGCCCTCAAACTCATCTCCACTGCCCAGTTGGCCCCTGGGCTGTTTTCTTCCCAGCTGTTGTCCAGGGATAACTCGCGAACAAACACGTGCTTGTGATTATTATGCTTCCACATGGATAGTACAGCTACAGCCCAAATGAAACTAATTCTCAGAGAATATGACTTCTTTTTAAAATGTTTTATTTAACCTAATATATCAAAAATATTACTCCAATTATGGGGCCAAAGAGGAATGATGGATGATGTAGAGTGTGCCTAAGGAGAGTCACATGGACAGAAAACATTCTCTCAGGCTTTCACAGAGAGCACATTGGCCAAGCAATGGCCATGACTCATCCACATGGCTGACACTGACAAAGGTTCTGCTATCTGAGGTACAGGATCTCAGGATAAATCCTGAGGGGATTTCACTGACCTTATCAGACCCAAAAGCTACAACTCTTGTTGCATAGGTCCTGCTTTGCCTTGGTCTTAACCATCCAGTAGAAAAGTATAAAAACGAAATATAAGAAGTAAAGCCATGCTGTTATGCTGAGCTGTAGGGGACTCAGGTCAACAATTTCTGACATTGTCAGTCAAGCAGAAGACCCAATACTATTATGGGCTACTGGACTCTTTTAGAATATTTTACAGAGTTTACACACCTATAATATTCAAATAACGGAACTTAACGAAAAAAGGGTATACAGATGTATGTCCATTTTGTATCTGTGTATTCAAAGTGGTTAGGATAGATATATAGTTGCATTCTCTTAATGAATAATGGGATTTGTTCTAATGGTGTTTGTAAATAGGATATCATGTCTGCATCTTGTACAGCAATTAACCACTAGGAAGAATGCATGCAATGTGTTAATTATTGAAACTGTCCTACCGGGGGCTGGAGAGATGGCTCAGTGGTCTAAAGCACCTACTTGAATCAAGCTTGGCGAAGCACAGGGACCACGGTTCGATCCCCAGCACCACATGCCAGCCAGCCCCGCCCCCTGGTGGGCTGAGCTGGCCACACACACACACAATAAATAAATGTAATAAATAAAAATAAATAAATATTAAAAAAAAAAAGAAACTGTCCTACCAATTTGATTCGAAACTATCTCATTGCTATTTGTTTATCAATAAAATTATGGGAAAAAAGAAAAAAGAAAAAAAAAGAATGAGAAAAAAAGATTTCATGCCAATACTTCTCAACCTCTTCAATGAAATTAAAAAGAAAGCAATTCTAACTCATTTCTGTAGGTAGGTATTATACTGACACCAAAACCAGAGAAAGACCCAACCACAAAAGAGAACTATAGGCCAGTTTCCTTAATGAACATAGATATAAACATACTCAATAAAATGCTAGCAAATAGAATGCAACAAATCATCAAGATTATACACCATGACCAAGTGGGACTGATCCCAGGGATGCAGGGATGTTTCAACAAAAGCAAATGTATAAATGTAATACATCATAGCAACAGAGCCTAAAACAAAAACCACATGATGATCTCAATAGATGCCGAGAAAGATTTGACAAAGTCTAATACTCATTCATGATAAAAATCCTACAGAAAATAGGAATAGATGATCTTTAGCTCAATCTGATAAAAGCCATCTATGACAAACCAACAGCCAACATGATTCTAATTGGAAAAAAAAAAAAAAAACTTGAACTATTTCACTTCAAAATCAGGTACAAGACAAGGATGTCACCACTCCCATTCATTATAGTTCTGGAATCATTATCCAGGGAAATTAGATAAGAGAGAAATAAAAAGAATAACAACTGGAAAGGAAGAAGTTAAATTATTATTTGCAGGTGACATGATACTCTATATTGAAGACCCAAAAAACTCCACCTAGAGACTCCTAGAATTAACAACAAATTTGATAGCGTAACAGAATACAAATTGAATACCCCCAAATCAGTAGCACTGCTGTACACAAATAACAAACTTATTGAGATAGATATTATGGGAACAACACCTTCACAATGGCATTGAAAAAAATGAAATATTTAGGAATTAACAAAGGAAGGAAAAGATCTACAGAATGAAAATTTTATGATACTCTGAAAAAATAGAGTGAAAAGGATTATCAAAAATGGAAAGATATTTCTTGTTCATGGATAAGAAGAAGCAACACTGAGAAAATGGCCATACTCCTAAAGTTGTTATACAGATTTAATGGAATCCCAATCAAAATTCCATGAGCATACCTCACAAATCTAGAAAAAACATTCATAAAATTCAATTTGAACCAGAAGAGACCTAGAATAACAAATGCAATCCTGAGCAACAAAGGCAAGGCAGGAGGTATCAAAATCCCTGACTGGAAATTATACTACAAAGGTACTGTGATAAAAACAGCATGGTACTTGCAAAAACCCAGACTTGAGTATGAGTGGAACAGATTAGAAAATACAGACACAACTACAAACACACTCACCCACCTTATCTTTGACAAAGGGGCTAAACATGTTCACTGGAAGAAAGATAAACTCTTTAACAAATAGTACTGGAAAAACTGGTTTTCCACATGCTGAAGGCTAAAATTAGTCCCATGCCTATCACCATACAGTAAACTACAGTCAAAATGTATCAAAAATTTAAATATTAAAATCAAATACTAAATCTACTAGAAGAGAAAGTAGGTAGATTTCTTGAAGACAGCGGTAGGCAGAGTTCATGAACAAAAAACTGAAGTGCACAGGACATACTTCAAAGAATCAACAAATGGGATCTCATCTTATTGAAGTTTTTGCACATTGAGAGAATTCACCAACAAAGTGAAAAGAAAACTCATGAAATGGAAAAACAAATCTTAACTAACATTCACTCAGACAAAGGAATTCTATCTAGAATATATACAGAATTTTTAAAAATCAAGTTCCCAAAATTCAAATACCCAATCCAACAATGGGCATCTGAGATGAATACATACTTCTCAGACAAAGAAATACAAATGGCAAATAAATATAGGAAAAAAGCCTTCACAGTACTGGTCATTCAAGAAATGCAAATTAAAACATATTGAGATTCTATCTTACCCCAGAACAAATTTCTATCATCAAGAAATCAACAATTAATGCTCAAGGAGCTATGGGGGAAAGGGAGCCCTTCTCTACTGTTGGTGGGAAGCGAGCCCTTCTCTACTGTTGGTGGGAGTGTAGAGTGGTGCAACCACTGTGGAAATCAGTGTGGAGATTCCCAAAAATAAAAAAACTATAATTAGAAGTCTCATTCAGGGCCAGGAAGATAGCTCAGTGGCATGAGTGTCTGCTTGGCAAAGTGCAAGGTCCCAATTTGAATCCCCAATCTTTCTCTCTCTCTCTCTCTCTCTCTCTCTCTCTCTCTCTCTCTCTCTCTCTCTCTCTCTCACACACACACACACACACACACACACACGCACACACCTCAACCCAGCTATGCCTTTTCTGAGTAGTTTTCCAGAAGACTTGAAAACATCGTATCACAGCAATATACATTCACCCAAGTGTAGCAGCACAATTTGTCATAGCTAAGTCTTGGAAACAACCCAATTACTCATCATATGAGGAATAGATTTTAAAAAGATGTAGTATTTTTATACAATGGGGTATTAGTTAGCTATAAAATAAGATAAATGGGAGACTTTCATAGGCAAATGAATGGAACTGGAGGCTATACTCATAAGTGAAAAAAAATCAAACCCATATTTTTAAGCATCATATTGTCTCCCTAGTGTAAGAACCTGAAAGAGCACGTAAAATCTGAAAAGCACAATGGGTATAGTAAAAGGGAAAGAAACTGCTCCAAAGAAATGAACACTTGCAGTGAGGGAAAGGAGAAAAGAGAGGAAAGAAAAAGGAAGTGGAAAAAACATGTATGTATATACACAGGATAGCTAAGATGATCATACTAATTTGTTTCAGTTTTTTGAAGGTAGCAGTTCATGCTTCAGATTTTTATTTTGACCACTTTACATGCTTATATCTGATAATCTGAGCAATTGACCATAGGTGTATGGGTTTATTTCTAGGTCTTTAATTGTAGTCTATTGATTGATTTGTCTGTTCTTATCATATGCCATACTATTTCAATTACTGTAGCTTTGGAGTAAGTCCTCTAGCTTTGCTGTTTTTGAAGATTGTTTTGGCTATTTGGGATCATCTATTTATATATAAATTTTAAGATTATCATGTCAAACTTTGTGAAGAAACTGTCTGGTATTTTGACAGATGTTATTCTATGAATCACTTTTGAACGTATAACACTAAGTCTGATACAAAGATATAGGTTGTCTTTCCATTTTATGCCTTTCCAATTGATCTGGGTCTTTTAACTTCTTTCAATAATATTCTGTAGTTTTCAGTATGCAATTTTGTATTCCTTTTAAAAAAATTAATCATAAGTATTTCTTAACAAATTGCAAATTTTTTTACTTTTAAAATTTTATTTCTAGGTGACCTACTTAAACCCCTTCTCTCTCTCTCTCTCTCTCTCTCTCTCTCTCTCTCTCTCTCTCTCTCTCTCTCTCTCTCTCTCCCCTCTCTCCCCAACAGAAGCTTTCTTTCCCTCAGTAATTATATTGTGCTTTTAAAAAGTTAAAAATAAATTTGATTTCTAAATTTTGTTTGTTCACTGCCGCTACATAGAAATACTCATTTTTGTACTGATTGTATATCTTACGACTTTGCTAAACTTTCTGTCACAATATGCCTAACCTCTAATGTGACAGTATTAAGCAGTGAAGTCTTTAGGAAGTGATTAGCTCACGAAGGTGGGGCCCTCATTAATAGAATTAGCGCCTTCACTCCAGAGAGCAGGTGAGGATACAAGACAGCAGTCTGCTGTACTGGGAAGACAGTCTTCTGCAGAACCTAACCACGCTGGCATTCTGCTCTCAGACTTCCACTCTCCAGAACTGTAAGAAATAAATTTCTATTCTTGATAAACCACCCAGAGTGTGGTAGTTAATAGGGCAGCCCAAACTAACTACAAGGAGTGCATTTCTAGGTACGTTGCCTTAACAAGGTCATGTCATCTACACACGGAGGCAGTTTTACTTCTTCCATTCCTACATGGATTCCTAATTACCTTATTTCCCTACCCCGTGCCTCTAGTACAATGTTGAATAGAAGTGGTGTGAGCAAACATCCTTATCTTGTTCCTTAGGTAAGGAGGAAAGTGGTAAGTGCTTAATAATTAAATATGATGTTAGCTGTGAGTTCTCCATAGGTGCTTTTTACTGGGTTGAGAAAGGTCCCTTCTATTCCTCAGTTGTTGAGTATTTCTATTTTAAAGACATGGGCAGTATAATTTCCTAACCAAAAGCACAATACCACAGTTTATAAAGTTCTTCTAATAGTAAGATTAATACTTCCATGACATGCAGAGCAACGGTACTTTTTTCCTTCTGTGTAAGTCAGCTTTCCATCACTACAGTATTGCAAAATACTTGTCTCAGTTACATTTCTCTCATTGCTGGGACAAAATACTGGGCACCCCAAATTAAAGAAGGAGAGGTTTATTTAGCTCACAGTTTGTGGGATTTTCAGTCCTTAGTTGGCTGGATCCAAGGAAGAGTGTCACTTGGCAGAGAGCAGCAGTTCACAGCTGTGGAAAACATGTAAAACAGCAACAGCAGAAAGAGAGGCCCAGAGGCAACAGCGGCAGATAGAGAGAGAGAGAGAGAGAGAGAGAGAGAGAGAGAGAGAGAGACAGAGACAGAGACAGAGACAGAGACAGAGACAGAGAACAAGCCTTTCTCCCTTCCTTGTACTGCATCCAGGCCATCAGCCTCAGGCCAGGAACAGCACTCATACCCATAATCCCAGCAACACTCACACCCATAATCCCAGCATTGGATCATGAGTTAATCACAGGCCCTAGAAGCTTCCCCATGGCTGCATGAGGCTTTGGGGGGGGGGGGACACATAGACACAAACCATAATATACTTGAGGTAGTTACCTTATGAAGAAAAATGTATTTTGACTCAGTTTTGGAGATTCTGGTCCAAAATCAGGCAGATTCGTTGTTCTTAGAGTTCTGGTTAATTCTGGGTGACAATAGTGGAGAATGAAATGTGTAACAAAACTCCTCACTTTATGATCAAGGGACCAAAGAGAGAAAGAAGAGGTTAGGGCTCCACAGTGACCTTCAAGGACACATTCCCAGTGACCTAAGGTAACTTCCACTAGTCTTGGCCTCCTAAAGATCCACAGCCACTCCCAGGAGTACCACCTTAAGAAGCAAGTCTTTCACACATAGCCCATTGGAAGACACTGCCCACATCCAAAGCACAGCACCTTTCTTTCCTCCTCCCCTTCCCCCAATGCAACCCCACAATTCCTCTCACTCCCAGACTCTAGAATTGCAAATAGTGTCCTATAACACTTACTGGGAATAGAAATGACATCACCTGGACATTTACATTTTTATGAATTCTCCCTCAATGACTTGAAATTTTCCAGCCAAATTTTGACACTACAATCTCAATACCTGAGTAAATCTCAAGTCAACATAAGCATTTCCTTCTGCTTGTATGGAGGATAAGGTGTACTTTCAGATTTACAAAATGTTGAAAGGCACCTCTATATAGAATCTGGTTCCTAGGCTTATACAAATTATCAAAGCTAACCCAAGAAGGTACAAGAACACTGAACAACCCAATAACAAGCAATGATGTTGAGACAGTAGTAAAGAAACTATCAGCTTTAAAAACCCAAGACTTGATGGATTCACTGCTGAACTTTGCAAAATCTTTTTTTTTTTCTTGGTACCAGGAATTGAACTCAGGACCCTGTGCTTGCCAGGCAAGTACTTATTCTACTGAGCTATCTCCCCAGCCCTGCAAAATTTTTAAGAGTGTTAAATAACCTATAATCATCTAGCTTTTTTAAAAAATTTAAAGGAATAGGGTGCTTCCAAATTCATTTATGGAAGCCAGCATCATCAATATTAACCAATACCATCAAAAATGTCATACAACATGATAAAGTAGCTTGCATCCCAGAGATGCAAGGATTGTTCAATATATGCAAATCAATAAATGTAATATATCACATAGATACAGAAGCAAAATAAAAACCACATGAGCATATCAATAGGCACAGAAAAGACTATCAACAAAATCTGACACTCCTCCACAAGAAGCCTAAAAAATGTATATAGAAAGACTGCAGCTGAACTTGATAAAAGCTGTTTGTGGCAACCCAACAGCCAATATCATATAAAATGGGGAAAAACTGAAAGCATTCCCTCTACAGTCTGGAACTAGACAAGGATGCCCACTATTACCACTTCTATTCATCACAACAATCAGACAAGGGAAAGAAATAAAAGGGATATGAATTATAAAGAAGTAAACAAGTAGATCATCATTATTTGCAAGTGATATGACACTCTCATTAGGAGACTTGAATTCCACAAAAAATCTTCTAGAATAAATAATCAACTTCGGAAATATAGCAGAATACAAAAATCAATAGCATCTATGTACATTAATAAAGAACTAAACAAGAATGAAATTATGAAAACAGTATCATTCATCATAGCATCAAGCCAAATGAAATATGTAAGTATTAACTTAGCCAAGAAAGTGTACAAAGAAAGCGACAGCAGCACTGAGAAATGAAATTGAAAAGGACATGAGAAAGTGGCAAGACGTCCCCTGCTCCTGGATAGGCAGAACCAGTATTGTCAAAATAGCCATACTCCCAAAACCGTTACACAGATTCAGTACAGTCCCAACCAAAACACCAAAGGCAGGCCAGGTGTAGTGGCACATGGCTGGAATCCCAGCACTGAGCAAGGAGGAATGCCAGAAGTTCAGGGCCAGTCTGGGCTACATAGTGAGTTCAAGTCCAGCCTAAACTACATGGAACCAGAGGAGACCCAGACCAGCAAAAGCAATCTTGGGCACAAGAGCAATGCAAGAGGCATAGCATCTCCGGGCCTCAAGCTACACTACAAAGTAATACTGATAAAAAATGGAACAGTGGAACAAAACAGACATGTGGGTCAATGGAACAGAATCAA
This sequence comes from Octodon degus, assembly GCF_000260255.1. Classification (NCBI taxonomy): domain Eukaryota; kingdom Metazoa; phylum Chordata; class Mammalia; order Rodentia; family Octodontidae; genus Octodon; species Octodon degus. The sequence goes on from NW_004524734.1 coordinate 2,180,573, forward strand.
GGTTACAGAAACATCCCCAGACACTGGTGCCTTTTACTACCTGTGCAGGCACAGAAGAAGTCCTACAACCTCGCCAGTTGCTCTGTGACAGCCAGGAGATCATTTTATCTCTTCACACTTGTGACTTCAGTGAATTCCTTTGGCCTTCCTCTGGTGGTGAACTCTGGCTTCCCAGGCACTACCCCTGCAATGAAAATGGAGTAATAGCAGTCTTGACCCCCAGAAACAATGTGCATCTGCGGGGGACCCATTGGTGTTGAAATGCTGAACTGCACATGCTCACTCTCCAGGTCCCACATGAAATGCCTACTCAGGGAGTGTCTGGTGGGCACCAGGTGAACATCTGAGGTACAGACAACAGTGCTGCTTCAAGAGGTGGGGATATCACATACCAGTTCTTCTGTCTAGCTGGGCAAGAGGAAGACATACATGAGCTCTCAGCATCTACCGTGTACACAAGTCACCTGTGGCATGGCTGATAGCGGTGAGTTGAACAAGTCTGATACGGGAGGGATCATTGAGATTGGTAACGTTTTGAGCACCAACAGTCTGACCCTGCAGGAGACCCTAAGAGAAGGCTTTAATCTGGCTGACAGCCAAAAGATGACCCTTCATGTTCCACTCAATGCCACTAGAGTAACTCACTCTATACAAGGTCCTCCTGAAGTTTTCATTAATTTCTCCTGAGCAGAAAAGCACCTTCTCATCACAAGCTATTTGTGCAGCAGATCTGTTGGTGACATGTCGTGTCTCAGACTTGCATCTCACCATGCCACAATTTCCCAGGAAACTGACATTATCTGTGCACACAGAAAAGAGGAACATCCCCACAAGCCTGCTGTATGACTACAGGATCCACACAGAAGCAACTAATGGCTCAAAATCAACTTTGGCCAAACTCAAACCCAAATTCTCTGAAAAACATCTACTCTACAAGTTCTACTTATCTCCTCTCAAGCTGACATTTTACTTTAAAATATATACAGTACTCATGGTGATCAATCCTGAGTGGCTCTGGGAGTCACCACTCTCTGTAGTCACAAGAGAGCTCTGTACCCAAGATGGGCTTATGGACTTTGAGGTCTACACCCACCAAGTGCAGCTCTCAACTTGAGTGCTGTCAGTGGGAAACTCATCCCGCCAGCCAGTCTTCACAGCTTAGTCCCAGGAGCTGGTACATTTCACATATCCCTAAATGGATGTGAAACAAAGCACAAATTTGAAGATGGTAAAGTTATCTGTGAAACTGGAATGCATGCTGTCTGGGAAGATATTCCTCCAAGCAAAATATCCAGAGCTGTTGGATTCAGAATAACCATGAAGTGCTATTACAAAAGAGATGACACACTACTAAATCCCAACATCAAAAGTCTTCCTCCAAAAAAGAAAAAAAAATCCTCCTCCAGTGGTTTCTGTGAAGCCAGGTCCACTTAAGCAATTTACATGAAAGATAGAGTCCTACACAGGAATGACCCCAACATCCGTCTGATTTTGAATGACTGCTGGGCAGTATCCTTGATGGACCCAGCTTCTCTCCCCCCGGATGGCAATGAATACAACCTGGACACTGACCAAATCACCCTCCATCCAGCAGGTTCTTCCATGACCCACTCTGATCCCTATCCCAGGTTTAAATTAAGCATGTTTGCCTTTGTATCAGTGGCTCGGCTTCTCCCCCATGCCCCACCCCGCTCTACCTCCACTGCAGTGCTTTAGCCAGCAGTCTCTAACCTACCTAACCTTCCTCTGTGATCTGTGACCTCCCTGCCTCATCTAGGTACAGAAGAGCCACCAGGGCCACTGAAGAGGACAAAATGACAGTGAGCTCCTAGAATCCACTCTCTTGCTCTCAGATGACTCTTCCTTTAGCGACATAGATTGCAAAGGGCGTGAGCCTGCTGGGGATGTTGCTTTGAAGACGAGCTTGGGTTTCTTTAGTGGGGCTGCTGCTAACTCTAGGATTTCTCCATTACCTGCATAAGAAGTGTGATGTTAAATCAGTGTTTGAACTTGCAAATAAATTTGAAGTACATTTTTTAAAAAAGAAACATCTACAGACACAGTCAGCTATTTGATCTTTGATAAAGGCCCTAAAGTCATATTTAGGGAAGACGTGTATTTGTTTGCAGAAGACAGAACCTGGGCCCATGTACCTAACTATAACCCAAATAGACCAAAGATCTAAACATTAAAATGGAAATATTGGAGCGGTGGCTGTGGTGGAGGAGTGACAGAGTTGCATGGCCATGTTTCTCCAGTATTACTTGAACCAGGTGTATACACCAAAGAAATCTGACCCAATAGGACAACAGTCATGCTGAGCCTATCCTGCTTGGTTCTCCCCAATGGACAAATACTTGCGACACCAAATCACCATCAAGAAGCGCTTCAAGGTACTCATGACCCAGCAACTGCACCCGGCCCTCTGAAGAAGGCTCCTTCTCTTCCTGTCTTGTCTGCCTCCTGCTGCCCTTCAAGACTCCATAACCAGCCATCAGTCCGTGAGCCCAGAAGGCTTCTTACCATCAGGGTCTTTGGAATCCAGTCTCTTCATTGCCTTTGATAATGCAGTGTGTGGCATTGATGGTGGCATCCCCCATTAAAGGAAACAAGTTTTGAATTATTGCCGGGTTATTAAAGACAAAATAACTCGAAAGAATTCTCATTTTGTGTGTTGTGGAGGGAAGGATGGATAATTTTGGTTTCTTAAACTGACTAAGATGAGGGAGGAGAATACAGCTAGGAGTTGTAATAACTGCTTGGAAGAAAAACTTTGATTACCACTGCAGTAGGAACAGAGCTGTGCTGGGAGGGACAGGAGGCTATTGGGGAGGGGAAGAAGGGAGGGGAATGACACAAATGCCAGAATTCACTGAAAGTACACTGAAATGATCTCTTACCTCTTTGGCTTTGAATCACTTGAAGAATACTAGACATATTATAGGATGTTGGAAGTGAAAAGACTGGCACCATTCTCTCCTCTATGTACATTTTTTTTTTTTTGTATCTTGTGCAGGGTCTCACTACACAGCTTAGACTCATAGTGATCCTCCTGTTTTCAACCAGCTCAGTGTGCCCAGGGGCAGGGCCCATGCAGCATGTGGTTTGAGGTTCCAGCCCTTGCACTTGCCTAAGCAGGTGCATATTAGCCCTCTGAGCTATCGTGCCAGCCTTTATGTAACTTTGATAATGTCACTAAACTTATTTAATCCCCTTTTCTCCCATCCCCCCCTTTTTTATAGAGTCTTGCTCTAATTCAGGCTGGCCTTCAACTTGAGGTGATTCTAGGATTTATAGTTATATACCACCACACAAGCTGGCCTCAAACATACAGCAGTCCTCCTGCCTCAGCCTCAGGTTGGCTTACAGTTGATCCTTACATCCCAGAAAAGATACAGCAGGGCTCATGAGGTCCCGTGACTCCACGTAAAGGAAAAAAAGCAAACAGGTAAACAAGAGCTCTGGGGACCAAAGCCAAATGGGCAGCCTGAGCCCTTGAGTGATCTCATGGAATAAGACAGCTTTCTGTCTGCTGTCATGTGGATGTAGCTCACCTCCAAGGACTTGCATGTTGAAAGCTCGGCCCCAGTGTGATAATGTTGAGAGGCAGTGGGGACTTTAAGAGGCAAGTTCTGGTGGAAGTTGTTTAAGCCACTGAAGACGCTGCCCTTTGGAGGGACCAATGCAGTGCTTGTGGGATCCTTGCTAGTTCTCTTGAGAGGGTTGTTATGAAGGGAAAGTCTGCCCCTGCTCTCTTGCTCTCTCGCGCTCTTTCTCTCTCTGGCCTCAGGTCTCACCGTGTGATCTCTCTGTCCCTCACATGTTCCCAACATGTGGCCATGTGCTGTGGTGTGATGTAGCCAGGAGGCCCTCACCTGAGCTAGCACCACGCTATTTGGACTCTCAGCCTTCAATGCTAGGAAGATCTCTTTTCTTTCCCCAGCAGGAAGAAAATTACTGAAGCCCTTTATTTGAGGGTCTCTCTGTCCTGCAGCCTATTGCTTATTCAATACAATTATAGAAAAAAATATCTGCCTTCCTACCCCTCATCACTTGTCTCCACACAGGAAAAGCTCAGTCTGAGAGGAAGAATGACAGGAAATGTGTGTCTCAGCTAAACCATGCTCACTTTATCCCCATACTTATGCCAAGGCTGAACGATAAGCCTAGCGGATGACATGGTGCAAGATGAGCTTTAGATGGAACTTGAGGTTACATATATTGCTACGAACTCACTATGTAACCTTGAACTCACTATGTAACACAGGTTGGCTTTAAACTCATGGTGCACCTCCTGCCTCAGCCTCCCGAGTGCTGGGATTACAGGCATGCACCATCACAGCTGGTTGACATTATAATTTTTAAACTAAAATATAGTATTAATAACTCAAAAATACCGAAGAGGTATGAAATGTGCCCCAGGTCTCACCCAGGAGTGGAAAAGGAAGAATTTCAGGATCCTGATGCTGGAATCCCTACAGGAAAATAAGAGCTGTCTTACACTAAAACTTGAATATGCTGACATGCTTCATTAATTATAATTTAAAACCTTCAGAAAGCCCCTGTGGCTTCAGAAATCCCCTCAAGTCTATTTGACTGCTTGTAATTTATTCTTATTCCTTTCTGATCAAATCAACCATCTCCTCTTTCTCCCGGTGTTTGTGCATAAATTCTCATTCTCTTTAAAACTCCCACCCTGCCTGGTGTACATCCCCACCCTCCACCCACTGTGCCGCCCCATTCCTGACATCCATCCATCTCTCTCTTCGTCAGCCTCTTCCTTCCTGGCACTGAACCTCTGACTTCCCAAGTGACTTTTTCAGATCCCTTCTTTCTTCCGAGAAAGTTTTTCCTCCTGGCACATGCAGCTGAGTCTCTGGGCCATCAGAGACAGGCACACCAGCCCAAGTGCTGCGTTGAACAGTGCCCTCTTTTGCCCAGAAATTCAGATCAAGATGGTCCCTAAATCCAACAGCAGTGTCCTTACAAGAGACAGAAAAGGAGAAGGCTTACAGAACAGGTGAGGCAAAGGCAATATATCTACAAGCCAAGTGACACCTAAGACTTCCCAGCAGCTGTCAGAAGCCAGCAGGTGAGAGTATGGACCATTCCCGCCTCAGAGTTTCCTGCCAACACCCGATTACTGACTTCTGGTCTCCAGAGCCCCAGGAAACCAATTTCTGTTGTTAGTGAGATTGACAGACATCTATAAATCAGAAAGTGGCCGGGGAGATAGCTCAGTAGAACAAGCGTTTGCCTGGCAAGTGCAAGGGCCTGAATTCAATCCCTGGTTCCACAAAAAAAAAAAAAAAAAAATCAGAAAGCAGGCCACCATACGCCCCGACTCTGCCAGCACCTTGATCGCCAACTTCCCAGCCCCCAGCATTGTGAGCAGTACATTTCTGTGATTCATGCACCAGGCCGTGGCACTCGTTAGAGCAGCCCAAATGGGGGATACCTTCCCCGTCAGAGCTTACCTCTGCTGTGTCCTGTCCCTTGCAGGGTTGATAAATGTAGCCATGCAAAGGTAAACTGCTTAAATTGTGGCTGTTGTGGGGGCCATGCGAAAGCATAGCACAAAGGTGGGGTGCAGGGAGAATTTACCTGTCTGGGAGTTTGGGTTATTTTTGCATTTTTTGAGTCCATTTTTTTTATTTACCCAAGAAATGATAGAGAATATAAGCTTTTTAGTTTTTAAATTTTTATTGCTGACAATACATATTTGTGGGATATAACATGATGTTATTTAACATAACATTGTGGAGTAATTAAATTGGGCTAATTAGCATACTCATTATCTCACATACTTATCATTTCTTTGTGGTATGGCATTTAAAAATCTATCATTTGAGCAATTTTGAAATTTTTTAAATTTCCTACATATATGTGTTGATACATGTTTGCAGTATATATGAATGTAAATTCATCCCTAGAGTTGGCACATGCATGTAGCACTTCTCAGTTCTTTATCCCCTTCCCCTCCACTCCCTAGATATACATTTTAAAACAACTTTTAAGGCACAGTGTGAAATTTCAACACATGATTACGGTGTTTGTGCTGATCAAATAAAGGTACTTTTTTAGGACCTTCCAAACAAAAGGGTTCTCTGGCCCCCCGCAGGAGAGCAATCACAGGGCCAAGGGCAAGGCCTGCTTCTGTACTAGGCTAAACCTGGGGTCTTCTTGCTCTTACATGGCCTAGGGAGAGGCACACAGAGTCCTCAGCAGGGGGAGCACCACAGGCCCAGGAGCTCAAGGGCAGGGGCAACTCACTGGGGGAGGGACCCCCAGGCCACAGGTGCTCAGGGTGGACCCTGCCAGGGTCCCTGCCACAGTCCAGCTCTACCATGTCCAAAGGTCCTTTAGGGTACAATTGAGGGCTGTGATGACTGAGGCCTACTGGGGCTGTCTGCTCCTGCAGGTTTTCACTGTGCATCTGCCATGGGCCACATACAGGGAGGAGTGGTGAACTCTTGAGTAGGCTCCCATTCTCCTGCGCGTACAGTGAGTGGAGAGAAGCAGGAAACAAGCAAGGTAAGTGCAGGGAGTGATGAGTGTGTGAAGGAACAAGGAGAGAAGCATGCAGGAGGCCACGGGGGACAATGGACCTCTGCCCACGCGGCGTCGGAGGGAGATGCTGACTGTGAGGACAGCTAAGCTGACTCAGAGGAAAATGGCTCCAGCACAGGCAAACACAGGCAGAAGCCAGTGTGAGGCCTTCAGAACAGCCAGAGGGCATCTGAGACAAAAGGAAAGACAAGAGGGACAGGAAAGAGGCGAATTCAGAGCGAGGAAGACAGTCATGACAGATCCTGAGCCACCAGGAAGGGTTTGACTTTTACCCTATTGCTGGGGGAGGTAGGTCATTAGGTTTTAAGCAGGAAACAGATTAATGTAATTTGCACCTTAAATCAGTGTGATTGTCATTCGGAAAATGTGTGAGGAAGGAGGCCAGGGAGGAGGCTGTTTTGCAATTGTATAGGTAAGAGCCAGTAGTGCCTTGGGATGGCATATGCTTTGCTCCAGGTTGCAGGGTGGAATACCCAGGGTGCTTTCCTAGGAGGAGCGCTGTCCACTGCTTCAAGCCCCAAAGCCAAAGGTACAGACTGAGATGATTCCTCTGTCAAAAGAATCCAAAATGCAATGGTTTAAGCAAAGAGCAAGTGTCCAGGCCAACTCTGGCCAAGAGGCAGAATTTGAAGACCACCAGGAAAACCCTACTCAACATCCAGTTACACACATGAGTAGATTTGGCCCCACATTTCCTTGGCAAGCAAGTACTTCTGTGTCTTTTGTTTCCCTTTGTATGCATACATTTTTATGCTGTGAGTCTCCACTGGTATCTATGTATCAGGATCAAGGAATTAGAACTATTACTCAGACATGGAAAAAACATGCTTTCTTACATTCCAACACTGGAACAATTGGCTTTCAAGCCCCAAAGCTGAGCAGAATGATAAAGCTCATTCAAAGGCGGATAAGATCTATGGCTCAAGCCTAGAACCCACTAACACAACTCTGGCCTGGATTCTTTACTTACTGACCTGAAGCTACACAGACCCTTGATCACACAGAACCCATTTGGAGTGGGGAGGAGAGGAAATCTGTCCTGCATGATTGAGCAGTGACTCAGAAAGGTCTGTTTCCATGTGAAAACAAACAGTTAAACCAGAACTGAGATGTAGCTAATTTGCAAAATAAGCACCACCTTCACTCCCAGTCCTGTTCCTCAGCTCAGCTGGAATAAGGTTTTCATGAACTGTTCCCCAAATATATGAAGAAATATATATATATATATGAAAAATCTCCAAAGGAAACTTAAAACCTTCGCATGCATCAGACACTAGACTGGATTTCCTGATTTTTTTAAGGTTTCACATCATCACAGTCACTGGCTAGGATTAATTTAATATTGAAAGCAGCTCTAATGTTAGCCCAAAACAGTCCATGCTTGCTCTTCTCTGTGGGCCATTCCAGGTAAGTCCGCTGTGCCATGAGCGCCCTTAGCTTGTGGTACTTCCTGGGAATGTTGTCCTCTGGGATGGGCTTCAGCAAGATCAGGATTAAGTTGTTAGACCCTTCCCGGAAAAGCTTGTGGTGGGCAAAGTAGAGTTCGTAGTGGCACCACTCACTCTGGATGAAGTTGGGAGACAAAACAAAGATGGCCTTGTAGCTCTTCTCAATGAAGGTTATGATGTTTTCCACAATGCTCTTGCCAGGAACAAAGTTCCTCTCATGGAGGCAGATCCGCAAATTTTCTTTTTCAAGGTTTGGTAGTAGTTCATTCTTCACCCAGACAGAATCAAGTCCACTATAGGAGATAAAAGCATGAAACTGAAGATTTCTTTGGAGTTCCTCTAAGGGGACATTCCTGGCCCTGTGCCGGGTCTGGGTCCACTGACACATCATCCTGAGGTACCAGGGCATATCGAAGTAGCAGCACAGGAAGGTCACAATAGCAGCCAGAACCAGCGTGGTGACCACAATGGTCAGGATGAGCAGAGTCGTGTTGCAGGACAATGGAGACACATGGAAGGCCTTTAGCAAGGTTCCCTTATAGCTGTCTGGAGAGTGACACTTGTAAGAATTTGGCCAGTCCTGTACCACTGCACTTGACACTTGGCCCATACTTTTGACGAATTCTCTTAACTCACACGTGCACTGGAATGGGTTGTTCCCTGCTTTCAGCGAAGTAATCTTCTGGCAGCTTTGGAAGAAATCAGCTGATGGGTGGGAGACGGAATTATGGTCCATGATGAGGGCAGCAAGGCTGCTGAAGGTACCACACCCAGGAAGGTCAGTTAAAGAATTGAAGGCAACATTGAGCTCTTGCAAAGATTCCAGATAGGCGACATCCTTTGGGATGTTGGTTATTCTGTTGTTGTGAAGGTCAAGCACCTGGACTTTGGGAGGCAAACATCTGAATACAGAGTCAGTAAGTGTATTTGAGGACAAATTTAACAGCACTATACTCTTAACCCAAGTGCAATTGTCTTCATATGTATAAGATCCCAGAGAATTCCTACTAAGATCCAGGATTTCTAAAGATGCCATCTTTTTAGTCATAAGGCTTACTCTGAAAAGGTTTTTTAAACTATTCTTTTGCAGGATAAGCGTCTCCAGCCTCGCCAAAGTGGAACATGTGCCAAAAACACTATCTGTGAACACATTCTGACTAAAGTTCAAAAACCTAAATGTGCTGGCTTTGTCGGGACACAGCATGTGAACCAGGGGTGTGTCTGATATGGTTAACATCATAATATTCATCTCAGAGAAGACCCTGTATAACACTGTCTGAGAAAAAAGAAAAACTCTCTTTGTAATATGTTCTATTGTCACAGATTTTAAAGTTGTTTCAGGATAAACAAATTTTATCTCCTCAACTTTTTCATCTATTGTTAAGTTGTAAATGTTGAGATGTTCCACAGGTCTCGGCCAAAGGAATCGAAAAATGCTAACCAAGCAGGTCCAAGGGGTTTCCATGTGATTGAGAGTGAGATTCAGCAACATTGGACCTCCAGTGAGCCCTAATAAAAATGTAACAAAAACCTGACAGTTCTCATCATTCAACTTAATATTAGTCAGTTGCAAGCACTCTAAATTTTTAACTGCTATGTTCATCTGGACAGAGAATAAACTTTTTGGGTGAAAAACAAAGTGAAGTGTTTTTGTATTCAGAATTGGAAGATTCTCTCTGACATTTTCCTCCACATAATTGCCTCCCAAAACCAGAAGGAGGTGATTTAGATTTAGGTAAGTGACTGGTAGCAGATCTAACTTTTGAAACCTCACAGCACTTAATCCCAGGAAGCTGAGCTGTGTCAGGTTGCCAAATTGCGCACAGGCAGGCAGCACATTGAAGTCATTGAATGAGAGGTCCAGATGCTTCAGACTTGTCACAAGGTAGCAGGTCATCCTATGGAGCCGATTATGAGATAGGTCCAAATGCTCCAAGTTCCGATTGAACTTGAAAACACTCAAATCCAGGGTCTGGATTCTATTATGGGAAAGTTTCAGAACTTTCAGCCCTGATAAGAAGCCGATGTCAGAGATCTGAAGCTCAGATATGTGGTTTTGAGACATATCTAAGCTTTTGGTTGTTGGCAGCAGGTTTTTTGGAATGTGAGTAAGGTTACTTTTTGACATGCACACTTCAAATTCACTTTGTTCACAGAGATGGGTTATGGCTCCAACTATTAAGGTCACGGTACAAACTAAATGAAAGGTTCTAATAACAGGTTCTTTGTCTTGGGTCATGATGCAGTGATGGTTCCGAAGGGTAGCTGCTCTTCTGAGCACTCTGATTTGAAGCCAAGTTCTAGAAATAGAACATACATCAAGATGAACAAAGACTGATTACTTGTAAGCTCCTATGTAATTCTCAGTGATTTCTTCATTTATTGATACAGTGATTTCTGTCCTCATAATTTTATATTTTCCACTGTTATGCAACTTGCTGATTTTAGAGGGGACAATACAGACCATTTTAGCCAAGAATGGTAGTGATGTATTTTGACTGTCCAGTGGCTCCTTACGGGGTTCTCTTGGGGACTACCCTTTGTTCAACACATAGCCCATAACCTTCTCAGAGCCAGAGCAGCCTCTTGGGTAGTATTTATTGAAAACATTAAAAGGAAAATGCACTAGCTGCAGCCAACTGGGGCAAGAGTGAGGGGCAAACAGCAGACATACTGAAAAGCCAGAGAAGGAGGAGGCTGGAAAAGGAAATGCCCAGGAGATAAAAGACTTTGGAAAGCTCCATGAGCGCCAGGAAATCTAGATGTCCACACACATGCCCAGAGCTGGACTCATGCTTGGAGAACACCAGAGAAAATGCCCCACTCTCACTTCTGGCAGGAAGTTTGGGCTCTCTAAAAGCAAGAGGTGAAGAAGACTAAGTCAGAGTCCTGAATGGCTCGGATGAGCGTAGGAGGAACACATCAACACAGAGCTAGTGAGTTTTGGCTTTGTATCTAGTGTTTTGTTTGAGTTTTTCTCCAAGGGTTTAAGGAAACCTCCAATAGCCCACTGAGCACAGATGTAGAAGAACAGCGCACTCAGTGTCCCCAGATGACACACAGTCTTGACAACAATATAAGAGCTGGGGATGTAGCTCAGTGGTGGGGCACTTGCCTAGGGTGTACACAAGACCCAGGGTTTAATCCCCAACCCCAGAACCACAAGAATAAATGAATCAACACACAAAAATAGCTTAGAAAGGTCATTAAACAAGCACAACCTACAATAAGCAGGAACTATAACCTCTGAGGAGTTGGACAGAAATTGATTATTTAAAGTTATAATATTATAATATTACAATACATCATTATAATATTTACCATGTCTGGCATTTAAAAATGAAACCTATTAGCCATGCGTAAAACCACGAAAGTGGGCTGGGAAGATAGCTCGGCAGTCTAAGTGCCTCCCTGGCAAGCACAAGGACCCTCCAGGCCATGCCAGCCCAGGAACCCCAGGCACACTGTGCTGGTCATGGAAATGGGGCATGGTGGTACATGCCTATAATCCTAGTGCTGGGCAGGCTGAAACATGAGGATCATTATGAATCCAAGCTGCACAGTGAGACCCAGTACCAAATAAACAAATAAATAAAGATTTTTTTAAAAAATTTAAAAACCAAGAAAGTGCAGTATTACCCATTCAGAGGCAAAAAAATTTTTAAAGTACAAACTTAGACAAATGACACTATCCTATCTCAATAATCAGGAAAGTGCGATGTTGGCAAAAATATAGGCACATAAATCTACAGAAAAGAATAGAGAGCTCAGAATTAGACCCACATAAACAAAGTCAACTTTTTTTTTTAATGTGTTTAGTACAGAGTCTCACTACATAGATAGGACTCATAGTGATTCTCCTGTTTTCAGCCTTCCAAGCACTGGGATTACAGGAATGTGCCACCACACCCAGTCTCAGTCAATGCCTCAGCACATCCTGCAGCCAGAGCGGCACGGCACACCAGGGATCTAACTCTGGCTACGATCTGCCTAAGCAGTCGCTTTAGTCCACTGAGCCAGGCAGGCACTGTGCCACTGAGCCATATCCCTGGCCCAGTCCAACTTGTTTTTGACACAGGGGAAAAGGGCAACTAAACAGGGAAAGAGTAGTCTAAAGAAATGTGCTATAACAATAAGACATGTAAGAAGAATGAGGAGGAGGCAAAGGAAGAGGAGAAGACAAGGAGAAAAAGGGGGATGGAGAATAAGAGAAAAAGCAGGGAGAAGAATCTAGACATTGATCTTGTTATTTTCACAAGAAAAGTAGCTCAAAATCAATCACTGATATAAATGTGAAATGCAAAATTATAAACTTGTAGAACACAACATAGAAAATGTAGGTGATTTGGGGGCTTAGAGGTGACATTTTAGATACCACATCAAAATCATAATCCATAAAAGAAAAGAAAAAACTGTTACGATGGATGTCATTGCTTAGCAGATACTGCAAAGGGAGTGTCTACTTTTCTCATTGCTGAGACAAAATACCCAACACCCAAAGTTAAGGGACAGAAGCCTTATTTAGCTCACAGTTCAGAGAGGTTTCAGCCCTGAAATGGCTGTCTCTAAGGCAGGGTGATGGCAGAGGGGCTTCACAGAGGACAAACAGCTCATGGTGGGCAGAGGGCAGCAAAGCGAGCAAGCGACAAGACAAGCCTTCTTCTGTCCCCTTTATTTTGTTCAGGTTTGCTGGGATTGGAACAGTGCCACACCAATCGGTGGACCGATTTACTCATCACCCACCCTTCATCCTTAATTGGGCCACGAGTCAGTCACACACTCTAGACTTAGCCACCTCCATGAAAGCCCCCTCCATGCCTGTGTGAGTCTTTTGGGGGACATCTACACACAAGCCATAATAGGAATAAAAAGATAAACCACAGACTAGGAGAAAATATTTTGAAAAATATACATCTGATTAAGAATTTGTATCCAATATATACAAATAACTCTTGAACTACACAATAAGAAAAAAAGAATATAACTAAAAATGATCAAAAGATATGAACAGATACATCACTGAGAAAGACACGCATCACACTCCATCAGGGAGTCACAGTTTAAATCAATGATGACACACTACTTCATAAACCTATGAGAAAAGCTAAAAGCCCACAGCAGCAAGTGGTGGACAGAATGGAGAGCCACCAGCTATCTCTTGGTGGCAAGAATACAAAATGATACAGTAACTTTGCAAGACAATCTGAGAGTTTCTGAGAAACTAAGCAGTTTTATCAATGATCCAGCCGTCATCCTTCTGTGTATTTACCCACGTAAACTGAAAGCTAGGTCCACACAGAAACCTACACATAGATGTTTACAGAAGCTTCATTCAGAACTGCAGAAAGCTGGAAGAAGATGCTATCTTTTAATAGATGAAAAGATAAAACATGCATTCATATATTGAAATGATACTCAATCACAAAAAGAAATGAGCAATCAGGCCATGCAAAGGTATGGCAGGTCCTTAAATGCTTTTTTTTTTTTTTTTTTTTTTTTTTGTACTTTAGGGAAGGGTTGACAGGGTGTTCAGGGTCTCACTCCTAGATTGGACCCCTAGTGATCCGCCTGTTCACAGCCTCCCAAGAGCTGGGAATAGGAGCCGGGGAGATGGCTCAGTAGAATAAGCACTTCCCTGGCAAGCACAAGGGCCTGAGTTCAATCCCCAGTTCCACCAAAAAGAAAAAGGAAAACGACAACAACAACAACAACAAAAAAACAGAGCTGGGATTACAGGCGCGCACCACCGTGCCCAGTCTCAATTGCCACCTCTGCATGCCCCGGGGTCAGGGCCTGCACGGCAGCTTTAGGGATTGAAACCCTGGCCCCTGTGCCTGCTTGCAGGTGCTTTAATCCATTGAGCTATTTGGCCAGCCCTCTTAAATGCATATTGCTAAGTGTGAAAAGCCAGTCCAAGGAGGCTGCATAGTGTATGATAGCAGCTATGTGACATTTTGGGAAAGGCAGAACTAAAGATACAATGGAAAGATCAGTGATTGCCAAGGGTTGGGATGAGGGAGGGAGCAAGAGTATGAAAGATGAAGTGATGAATTACGGGGAACTTTTAGGACAGCAAAACCGTTGTGTATAATACTGTACTGGATACACCACATTGTCTATTAATCAAAAGCACAGAAGTAGGCCTTGTGAGGTAGCTCTGCGGACTAATGCCTGCCTTGGCAAGCGCAGGGACAAGGGTTCAATCCTAGGACCTGCATGCTGCACATGCCCCGCCTCTAGGCACGCTGAGCCAGCAACCGAGTCCGGGGATGGCATATGCCTGTAATCGGGAGGCTGAAAACAGGAGAATCACTCCAAGTCTGAACTGCGTAGTGAGACCCTGTACCAAATACATAAAAAGAGAAGAAAACACACAGAACTGAACATGAAGTCTGACTGTAATGTAAAGCATTACATTATCCATAATAGATCATTAGTGGCAACAAATATACAATACTAATACAGATATTATCATAAGAAAAACAATTATACTATGGTGGTAGAGAGTGGGTATATGGGAATTTGCTGTACTACTTGCTCAGTTTTTCTGTAAACCTGAACTGCTCTTAAAAATGAAGTCCATTAATCTTATAATTAATTAATAAAAATGCTTCCAGAAAGAGAACAGACATTG
>NW_004524734.1:2196124-2200819 GCF_000260255.1 Octodon degus
GGGGGAGAAAGGTGAGGCCTGGTCAGAAGGCTTAGCTACCTGTGGGTTGACAGCTACAGTGATGACAGAAAACACACACTTTTGTGAGGATAGATTAGGATCAGAATGAGGCCAAATTCATGTGACAAGGAAGAACTACCAACTCCCATCATGTCCAGCAATTGGACCTGGCCAAACGAGCTACAGCTGGCTCAGTAGAAATGACACCATTGTTCACAGAGCCATTGCAGGCAACAGAATTAATACAGGCCGAATCCGGTGTTTGTGTCTGGCTGAGGGTTGTTATCTGCCACACATGGTCACAGACCTCATGTGTACACCTGGAATAAATGGAAGGGACAAAAATTGTGCAAAAAAGTAAACGAGGACCCAGTCTTTCAGAAACTCAGGCATATATTCAAGAGTTTTGTCATCCAAATTCAGAAATTCACAGAAAAGTATCTATGTGTCCACCCAAGAGACAAAGGCTGGCAAGGTACTGTGCCATTCTGTAAAGCTAGCCAAGGCTCCATGGCCAACATAACTCTCACAGTGGCATATGGCAGCCTGCACTCATGACTTAATTGCTGTCCAGTGCCCCTACGTTCCACTGCCATCACAGTGAAGATGATTCAGCATGGAAATTAGTGGAGGGCATTTAGAGCATAGCAATGACACGTGCAGTCTCTCTTTTGAATCCACAGAATTAGTTTTTAGTCACCAGATCTCATCTACTGACACAATCCCCATAAAAAACAAATATGCGTTTCTCCAACCAACTTGAGGTCCAGAGCCATGAATGAAAGAAGGCAGGACTTAGCACGTGACAAACTGAAATCATTGAGTTGCTGCAGTTAACACACTGACAAATGGGAGAGGACAGAAAACCATTAAGAAACATGTGGAAGGGTTCATGGTATAGCAAGCTAAAGCAGCTAAATATGAAAGAGAGAATAGTCTTCATACAGACCAGAAACGCCCCCCCCCGAAAAATAATAAGAATTACTGCTAAGCTCCAATAAATATTTCTAAGAATCTAGAACTTACGTTGCCAACGATAACAAGGAAATTGGCAGATGGTGGTGGAAGAATGCTCTTGAGATCTAGTAGAAATCCTTGCCTACTTGAGAGGAAGCCATCCATTCAAGACACTGTTAAAAATAAACAACAACAACACAAGTTTAACTATTTATATTATAAAATTAAGGAAAAATTATTGAAAAAGAAAAACAATAAATTGATTAAAGGGATGAGCAAATGCACAGGATGAAGAAACGTCAACCAACTTAACTGTGTCCTGTAGGAAAAAGGCACAATGAGTAGTTAGGATGTTCCTGGGATTGTAAAGACTCTTCTTATGAGCAAATCTATGATGGCAATGTGTCAGTATGTCAAAGGAAAGAAGATGGGCATCTCCACATGCCAAAAATTACTTCATACAGGGGAGATAGCTCAGTGGCATAAGTGCCTGCCTGACAAGTGTAAGGTCCCGAGTTCTATCCCTGGTACCACAAAAATGAAAAAATAAATAAATAAAAATTGTTTCATAAAATTTGGCACTTATCATCAATCAAACATACAAATTTCACCAACTAGATATTTTAAAAACTTGGATAAAGAGTATCTTAAATTTCTCCAACCAGTAAATTACCTTGGGCATCCCTATTCAAGTCAGTTCTAAGGAAGTCCACTACTATTTAATGCAGTTCTTTCTGGCCACTGTAATGGTAAGTGGGAGAAGGAGAAATCACAGGAAGAGATATTGAAATGAAAAAATAAATTATTATTGGTTTTAGAGTATATGATCTCGGTGTAGAAAATCCAAGAGGAGCAGGTAAAAAGCTGTTAACACAAAGTAGAAACTACAATAGGCAGTACAGAAGAAATTTAATTTTGAAAAATAAATCTAATTACCAAAAGAATCAGGCTGTTGAGTAAATTATGGTATCTCCATATAATTAAATATTACTATATGGCCTTTAGAGATGAGGAGTTGTGGATGTCGATCTTCCAAAGGATGCTTGAGTCCTGGGTCAATCCACAATGGAAGGCCTGCCAAACAGCTCCGTGGATTACAGTGTCTGCAAGCAGGTGCAGGGGCCAGGAATTCGATCCCAGGGCCTACTGTGCCGGCCCCGCCCCTGGGGCGCACTGAGATGGCAATTGAGACTGTGGCGCAGGCCTGTAATCCCAGCTCTTGGGAGGCTGTAAATAGGAGGATCACTATGAGTCCTATCTAGTAGTGAGCCCCTGAACACCCTGTAGACCCTTCCCTAAAATACAAAACAACAACAACAACAAAATCCACAATAGAAGACAGACAGGCAGATAAAGAAAAGGATAGAGAGAAAGTAGAGGAAAGTTTAATTCCTTGAAGAAATCCTCACTGTATATAAGTAGCTAAAACAGATTCATTTTTTTTATTATTTATTTATTTGTTTATTTGTGTGTGTGTGTGTGTGGCCAGCTCAGCCCACCAGGGGGCGGGGCCGGTCAGCATGTGGTGCTGGGGGATTGAACCACAGTCCCTTGTGCTTTGCTTAGCTTGTTCTAAGTAGGTGCTTTAGACCACTGAGCCATCTCACCAGCTCCAGATTCATTTTTTAAAGGACCAAAGTATGTAAACATTCATGAGGGAAAATCAGTAAGATACATATCAAGGTACACTACCTTATCATGATGAGATTATAAAGGGGTTATACCTGTACTTGCTCTTAGTTTCATCTGTATTTTTCAAATTTCTAACGTTCAAAATTAAGTAGAACATATCATTTGTTCAGATAATTTACAAAACATCAATAATTTATAATATAATGTCCAAATTCACAAAAAAGTAAAATGTATATTAAAACAAAATCACACATATCATGTAGGTGAGACGCCAATCCTGGATTAGAATGCAATTCAGATCATCTCTGGAAAGACAGCTGAGAAGAGTTTGGTAGGCGATGGACCAGGCATTAGATACTATTAAGAAATAAATGTTACTTTTAATGGTATTACTTGGCTTTGAAGAGAAATGTACTTTTTTGGCAATCCAAAATGAGCATTCAGTGCTCGCTTCGGCAGCGCATCTACTAAAATTGGAACAATACAGAGGAGATGAGTGTGGCCCCTGCGCAAGGACGACACGCAAATTTGTGAAGCATTTCATATTTTTAAAACTTCTGATTTTATCAGAAAGTCTGTGGTCAGCTGGGCGTTGCAGGGCACACTGTAATCCCAGCACTCAGGAGGCTGAATCAGGAGGAGCACTGCGTTCAAGGCCAGTCTGGGCTACATGCTGAGACCCTGCCCAAAATAAAAAAGTATTAACAAGATGCAGACTTTAAGCATTAGATACAGTGAGCATTTTTAGTAAAATAATGTGATTTTCACTGCTAAAAAAATAAGCATTCAGGAACAAAATATCAGTTCTATAATTTACTTTAAAATATTTTTTTGGAGGGAGAGAGGGTGGGAGGGGAGGACAAAAAGAAGGAAGGGAGGGGAGGAAGATCAGGCAGGCATGAAAGTCAATATTGGCTGCTAGGAAAGAGTCTAAAGCAGATATCTGGTTGGAAGGCACCTTTGAAAGCTCCATGTATACAACAACTTAGATAAGAGAGACAATATATCAGTGATCCACTTCAAAACAAGAGCTGAAGCCAGAAAGCTAAGTCCAGAGAGAAGAAGAGGAGAAAACAGTGAAACGAAATCCCAAAGAATTTTATGTAACAATATAATTTAACTATAATTCAAATAATCCTTCTTTCTTCTACTCTTATTGCAGCACGTAATTTCCAAATCTGCTCACTGATGAAAGCCTATCAAAAACAAATGAACAATTGGATAACCAGGAAAAATGGGTCAAACATGTGTCTTCTAAGGAAAATCTCTGAAGAAAGAGCTCCAAGTAGGAATGAAGAGTTAAAAACAAAAGAAACAGAAATGAAGAACATTGTTATGAGGGTGGGGATTTGAAATAAAGGAGTGGGGGGCAACATGGAAGAAAAACCCCTGAAAAAAATATATATATTTTTTTGGAACCGGGGATTGAACTCAGGCCCTTAAGCTTGTCAGGCAAGTGGTTATTCTACTGAGCCATCTCCCCAGCCCCTACTTTAAGATTTTTTAGCATAAAAGATAAAGTGCATAACATAAGAATTTTTGTTCTTCAAGAGTTTTTTAAATGTGTGACTTATACTGAGCATCTGAAAAGAATAGACACTTCTCAGATAAAGAAGGGCACCTCTCTGGAGCTAGGCTGAGCCCTGGTCACCGGGAAGACTGCTGCAGGACCAGATGGGCCCTGCCCTGCCCCTCTCACCCTTGTTGGAGCTCAGCTGAGCTGCAGCTGCCTCTTCTGCCATGGCTGTTACGATAGCCCTGCTGAGCTATGGCTGCCTGTCCCACCACTAGACAGAGCCTTGGTGAGCCCTACCTCGCATGCATCTGCTATGGAGAGAGCCTTGCAGAACTGCAGCCTGCCCTCATCATCACTGGATCTTTCTTGAGCTGCAGCTTGCCCCTCACCTCCACCAAGGCCAAGCCACACTGAATCCCACACAGCAGGAGCTTTTTTGAATCTGCCCTGCCCTCCCACTCACCTGAGGGCCTTGCTTAACTGCACTCCACCCTCCTACTATCACTGCAGAGTCAGGGAGAACATTGGGAGCTTCAAAAATGACAAAAGGAAGGAACAAAAGGCAATCTCAAACCTAGAGCTCAACTAAA
>NW_004524734.1:2201879-2206748 GCF_000260255.1 Octodon degus
AAAAAAAAAAAAAAAAGAAAAAAAAAAAGAAAGAAAGAAAACAACTTCCAACCCAGACTGATGTACCCTGAAAAGCTATCTATCAAATTTAATAGAAAGATAAGATACCATAACTGAAGAACAACTGAAGAAATTCATGACAAGCAAACCATCCCTACAAAGAGTACTGACAGATGTTTTAGGAATAGACAAACTTGACCACAACTTCAAGAACAACATACAAAAACCACCAAGCAGAGCAAGCAATTAAGTAGAGGACAAAAGTAGGGACCCTACAATAGGAAAATGGCATGACACAGATAAGCCAAAATATATCAGTTATAACCATCAATGTAAACAGCTTCAATTCACCAATCACAAGAAGCAGACTGGGAAAGTGGATCAAGAAACAAAATCCAACAATATGCTATGTGCAAGGAATACATTTAACTAAAACAGAAATTAATAGACTGTACGTCAAAGGATGGGAAACAATATTTCATGTGACAGGAACCCAGTAAAAAGTAGCAGCAGCTATTCTGGTTGCTGACAATGTCAACTTCAAACCAAGAGTGATTAAAAGAGATAAATAAGGTCATGATATTCTTGTTAGGGAAAAACTACAAGAAGAAGAGATAACAATTATAAATTTATATGCACCCAATGTAGGAGCACTCAACTATATAAGACAAACTTTAACAGACATGAAAAATCAAATCAGCAATAACATAATTGTACTAGGGGACTTTAACACCTCATTTACACAAAGAGATAGATCAACGAGGCAAAAAAAAATCAGCAAAGAAATAACAGTATTAAACCAAACCTGAGGAGAACAGGACTTAGTAGACCTTTACAAAGTGTTCCACCCAACAGCATCAGAACACACATTCTTCTCAGCTGCACATGGGATGTTCTCCAAAATACACCATTTACTAACACATAGAACATGCTTAAATAAAATGCAAAGGAATGCAAATTATTCCATGCATATTATCTGACCATAGTGCAATGAAATTATTGACAAAGGAAGAGCAAACTACATAGACATGGCCAATAAGTAATACCCTCATGAGCAATCAATGGATCACAGACGAAATTAAAGAAGAAATGAAACAATATCTACAATCCAACAAAAATGCAGATACAACTTACTGGAACCTGTGGCATGCAATGCAAGTTGTCCTAAAAGGGCAACGTATAGCAGTAAATTCTCACATCAGGAAAACAAAATGAGCCCCAATAAAAAACCTCATGCTTTACCAAAGAAGAAATAAATATTTTGAATAACCCAGTATCAGTCAATGAAATTGAAAATGTAATTAAAAACCTATCAAAGAAAAGCCCAGGTCCGAAGGATTTGCAGCTGTATTCTGTAAGAAACTTAAAGAACGTTTAATGCCAACTCTTCAATGAAATTGAAAAGGAAACAATTCTACCAAAGTCATTCCTGGTGGCAAGTATTACTCTGCTATCAAAACCAGAGAAGAACCAAACAAGAGAGAGAGAGGGAGGGAGGGAAAGAGGGAGAGAAAGAGAGAGAGAGAAAGAGAGAGAGAGAGAGAGAGAGAGAGAGAGAGAGAGAGAGAGAGAGAGAATACAGACCAATCTTCCTAATGGACATGGATTCAAAAACCCTCAATAAAATATTAGCAAACAGAATGCAGCAAATCATCATGAAGATTATACATCATATCCAAGGGGGATTCATCCCAGGAATGTAGGGATGGTTCGATATATGCAAATCCATAAATGTAGTACACCACATCAATAGAGACAAAGATAAAAATCACATGACCATCTCAATAGTTACAGAAAAAGCTTTTGATAAAGTCCAATACTCATTTATGATAAACACCCAACCAAAAATTGGAATAGATGATCTTTCCCTCAAACTGATAAAAGACAGCTATGACAAAACAAAGCCAACATCAAACTAAATGGACAAAAGGGCCAGGGAGATAACTTGGTAGAATAAGCACCTGCCTGGCAAGTGCAAGGTCCTGAGTTTAATCCCTGGTACTACTAAATAAATAAATAAAGATTAAAGTCTTCACTTTAGAATCAGGAACAAGACAAGGATGCCCACTGCCACCACTGTTGTTCAATATAGTCCTGGAAACATTAGCCAGAGCAATTAGACAAGAAAAAATAAAAAATAAAAACAAGGGAGCTGGGGAGATGGCCCAGTAGAATAAGTGCTTGCCTGGTAAGCACAAGGGCCTGAGTTCAATCCCTAGTTCTGCAAAAAAACAAAAAACACACATGGGGGCCAAGGAGATGGCTCCATAGAAATGAGTGCTTCCCTGGCAAGCTCAAGGGTCTAAGTTCAATCCCCAGTTCCACCAAAAAGAAAAAATTACTAAAAAAAAAAAAAACAAAAAAAACAAAAAAAAACAAACAATGATTGGAAAAGAAGTGAAATTATCATTATTTGCAGGTGACATGATACTATACATAGAAGACCCCAAACTCCACCAAGAGACTTATAAATTTTATAATCAAATTTGGTAAAGTAGCAGGATACAAAGTCAATACTAAATCATTAATAGCATTTTTATACACAAACAACAAACCCACCAACAGAGAAATTATGGAAATCACACCTTTCAAAATAATATATCAAAAAATGAAATACTTAGGAATAAATCTCACAGAGGAAGTAAAACATTTGTACAGTGAAAATTATAGTATTCTGAAAAAAGAGATATAAGAGAATTTCAGAAAATGGAAAGATATTCCTTGCTCCTGGATAGGAAAAATCAAGGTGAAAATGGCTGTACCCTTAAAATTGTTCTATAGATTCAATACAATCCTGATTAAAATACCATTAATATATCTCACAGATGTAGAAAAAAAATCCTAAAATTCATCTGGAACTAAGAGAGACCTAGAATAGCAAAAGCAATCCTGGGCACCAAAGGCAAGGCAGGAGGCATCACAATCCCTGACTTGAAATTATGCTACACAGCTACTGGGATAAAATCAGCATGGTACTGACCAAAAACAGACCTAGGGATCAGTGGAATAGATTAGAAGTTGTAGACATACTTTAAACACACTTCTTTGACAAAGGGGCCAAACATGTTCACTGGAATAAAGATAGCCTCTTTAACAAATGGTACTAGTAAACTTGGTTTTCCACATGTCAAAAGCTAAAATTAGACCCATGCCTATCACCATACCAAGAAATACAGCCAATATGCATCAAAGATTTGAATATTAAAATATTAAATCTTCTGGAGGAAAAAGTAGGTAGAAATCTTTTTTATTTTTATTTTTATTTTTTTGGTGGAACTGGGGATTGAACTCAGGACCTTGCACTTGCCAGGCAAGTGCTTATTCTACTGGGCTATCTCCCCAGCCTGTAGAAATCTTAAAGACATAGAGATAAGTAGAGTTTATGAACAAAACTCCAAATGCTTGGGAAATACCTCAAAGAATCAACAATTGGGATCTCACCTGTATGAAAAGTTTCTGCACATCAAAAGAAATCACCAAAAGAGTAAAAAGAAAACCCATGAATTGGGAAAAAATTATAGTGGACTGCTGCTCAGACAAAGGACTCCTATCAAAATATATAAATAATTTTAAAATATCAGGCCTCCAAAATTCAAAGACCCAGTCCAAAAATGGGCATCTGAGATGAATGTACACTTCATAAATGAGGAAGTACAAATATCAAATAATGCACGAAAAATATTCAACAGTATTGGTCATTTAAGAAATGCAAATTAAAACAATGCTGAGATACCACCTTGCACCAGAAAGAATGGCTACTATGAAGAAATCAACCAATAACAAATGCTGGAGAGGCTGTGGGGAAAAATGGAGCACTTCTCCACTGTCAGTGGGAGTGCAGGCTGGTACAACCATTGTGGAAATAAGCGTGGAGATTCCTCAAACAGCTACTATTGGAGATCCCATTCAAGCTAGCTATTCCCCTCCTATGTGTTTTTCCAGAAGAACTGAAATCATCATACCACAGTGATGTATGTGCACCCATGTTTATAGCAGCACAATTTATCATAGCTAAATCTTGGGAACAACACAAACGCCCATCAACTGAGGGACTGATTTTTTAAAATGTGGTATTTTTACACAATGGAGTATTACTCAGCTATAAAAAAGATAAATTCAAGGCTTTTGTAGATAAGTAGGTGCAACTAGAAACTGGATTGGTAAGTGAAATAAATCAGACCTGCATGTGCAAACATCATGTTTTCTTGCTAGTGTGAGAACCTGAAAGAGTAAACCAAATCTGAAAGTTACAATAGATACTATGAAAGAAAAAGAATTTATTCAATGGGAAGGAAAAACCGGGAGGAGTAAAAGGATAAAAGAAAGAAGGGAAGAAGATATATTGATGTATACATGCAGTATAGTTGGGATAATTGTGCTGCTAATTTCTGCTGGCTTTTTGAAAGGCTTAAAATTTTTTTCTATTTATTCTTTTTTTTTTTTGCTTTTTAATTTCTTATAAGTTTTTTGTTGATGTTGCTTTGTTTCTTCTTTAACCAATTTTCCAGGTTTATATCAGGTAACCTAAACAACTATTTGAAGATAACATCATGCAATACAGCAACCATTGTTGAATTCTTATTACTTTGTTTAATGAAATTTTGTATCATTTCCAATGCTCTTTTTCTTTTTTACTATTTTGTATTTTTAAAAAATAAAAATTAAGCAAATACATTTCAGTAGGAATGAAAAATAAGTAAAACACTTCTCAGCCTGGTTCAGAGTCCTATGCCTGTAATCCCAGGACTTTGGGAAGCTGAGGCAGATGGATCAAAAACTCAAGCTCCCCTGGACAATTTAGTGAGATCCTTTCTTAAAATAAAAAAATAAAGAGGTCTGGGAAGTAGCTCAGTTTTAGAGTGCCCCTAG
>NW_004524734.1:2218240-2223712 GCF_000260255.1 Octodon degus
AAAAAAAAAAAGCAACTGGCAAATCAAATTTGAGAAATGGCAGCAAGAGCGGCGTTGGTGGCTCTGAGCAACTCCCAGGCAGCACTGGATGAAAGTGTCTAGGAAATGGACACAGAGACACACACATCACTGCTGATTTTCTCATGTCACATGTCGCAGTAGGGTATTGCCTGAAAATTCCAGCCTTTGGGAACAAAGATATGATTCTTGTTGAAGCTGTCAAAACTCTGAGAAATGTCTTTAAGGGAAAGACAAAAAGTACAAATATCAGGTGATATGGAATGCCACCCAACAGGAGGACATACAAACAGCATTGCTCAAGTTGTTTCACATTTTGTGGCTTTGGACAAGTCACTTGCCTCACTGGGGCTCCACTTATTCATTCATAAAATGGGACCAGTGATTGGGATCTTTAGGGAGAATAATGACTAAAGGTGGCTAGAATGGTGACTGATGTAGAAGAGAAATAAGGGGGCTGCGATTTGATGCAAGTCATATGTTCTTATATGCAGACATGGGAAGATGCAAGAAGAAAAGAAAGACGCCAAGGGCTGGGGAGACAGCTCAGTGGCGTAAACATCTGCCTGGCAAGTGCAATGTCCTGAGTTCAACCTCCGGTACCACTAAATAAATACATTTAAAATTTTGGGCCAGTGAGATATTTCAGCAGACTAAGTGCCTGTTTAGGGAAGTGTAGGGACTGGGGTTCAATCCCAGCACCACATGCAACACTGGCCCCACTCCTGGGCACATGAGACAGCCACTAAGACCTGGCGTGGTGGTGTACACCTATAATCCCAGTGTTGGGGAGGCTGAGACAAGAGGATCACTATGAGTCTGATCTGTGTAGTGAGACCCTGGAAGAAAGAAAGAAAGAAAGAAAGAAAGAAAGAAAGAAAGAAAGAAAGAAAGAAAGAAAGAAAGAAAGAGCAAAGCAAGATGCAGAAAAATATGGAAAATATGACATCACTTGCAGGCTTTGGTTGGCCACACGTTTACAAGGCTTATGGCCTGGCCAGGCATTGTTCTGAGCACTTTGCAAGCAATAACCCTAGTAAAGGTGGCCCTGCTGAGCACTGTCATTTTTCTCTCTCTAGCACTGCAACAGACTGGCGGGCGGAGGGACAGTCAAGTAATGGTGCACCGGCTCTGGTGCTCAGTTGCGGGCTGGGATTTGACCCAGGCAGTCTGGCCTAGGGGCCTCCTGCTCAGCATTCTACCATGAGGTAAGAACCCAGAGAAACAACCATTTGAAACAGAAGCACAGGTGGCATCTTGCAGCCAAAGCTAAACAAATGCCCAGAGACATTAGAAGCTGCAAAGAGCTACTTCCTCATGACACCTTGACTTCTAGAATTTTAAGCCACATCATCTGTGCTAATTTTTTTTTTTTTTTTTTTTTTGTGGAACCGAGGATTGGATTCAGGCCCTTGTGCTTGCCAGGGAAGCACTTATTCCACTGACTAATTTGTTATAGTAGTCTCAGGAAATTAATACAGTGTCTTACATATGTGTACAATCTTTCAGCTGAGGAACTGAGATTTTTATTCATCATTTTATGCCCTATGTCCTATTAGACATTTTTTACTATGTACTTGTAATAATTTAATTTTTTAAAATAATGTCATGGTGAGATAAACAAAATAACATACTTTTAAAAAATGCATTTAGTACAGGGTCTCACTATGGAGATCGGACTCATAGTGATCCTCCTGTTTTCAGCCTCCCAAACCCTGGGATTACAGATGTGCACCACCATGCCCAATCTCAATTGCCATCACAGCGCACCCTGGAGGTGGGGCCAGCGCTGCACGCTGGAGATTGAACCCTGGTTACTGTGCCTGCATAAGCAGGCACTTTAGTCTGCTGAGCTATCTGGCTGGGGACCCAAAATAACACAGTTTAAGGTCAACTAACATCCTGTCCTAATGCAGTCAGAGGCAAACATTATTTTGATGAATTTTTACTTTTCTAAAAACTGAATTTTTCTCCCAGAAAATTAGTAAATATAAATGTCTACTTCCACTTTCAAATGAGTTATATTTAAGTGATCCAAATGATAAGATGCACAAATCACAAGAATAAGATTGATAACTGATACATTATCTATTTATATTAAAACTAAAATTTACTGCTGAATAGAAAATAAGGACAAACCACAGATTAGAAGAAAGCATTCACAGCATATGTAACCACAAAAGGCACAGCATCCAAAATATATGACATGTTGCAATAGATCAATATGAAGATGACTAATAAATCCAAGGGAGGGAAATGAGTCAAGATCTAAACAGATGGGTAATGGGGGAAAAAAATGAAAAGAGCTCAAACTTATAAAAAAATAAAAAGTATACACTCCAGCTAGAATGTGGGAAAACACAAATTGAAACAACCAGAAGATGCCATTGCACACCCCTGAAATGAACAAGAATTGAAATATGTTATGATATTGAATGTTGGCCAAGAGCTCTCAGTCATGTCCAGAGATTCTGATTTCAATGGTCTGAGGGAAGCCAGGCATCGGTACCATCTTAAAAGTTCGTGATGTGATTGTATGGCAATCCCAGGAAGACCAGACCCAGGGACCTGGATGCTACACTGAGCACAGCGCCCTCTTGTGGTGACTGCTTTCTTGACTGCCCTCCCTCACGCCCGCCCCCCAATTATTTGGGGCCTGGAAGTGGTGTAGGTATCCTGGAGGCTCACTGCTGCTTCCGGGTGACTGACCTGGAAATTCTTGAAACCTACCCCTTCTGCAGCAGATCTAATGATCACCATCACTTCACTGAGTAGCACTGTTCACAAAGTCCAAGACCACCCCTCTCATAATTCTAGTGATTACAGTACTACCTAGAGACTTTTCCATTCCCTTAGCTTCTCAGTTCTTGGATATGTTCACTTCTAATGGTCTCATCTTCACCATACTTCAGCCCTGTAGTTCTTGATTATAGCCTATGTACTGTCATTAACAACGGCTGCACAAAGTCAATAATCTATTGGTATCCACAGTCTTGCATCCAGCTCTACCTCTAACTCTTTTCCTCTGAGGCCAGCAATTCCATCTCTGTTGCACTCTTCTGAAGCACCATGACCCATCCAATTACTCATTCCTCTGCATTCACCCTCATCCTCCTGGCTACTCTAACTGCCTCAATCCAGGTGAAGTCTAACTCCACCAGATCACAGTGAGCCCAGGGGGCAAAATAGAGTTGGAGGAAATATTCACGTCTATGCTGCTGGTCTCACTTGAGATATGTAACAGGGTCCAAGCTTCAGGAAGGAGCAGCAATCCTGCCATCCTTCCCTCTCCTCCTGGCCTATCCCAATCCCACCCCTGCTCACATTCAACATCTCCTTCCCTCCCTCACTCTTGGCTAGTGATGTTTCATTTTTCAAAGGAAAATAGATGTCAAAAGAAGAACAGTTTTGTACCCTCCCCCACAACCCCTCGCAGCCTACCTGTACCTGGGTTGCCTGCCTTTCCTCTGTCCCGTGAATGAATTCTTGATTTCAAGACTCCCCAGCTAGTAACTATCCTCTCACTACTGTGCCAACATTTTTCTTCTCAAATGCAGTGTTTCTAATCAACATATAATGCTCATCTTTTCTCATCTTATTTAAATCCTCCCTTTAAACCTGCTCCTCCTTTCTCCTGCTTATATCTTAACTCCTTGAAATAAACATTTGACTATCTCTAGTTATTCTCTTCCCATCCTTTTTAAATCCATTCCAATTTGGTTTTCTTCCCACCGCTCAGAGAAATAACTCATTTTGAGGTCACTGATGATCACTACATGGTTGACCCCCATGGTCAGTTCCCAGTGTTTGTCTTATTTGAATTGTTAGCAACAGTTCACACAAGTACCAAGCCATCTATTTGTTGATGGCCCCCCAGTTACTGCCTCCCACGAGGACTTCTTCCCGCACTCCAGTCTCTTGTATCCAACTTCCTTTAAATACTTACTAAGCTATTCTTGTTGAAATCCAAATAGCTAAATCTTCACTATCTCAAAACTGCCCCTTTTCACCCTTCCTTATCCCAATAAACAACTTCTATTTTGGTAGCCAAGGCCAAGTAATCAGTGACTCTTTTCTCTTTTGCTCAAAGGCTACGTCCAATCCATGAACAAATTGTGCTGAGTTTTTATCTGACATATATCCATAAGCAAACACTTCTCGTGCCCTCCTCATTCCCATGGTGGCTCAAAGTCATTATCATCTCACATGAGTAACTACAATGGCCTCCCAAACTGGAATCCCTGCTTCCACAGACCTCACTGTCTGACCCACTCCATCCCACCCTAACTAGACTCCAACACCAGAATCGAACCACACTTTTACCCAACAGCTCTAGGGACTCCTTTCTCACTAAACCCTGACCTCTAAGCATGGTTTGCAGGACACTGTCTGAGCAGCTCCACCTCAGACTTCTTGACCTCTCTGGCCTCATCTCCTACTCTGCCCATCCTCCTGCTGTCCAGGCCTTTCATAGGTGCACCAACCATTCTCCCACCCTCTCCTGCTGTTCCCACTGAGACTGTCTCTACACATTCACCTTTGCTCTTACCTCCCATGTGACTGCAAGATGTCACTTCAGCAGTTCCTTAGTTATTTTCTTGGTTCTCAAAATGCCTGACACCCACAAGGTATCAGGAGGAAAGGTTTATTTTAGCTCACAGTCTATAGAAGTTTCAGTTCATGGTCAGCTGGTTCTGTGATGAGTAGCATGGTAGAAGGGCATGACAGAGAAGAACAGACCATGGAGGGCAGTTAGGAGATAGTGAGCCTGCCTTCCATCTTTCTCTTTATATTCCATCTGGGCTACAAGCCACCCACACCCAGGGTGAGGCATCCTTCCTCCAAAAAATCCATTCAGCCACACCCAGAACTATGCTAATCCAATTAAGGGACTAATCCAGATATCATACACCTTAGATCCAGCCATCTCTGAAAAGCTCCACCTACAAATGCACGAAGCTTTGGCAGGACATCTAGATAGAAGCCATAACAACCTGCAAGGCCTTCCCTGACCATGGCAGCTCCCATCTGTCATTCTCTAGATGCTATAGATCTTATAGCCTTCTGCTACACTGTACCCCACCTGATACACTATCAAGTAGCTGTCTACCAGTCTTCCTAGAGAATGTATATTCTTGGAGGTCAGGACTTTGCTCCTTTTTATATTGCTAGCACCTATAAATGCCTGCTTTTAAGAGTTATGTCGGGGCCAGGGAGATAGCTCAGTAGAATAAGTGCCTGTCTGGCAAGTGCAAGGTCCTGAGTTCAATCCCCGGTACAGGGAAAAAAAATTATGTTGAATACAATATTGAAACACACCAAAATAATTAAATTAAATTAAATTAAAAAAGAAACATGGGGCTGGAGAGATGGCTCAGTGGTCTAAAGCACCTACTTGGAACAAGCTTGGCAAGGCATCAGGGACCGCGGTTCAATCCCCCAGCACCACATGCC
>NW_004524734.1:2225517-2227250 GCF_000260255.1 Octodon degus
CTCTCTCTCTCTCTCTCTCTCTCAAATAAATAAATAAAATTAAAAAAAAAAAGAAAGAAAGGTGCAATGTAAAATACTGTGTTTTATTTTAGAGGTAGTAAAACCAAGGTACATTCTGGCTCAATTCAAAAGGTTTGAGGTCAATTTAAAGCAATTTCCATCCATTGCCACATTATAACTTGCTACTTCTTCCATGAATATAAAAATAACAAATATTCATTAGCTTAAGGGCTTTTAAAATTTCATGTGGGAAATGTAAGAAAGGAACTGGAAATTACCTGATTCTCTCTAAAAGAAGAACGGATGCTTGAATAAAGTGTGATACAAACGTATTACAAAATACAGGGCAAGTCTCGGATGCTTTTGATTCATGTCTCCACCAAGAAAGCTGACCACAGTTTTTATAAAAAGCAACAAATGTATATGTACCTATGTGTTAATACAAGTTTAGAGAAACTATAGTCAGCTCCACACAGTTTCAAGCGGTACCCGTATTCTGCAGTCGGTGCTCACTACAGAAACAGACTTGACAGAGGTGACACAGAGCTGACATAAGAATTTACAGCGTTGGCTTACAGTGGGACGCCCCAGAGCCGGGCGTGGAAGGGCTCCAAAGGGGGCCGTGAAGGCGACAGCTCAGTGTCGTGTCCCCTGAGACGAAAGGGTTTGAGGCAAAAGCCAGGAAACCACGAAGTTCAAGGTGAAGGTGAGAACTTCAGCTTCTCGGGTTTCCTTCTTCCGTCTTCCTTGTGCACTTCCCTGTTATGCCATTTGGCGGGTGCGCACGAGGGCGGGTCCTGTGTCCCCAGTAAATCCCCTCAGACACACCCGAAACTTGCGGCTCCGACCTACGTTGGCATTTCTTACTCAAGTGGACTCAGGTAACTAGCACAGTAATGATGGAGAAGGGGTGTGAGTGAGGCCATGACCATTTTTTTCTTTAATTTTGAATTTACTTTTTTTAAAAAATAAGAATGTAGAGTGGGGGAAAGAGAAAATTAACCTTAACCACATTACTCAGAATCACTTTCTAGATAATATTTTCCTGGATTTTTATATAGAACATGCACACATATATACTTACAAGAACAGATCCTGCTGTATGCACACTGTGTAAGCCCCCTTCCTCGGCAATTAGCCATATACTAAAGTCTTAGTGTACGACTTTCCTTCCTTGTCGATAAATTATAACTTATTGGACACAACGTATCTGAGTGTTTGAAGTTACCGTGGCTAATTACACTGTCCCTGCTTGTGGGATTTTCCCAGTGCTTCCAGCGATCCCTGACACAAATAGCTACAATAAATGTCCCTGCGCACACACGTTTGCACACGGGTTTTCTTAGGGCAAGTCAGATGCGGGTTTCCTAGGCCACAGTCAGATGTGCCAAAGCTAATATATTTGGGATTTGAGTTTGAGCCACATTTCCAAACTGTCCTACTAGAAAGTGGTTTTCTGTTGCTGATGTTTGATGTTTATTACAAGCATATTATACTTTCGCCGACAGGGCACGCCAAGGCCAACGGGGTTCTGCTTAACTCACAACAGGGAAATGACAAATGAGAGACCTACAGGTAAAACCGAAGGACTTTCCGTAGAACTTTCACACCAGCCAGATTCAGGCAAGACCAGCGGTTCCCCAGGAGGGTGGGGCGCGCAGCTGGCGCTCGGGGAGGGGAGGGGCGCGGCCTCAAGAGGTGGGGGGCGGGGCCCTCCGGCTGCGGGGCGGGGG
>NW_004524734.1:2227350-2234221 GCF_000260255.1 Octodon degus
GACCGGCGGGCGCTCCCGCGCGCACTCGGCCGCCGGAGCGGTAAGAGCCCGGGCACCCTGACCCCATCCCTTCTTGGGCGGGCTGGGAGACCCTACTGTAGACCCTTGTCCCGCCACTCCTTGTCCCGCAGCCAGTGGCGGGGATGTGGCCGGGGCGGGGGCAGCCGGGGTGCAGATCCGAGGAGGCGGGCGGCGCGGCCGAGGGCCCTGCGTGGGTGCGGGCGTGTGAGTGTGTGTGTGTGAGTGTGTGTCGCTCGGGTCCACGCTCATGCACACACCCACACGCCCGTACGCCGGGTCTGCCCCCTCGGCCCGCGGGAGCCTCCCGCACTCTCCGGTCCAGGCTCAGGCGAGACTGAGAAGTTACCCAAAGTCCCGGGTCCAAGTCCCCGCACCCGGGGCGCAGAGGGAACCTCCGGCCCCACCGCCCACCCTTGGCCTGGAAGCTGAGCTCGGGCCCTGAGCCCCCTCGCACAGCCCCTCGCCTGGCCCTCTGCCGTCCCAGCCCTCGTATGGGTGGCCTCCCCACCACAGCCCACAGCCCCTCCGTCCTGTCGCCTAGCTTCTGCCCGAAATCCGGTGAGTATTTCCAGCCTGCGGTCTCCCGGCGCCTGAAACCTGTGCCTGTCCTGGAGCAGGAGGCCCTTTAGGGAACATTGTGTCCTGCTGACCCGTCAGTTCCCATCCGGAACAGCTTGAAGGATACAAGCAAGTGGTCTCATTAATCAGTGGCTTTCCAGCTCCTCCTTAAGACCTCACCCCGGACAGCCTCCGGGGTTCACAGGAACCAAACTTTATCCGCTGAAGGCCGGGTCTGTCCCTGTCCGCTCCTCCTCCTGGTACCCCTCTGCTCTGTCCCACCCTGCCTTCCATCAAACCTGAGTTTGGGAGAGAATCTGATCACCATCTTACGTTGCAAGCTGTAAGCAAAGGAGTGAAACTTTAGGGTGGAATTTAAGGAACAAGTGAGCCAGTGCAGAAGGAATTTGAAGGTAGGAGGGGACAGGATTCAGACCTTGTGATTAATCCTTTACTTACAAGACCAAGGTTATATAAGACACCGTTCCTTTTCGATCACTATCAGACAATCTATTTCAGTCCAGTAAATATTTGTGGATCGCAAATGAAGCCAGGTGCTATTGGTCACAGTCCTGGAAGATGAATAACATGGAAACAAACACTTCTAAAGATAGGCAGGCAGTAGCAGAAGTCTAGGCAAGGTCTCACAAACATTTAGGAGTGGGAGCGATTGATTCTTTGAAAGGAGTGGGGCAGATGATCGAAGATTTCAGAGTGAAAGGTAGCCAGAGCAGATGGTGGCAGAGCAGCAAGGCAGGGAGTGTGGAGGTTTGTGTGGCTGTGGCAGTTGTGAGCGTGCTGGGTGAGAGCATAGCAGGAGACCGAGATTGGAGCTGAATTACGAGGGCCACAGATGCTGTGCAAAAGTTCTTACACTTATGGGACTTATTCCTCCTGTACTGGGGACTAAACCCAGGGCTTCACCCTGAGCTACATCCTCAATTCTTTTTAAATCTTTTAATGACAAGTTCTTGCTAAATTGCTGAATCTTTAATCCTGGCAGTCTGAGAAGATGAGGCAGGAGTACTGAAAGTTCCAGTGCAGCCTAAGCAGCTGAGCAACCTAAGTTTTTAAGCAGAGGAACCAATAGATTTCATCTTTGTTTGGGAAAATTGCCATTTGGACACATGGACTTGCATCTGGACCCCAACACCTGTAGTTGACTCTCTGCAGGGGAGCTGGAACCTGTCACCCAGAGGCTGTGTTCCTGGTCCTTTGCTGACCAGCACTTTTTTGACCAGGGGAGGTGATCTCATACAGACTTTTGTTGTACCACATTTAGATTTTGCCACGTGAAACCATTAAAAAATAAATCTATCAACTGCCACCACTTTTGAATAAAGTGAAAAATACTTTAACACCAAGTAAAGCATGAAATCTAGATTTGCAAGATGAAAGCAGCCTTATGTTTAGTAAATTTAGATTTATGGAAAGCTCAAGATCTTGTCCCCATTTTTCTCCATCGTCAGGGTCTGGCCCCAGGGCTGCAGTCAAGGTTTGGAAAAAACAAAGTACTCAGTTGGTGTTGCCCATCTTACCTACAAGAGGATGAAGCAAGGAGGCCCCAAGAGAAGGAGTGGGCTGTTTGCCCACAGAGAATCTTTGTCACTCGAGGCCACAGCTGCAAGGCGTAGCTCTTTCACCTCAGGACCCACACCTCTCACCTCTTGCCCTTCCTCCGCACTTTGTCTTG
Source organism: Octodon degus (assembly GCF_000260255.1). Classification (NCBI taxonomy): domain Eukaryota; kingdom Metazoa; phylum Chordata; class Mammalia; order Rodentia; family Octodontidae; genus Octodon; species Octodon degus. The sequence goes on from NW_004524734.1 coordinate 2,229,623, forward strand.
TCCCCCATCAGATGTCTATCAGAGTTTGTTCCAGGACACACATTTGCACACACTCTTACCCACCGTGCCCTAATAACCTTATCAAAGCCCCGTTCAGACTCTCCCTTGCATCCCATCAGTCTAGTCCCGGCACATTTTTCCTTTATTTAATGGGCTTTTTATGCACTGCTTTTGAGTAGTTTTGTGTTAGTTCTTTAGACAGATTGCTCCTTTCAGAAAGACAGTGCCCTCTTCTGTTTTACACTTATTTAGGAAGCTCTGATGATGATGCTCCGATGTCTCGTGTAGTTCTAGGAGAGTTTTAGATGATGAATGAATTTGTTCATGAAAAACTAACTTATTCCCAGCCCACAAAGAGTTCTTTATATGTCATCCTTCTTTCCTTTGGAGTTCCCTAAAGCAGCCTCCTTGTTTCCAGGGGTTGAGTCTTCCTAGCTTCAAAGCCAGAGTCGGGGTGCAGTGATCAGTGTCAGAGCCAGAAATCAGGAAGGACGTGATACTGTGCTTCTGGTGCATCCAGACAGGCCTAGGGATCTCCCGAAAACATCAGTTGTATCACAGCCGAAATCCTGGTAAGCTCCAACACTGCCTGTTCAGAAAGAACTGTGCACTTACAGCAGACAAAAGGACGCAATCTTAAAAATGACATTTCCCCCATCACGACAGAATCCGGGGTCAGTAGAGATCTATCAAGACAAACAGGTTTAGGGAAATTTTAAAAGTTATAATAGGTAGAATTAAATACAGATTAGAAGTACACACCATTAGAAGTTAAAATAAGTGACCGTTTTTATCACTTAATGGGTGTAAGCATCTGGTCTTTCTCCAGTGTGCATAATCGGTAAATATTTTTAGCACTGTCAGGTTAACAACACCTTAGAGCTGATTTTAAATATTTATTTATTTGCTATTTCCAAAGCATTTATGTTGCTGCCTGAATGTAGAACAGCCATAGAAAAGAGATTTTTGTTTGTTTGTTTGGTTGGTTGGTTTTTTGCGGCAGTCTCAGCCCACACTGGGGGCGGGGCTGGCGTGGCATGTGTCGAACTGGGGTCCCTGCGCACTTGCCTAAGCTTGCCTAAGAAGGCACTTTAGGCTGCTGCGTTATCTGGCCAGCCTCAGAAGAGTTTTATTGGAGTGGTTTTTTTGCCCTTTGGGAAAATGACCTAAAGTGATTGGACCATCAGATGTAAGTGATAGCTCTAGGGTTCCTTCCCTGCCTCCTCCCTATCCAGAGGTTTGTGAAGAGAGTCTTAAGTTCTCCAATGGAGTCTTTCTGAATACTCTCAGTGTATTAGCACCCAGACTTTCTTCCTCGCCTTGGTCTATGCTGCCCCAAGCCCTAGCTCACTGTCCTTTCAGGCCTCTGTTCTAGAAACAGGGCGTGCTCGAACCTCTCGGCTCCCAGCCTTGGCGTTCTGCATTCAGCTCGCAGCACTAGAAAGCCTACTCCAAGAGGCCCCAGGATGTTGGGCCCAGTGAAATCCTGTGCTGTGGTTGTGGAAAGGCAGGCAGTACCAGGACATTACTCTCCCTAGAGCGCATACCATAAAACACTTCCCGGTGCAGGAGCGGGGAATGATTTCTCATGTACCTGATGGCGATTAGCATGCGCTGGAATTCCAGTCAGCAGATGAACTTTCTTGAAAAGTAAACACCCAGTTATGGATTTTAAAATGCTTGCTGAAGAATCCTGGAGAACATATTCTTGAATCTGTAACATTTCAGTTGTTAACCAATTGCCCTCGTGATGCAAAGTTAAACTAATTAAAATACATGTGTACCACATAGTAGTATTTTAGAATCTATTATGGGTAGTGTAGTAGCACATTTAGGACAAAGTGTAGAGGTTAAAGTGTCCATAATGGCATTTGTTTGCCCATGAATGCCTATCACATCCAGATTTATCCTCTTATTCCTGCTTATATAGAAAAGGGAAGTAGATTGGAGTTACTTAAAAACCCAGATTAATAATAAGGATGTTCAAATTACCTTCCTAACAAAAATATCAGATTATGTCTGTGACCAGCTACATATGAAACATGGGAATAAAAGTAAAATTGAAGTATCATTTATTCTCCTTAAGGTTTGGACTTAAAGACCCAGGTGGGAACAGAATAGATTAAGACAGAAATCTTGAGGATGTGGCCATCAAATCATGTCCTAGGCCAGGGACAGCAAACATTTTCTGTGGCAGCACAGATAGGAAATATGTTAGCCATTTGTCATGCTAGAGGAGCTGTAAGCAAAAGGATATGCCTCTGTCCAGTAAAATTTTATTAACCAAGACAGGCAGAGACAGGCGGTGACATCTGGCCAGCAGGTTGTGATTTGCCAACTTTACGCCATAGGCCAGGCCTGACTCCAAAAGAGGCTTTCACAAAGATTTCAGTCAGCTTCCCAAAGACAGTAGGTTTTCAAGCTGCTCCCCTCCAATCTACTCCCCTCGCCTCTCGACTCCCTTTCGGCCCATAATCCACAATGATAACCCTTTTGCAGCAAAGTGGCCTTGTACCATTCTTTCCTGTTTTAGCTAGGCAGACTCCTTGATGGCTTGTGACCAACCTTGAAGGTTCAGTACTTAATAAACCAGCCAGGGGGCAATAAGCAGGTTCTGCCTTTCCTACCTTGAGACTTGTTTACAGGAACATCACTGAATACAGCTCTGGCAGGAGTTGAGTTAAACTTTCCAGCTCAGTGTTAACACTTTGAATCTAGGATATCTCTCAAACCCATGTCTTGAAGGCCTGGCTCCCAGATTAGGGCTCTTGAGAGGTGATGGAAATGGTACGGGTGAGGCTTAGTGGGAGATCTTCCAGTCTCTTCACGGATGCCCTTAAAGCGAATGCTGGGAACCCCAGCCTCTGTGTCATTTTCACTTCCTGGCCAGGAAGGGCCGCATGCTCCTGCCATAGTAAGCTGCCTCCCCACAGGCCCCAGAGCAACAGGGTAACTGTCATGGCCTGAAACCACCAAACTTTCAGCCAAAATGAACCTTTTCTCTTTATAAGGTGATCATCTGAGGCATTTGTTGTAGCGATAGAAAGCTAACACATTCAGTTAACCGAGAGCTACAGGAATAAAAGAAAGACAAGATGAAGTTACAGAGTTGCTTAGAGCCACCCACTACGATGAACATTTGAGTATCACTACTTAAATATTAATAAACTCAAGCGCCGTGCCATATTAATTGACCTTCCCACTATGTGCAAAAAGCCGCATTAAGCGTTGTATAAAATGTGAAGGCAAAACGAGGAGGACCCTTGTGTTAGAATTACAATATAATGGGGGGAAATTCAAGCACCTCTAGTCAAAGAGAATTGTAATGCTTCTGGGTGAAGCAGCCACAAGTCACTCTGAGGGTTCAGAAGAAAAACTAAATGCAATCAGAGGAATGAAGAGTTAAGGAGGTAGTGGCTTTACCTGAGTGTAAAATGGTTTTCTTTAAAAAAAAGAAAAAAAAAAAGCAACAGGCTGACCCAAGTCCTCCTGAAATTCTGTGGTAACTGAACAGATACTCATATTACCTCATGGAAGGTTTTGAAAGGGGGCCAGGGAGAAAGCTCAGTGGTCTAAGCACTTGCCTGGCAAATACAAGGACTGGGGTTCAGTCTCAGGTACTGCATGCCATGCCAGGCTCATGCCGAGCCAGCCGCCAAAAGCGGGTATGGTAGTGCATGCCTGTAATCCCAGTGCTGGGGAGGCTAAATCAGGAAGATCATTAAGAGTCCAACCTGCATAGTGAGACCCCATACCAAATAAATAAATAAATAAATAAATAAATAAATAAATAAATAAAAGAAAACATTGGAAGGGCCTAGTAGGAGGTTAGCCAGGGGATGGCAGCTGAAGGTGGGCCTTCACTCAGTGGGGACAGGAAGGGGAATCCCTGAGGATGTAGTTGGAGCTGGCAGGTGAAGGATGGGAAGCTGGGCAGAGAGGAACAACGCAGTGGTGAGCTCAGTCCTGAAATAGCAGGAACCCCAGTGGGGGCCCGGGCGTGAGAACAGAAGACTGGCCGTGGGTTCTAGCCGTGAGTGTCTCTCCAGGATTTGGCCACTGGTGGAATGGAAAGAGGAATGGAAAGAGGCAGGCAGCACTGCACGTAGGGTTCTGATGCGATTCATTCTCAGACATGGGCTCAAATTCCAGGTCTGCTCTTTACTAAAAATATGGCCCAGAGCACCAGTTCCTTTCTGTGTAAAATGGAGCTCATCATGTCTAACTCAGGAGATAAAGACATTGAAGTGGCCTGGATGTAGAAGGTGCCCCATAATTGATAGATATTGATATTGTATGTTCTTGGAAAGATGAAAGATTAGTCAGCCAAAATTCTAAAGTTTTAAGTCTGGATTATTAGGAGAAATCTAGGTAGTGTTTGGAGAAATACAAAAGACAAAAGATCTGGTGTTTAGAGGAAGACAGGTTCCCCAGGGGATAGGAAGAGATGTCCAGCTGGCCAGCTGGTAAGTAATTTAGAACTACTTACTTAGAAGTAGTGGTATTTAAAAAAAAGACAACAGTACTACTTAAATATAGTTCCTATTCCACAAAATTCACGTGTTTTTTTTTTTTAAATGAAGTTTAATAGTTTCTTTC
>NW_004524734.1:2236101-2253613 GCF_000260255.1 Octodon degus
ATGTATTACCACCACGTAATTTTAGAGCCTTTTCATCACCGCCAAGAGCAATCTTGTCTTCGTTAGCTGTGCTCCTTATTTCTCCTTTGATCTGAAAACCACTGTTCTTCCTCTATGGAATGGAGTTAGCTATCTGAGAGCTGCAGCACAGAAGCGCTGTGTGAAAACTTCAGATGGGAGCGTGACCCAGCAAAGCAGATCAAGCGTCAGAAAAGACCAGGCAGTTGTATAGACCGGCCTTCTGGGGTCAAGTGGGTTAGCACGAACCATGTAAGCAAGCCTGTCCCACATGCAGCTGGTGTTTTAAGTGGCTTTTCTCATATCATGGTTTCAGCAGCAATACAGTTTCAGTAGCATGAGATTTGACCACTTGGTAAAGATTAAAGTCAACAAAAATGTCCACTGCTTCTCCTGAAATTTGCCTTGTGCAGTGAGAACTCTGCCTTGCTTTTAGAGCAGACATCCTCTTGAACCAGTCTTCTCCATTTATGCTATCCATTAAGGCAGCCATGAACCACACATGCCTGTATACATTTAGTTATTTATTTGAGGGTTTTTTTTGTTTTTTGTTTTTTGTTTTGCGGTATGCAGGATTAAACTTGGGACCTTGTGCTTTTCAAGGCACTTGGGCCGCTGAGCTATTTCCCCAACCCCATAAATTTAATGATTTAAGATGGAATGCAGTGAAATGTTTAGTTTTCAGTTGCACTGGCCACAGTCCAGGTGCTCCGTATCCACTTACTGGACAGTGCAGGTACACAACATTTTCATCATCGCAGTGAGTTGTGTTGGTAGCACCATTCTAGACGATGTGAACAACTTGTAGGCTTCTAAAGGAGTTCGCTGCCTGGTAGGTTACTGCATAAACGTTAAAATCTCATTCGTTCCATATGTCGCTTAGCTCCCTTTCACCCTTGTGTTTCCCTGACTAAACTATCTCGAGCTGGAGCCCAGACCTTCCCCGGCTGGGCCCCAACGAAGCATACTTACGCATATGTATGGCCTTGTTGTGTATTCCTAGTGACATTGCAATGCTAATAAAATATCTTTTTTTAAAAAAAGTAACCTTTCAAATGCTCTCTGGGCTTTCATTATTTTCTACCAAGGTAATAAAGTCAGATTAAATAATTTTATAGACACAGGTAATATTAGTTCCCAATACATGCCCTGCATGCCAAGTGAGAGATCCTTAAAGTCTAAAGACAGGCCCATTGGTTTATATTTGTTTCCTGTTGTTATATTAAATTACAATAAATTGAACGGCTTATATCAGTAGAAGTTTATTGTCTTGAGGTTCTGGAGGACAGAGGCCCAAAATCTGTCTTAGTAGGCCCCAGTCAAGGTGCTGTCAGGACTGCTCTCATCTAGAGCCTCAGAGGAAGAATGGTGTTCTCGCCTCCTGCAGCTTTGTGTGCCGCTGGTGTTCCTAGGCTCATGTCCCTTCCTTCATCCTCACAGTACAGTGCTGTGCCCCTCTTTGTAGTCAGATCTCCCTCCAGTTGTCTGTTGGGGATGCTCAGGTAAATCAGAATAGTCCCCTGACTCAAGATCCTTAGTGGTGTCTGCAAAGTCATTTTGCTCTGTAAGGAACAGTCCCAGCTTCCAGGAATTAGGGGATGAATACCTTTCAGGGTCGTTGTTCAGGCTACAGTAAGGTTACATCCATTTACTTATTAGTTAGAAGCAAGGTTACCACTACTGGGCCTAATTGTGTTATTCAGAGCTTTCAATGAAAGCTTAATGAGTCACATAAAAGCATAAAGTGTTTGTAATCATGTTGGCAGATATTAAAATGTCTGATGATGCTGGTGACACCTTAGCCACTGGAGACAGAGCAGAAATGACTGAGATGCCCACTAGAGATTCTTTACCTGAAGACGCAGCAGTGCAGTATGATTCTGCTTCTGGTTCAAATCAAGCAGCGGCGGAAGCTGATCCTGGAGGAGATGATCTGCGTGAGAATGCAGCTGGCCAGGGTGCGGAGCCTGCTGCCCATGGGCACCCAGCGCCGTCCACAGACACCACAGCCCCGGAGCTCCCTCTCCACAGGGAAGCAACTGAGGACGCACTTGCTGAGTGCATTGAGTCTGTCAGCCTTGAGGGAGAACCCGCATCTGAAATACCCCTGATGGAGCAGAATGATCAGGTAAGGATGCCATTCTGTTCATTTTGATTTAGGTTCTTCCTGACACCTACTATCTCAGACTACTTTCTGTTATAATGTAGTACCACAGACAGGTATATTATAAAGAAAAAAGGTTTATTTGGGCTCACAGTTCTGGTCCACAGTGAAGGAGCCATATAGGGTGAGGGCCGGGGGTAGTCCTGCAGTAGGACAGGGCATGATGTAATGAGAGACAGAGAGTCCACAGGAACCTCAGCAAACTGGCCATTGTAGCACACCTAACCCACTCATCTGCCAATCATGTGAATCTGTTAATATATACAAGAGAGCAGAGCCCCAGCCACTTCTGAAAGGTCCCACCGATCCCTCCTCCTACCTTTCATAATGAGGATTAAGTTGGAACCTGAGATTCAGAGAGAGCAAAACCAAACTCAAATCCTGGTACCTACCTTGGGCAGACCTTTAGGTCAAGCTCTGCAGGTGGGAATTGAGAGTTTGAAGTTGGGTACCATGTCACCTCTGTCATCAAAAATGTATTGTGTGGTGATTGAAGATGTAGAACAGTTTGTCACCTTCATATTTGCATTCCGATCACTGCAGTAATAATAACAACAGCCATCAATGACTGGGCACAGCCTGTGTACCAGGCACTCCATTGGCTATTTTATGCTACATGATTTATTCAATAAAGCAGTTCAAAGCTGGGCATTACACACTGCAGTCCACAGAGCAGGCAACCGGGCTCAGAGGTGTTGAGCACTTGTCCTGGGCTGCTTAGTAGTACACAGAAGGTATTGCAGAAGTGGAATGACTCCAGATGATTAGGGATCGGTTCTACCCTAAGCAAGTTGGTGCTCTGGAAGACCACTCATGTTACACTGCGGATTTACAGATCTACCATGGAGACCATCCATGCTTAGATCACTGCTTTATCATCTGCACCACCCTCTCAGGGACCAGAGGCAGACCCCACTCGGTGTCCCCTCTTGGTGCCTGCACCTGTACTTCTAGAGGACATGGTAGAATGTCTCTTTGGGACCTTGTGCTCTACCAACACGACCATCCAAGCTGGATGTCCCAGTGCCCTCCCCTCCATACATGTGGAGACAGATAAGGTGGGAGAGGCCCAGAACTGAGGAAGAGACAGGCTGTGTGTTCTCCACCCAGCCCTGGATGGATCCAGGAAGCAGGGCTAGGGGGAGCCGGGGGCTGTTCACACCAGGTGTGCACCTCAGATCATCCTTTTGGGTGACTCAGTGACACATCCTGAAGGACAGGAAGAAAACAGGGAGCCTTCATTTTCCAACTTAGCATTAAGTTTGCTAGTTTGGGCAAGAGACCTCATTTTCTCTGTGCCTCAGTTTTTCCTTATGTAATATAAACAACTACACATGAAGATTGGAATGTACCCTTCTGACTAAGGGTCTATGGCTTTTATTCAAGGTGAGGCTTGCCCTCCCTTTCCTCAAGAACTTTGACATAGAACTGTTCTGTGGTGAGAGGAGCGGTATTTCCATTCTGTCACTAAGCCAAAGCTGAAGGACCACTTGGTGGGATGTTGTGGAGATCTTAGGACTAGCTGGGAGTTTGGGTCAGATGTGGCAAACATCTACAGATGTTTATGAGTTTGAAGAGGTCACCGGTCCTTTGGGGAAGCTATAGAACCTCTATGACATTAGGAACCCCTAGGCCACAACTCTACCAGAGCATTCCATCCCTGGTTGGAGAAAGGCTTAAAAAATTTTGATCTCCACACATGACAGTGCATGCCTAGAACCTCGAGAAGCTGAGGCAGGAAGATCTCAAATTTGAAGCCAGCCTAAACAACTTAGCAAGGCCCTGTTTCAAAATTAATTATTTTAAATGGGAGTGTAGCTCATTGTCAAGGCCCTGAGTTGAATCTCCAGTACAAAAATAAATAAATAAATAAATAAATAGAAAGAAAAAAAAAAAAAAAGACAAGAAAATCTTGATGCCAGAATTCCAACCCAAAGAAATCTGAATCAGGGATGGATTTGAACACAGAGACTGTTTTTGTTTGTTTTGTTTTGTTTTTAAGTAGTGCATATTGGTAATGAGGAATGCTGAGGTTCATTTTGATAAAATGGTGCATGTGTTTAACATATGTGGGTCTTTTCTCTCTCGTACCCCTCTCTCCCTTTCCCTCTTCCCACCTCTGGCCCTAACCTCTTTCCCTTCTCCAGGAGTCTACTTCCTGGTTTCCTGGCATCTCTTCTTTATTTTGTTTACCCATTTGGCTTTTCATATAAGAGAAAAACATATGGAATTTAATTTCCTGAGTCGGGCTTATTTCACTTAACATAATGTTCTCTAGTTTCATCAATTTTCCTTCAAATGAGTTATTTATTCCATCATGTAAATATACGACCTTTTGTCTCCGCTCATCCGTTGATGGGATCTAGGGTGTTTCTGCAGCCTGGCTGTTATGAAATACCCTGCTATAAACATGGCTGAGCATGTGTCACTGCAGCATGCTGACTCAAGTGTGCTCAGGAACATGTGCAGGAACAGGATCTCTATAGAGATTTCCTCAGTGGTTGCACCAGCTCTGTGAACAATGTTGTGGGAATGCCCATCTGCATAAAACAAATATTACTTGACATCAAAGGACAGATAGACCCCAATCATAGTGGGAGGCTTTAGTACCCCACTGTCACATATAGACAGATGAACCAGGCAGAGTCAGCAGAGAAGCATCAGAGTTCAGCCTCACTGTGGATCAGCTGGTTTAACCACAACCTCCAAGTCACAGCTAGACATGGACTTTTAAAAAGTGCCTCAAATGGTTCTAATATTCAGCCAGGAGAGAGAACAATTGCTCCAGGTCAGAGAACCTCCAAGGTCCTTTCCTGTGATCCCTTGAGTCGGTGATCTCTTGGTTATTGTGCCACTCTCAAATTCTGTGGTGCTAGCAAAGCACCCCAAAACCATGTGGAGTGGGCTGGGGTTGTAGTTCAGTGGTGCCTCCTCTGGACGAGGTTTTCAGAACCACAAAAACAGGCAATTGAAAGCATAGAGAGAAGAGAATAGGCATTTGTTCTTTTGGCTACTATGTTACTTTTTTGTGCATTAATCTTTAAAAAGAGAAATACTACAAATAATGTACTAAGTGAATAAAAAAACAAAGGAGAAATGACAATCACAAAACCTACAGGAGGTGAAAGTGGGTCACTCAACTTCAGGCTTGGAGTTTGCACGCTGCTGATCAGTGTGAGTGTCCACACAGAATAAAGAGGGGAGACCTGGTGGGAAGCGGGGTGACTCAAGCTGCGTCTTCCTGATTCCTGAACCTGTTTTACCTGAGCTGTCTCTCTGTTATAGGGAGTATGGTTCCCAATGTTTGCTATGAGCACTACTGCTCATATATTGGTACAGTAAGAAAAACATAACTGAGTCACATCACTCTGATCTGAGGTGGTTTACAGAAACCATGTAAGTTATAATACAGTAATTCATAATCCTTATGCTACGGATGGATAGGTTATATGTTCCAATTACAGGCTTCTGATCATTACAATAAGACTATCAATAGAGATAACACAGTAAAGCTATCAGTATGCTCCTACCACATCTGCCTTCTTAAATTGTTTGAGCAAATTGAATGAGCCCTGCTTTGAACATGCCTTTACACTTCCTTAATGGTATGGGGAAATAGAGTCAGTTGGCAAAAGCTGCTCCCCTTGCCTGTCTGCACCACCACGGTGGCATTTCAAGGACTTTGGAGGCCAGCCAAACAGCTCAGCGGAGTAAAGCACCTGCAAGCAGGCTCAGGGTCCGGGGATTTGATCCCCAGGCCTGCTGTGCTGGCCCCATCCCCCCAGGGTGTTCTGAGATGGCGAATGAGACTGGGTGTGGTGACGCGTGCCTGTAATCCCAGCACTTGGGAGACTACAAACAGGCGGATCACTACGAGTCTGATCTAGCAGTGAGACCCTGAACATTCTGTAGACCCTTCCCTAAAATACAGAAAAAACAAACAAACAAATTCCTTTAGGGCTGGAAAGATAGCTCAATGGCATAAGCACCTGCCTGGCAAGCACAAAGTCCTAAGTTTGATCCTTGGTACCGGAAAAAAAAAAAAATGATGTCAAGGACTTTGGAAAGGTGAGGTTTTTTATCATAATGAAGCATCACAGAGGTATCTGGATGAATTTGTAGCACTGACCACAAAGGTGGGTCGGTGGCTAAGGATGTGTGTGTGTGTGTGTGTGTGTGTGTGTGTGTGTGTGTGTGTGGCATTGCATCAGGAGCTCAGATCCAGGGCGTGGAGGAGACACCTGTGAGTATGTTTGCTCTAAGAAGGGCAGAAAGTTGATACAGGTGGCAAAAAGGTCTTTGAGAAGAAAGGATCACTTTCACCAGGTCTTGTTTAAACCCTTTCTATCGGTACAAAGTTAGTCTCTTTTTACTGTAAAAGAAAGGATGACCATTCTACTGTCTCTCTTGGCTATTTTTGCCAACTTAAGTTAATACAAGTTATGATAGAAAGAAGACTATATGCTTATGTATTATGTTAGAAGGCACGTTGCCATTAATCCCTCTCAAAGTACTCCCCCTTTCCTCCAACATACACTGTTCTTCTGGCCCTGTCTAAAGCTATTCTGGAAGTTCCCCCCCCCAACTTTTTTTTTTTTTTTTTTTTTTTTTTTAGTACAGGGTCTTACTACACAGACTAATAGTGATCTGCCTGTTTTCAGGCTCCCAAGCACGGGGATTACAGGCACACGCTACCACGCAATCAGTCGTGTCTCAGCGGGGGGCAGGGCCAGCATGGCAGGCCTGGGATCGAACCCCTGGCCCCTGCCTCTGCATCTGCTTAAGAGGGCGCTTTAATCTGCTGAACTATTTGGCCAGTCCTTGGAAGTCCTTTTTCTCGCATGTCTTTAATTGTACTGTCCCAGCTGCCCTAATGTCCTAAATTCAAAACATTGACTCTCCCTAGTTATTCCAACTTTGCAGAAGAGGCAAAAGTTGCACAGCGCCAGATATCAGGAATAAGGTGGATGGAGACATACTGCAGTTGTTATGAACCTGCCTCCCCCTTGGCTAGAACTCAACGGCTTCCCTCACTGTACTTTTAATCGCTCTTTGCAGAAACATTCATGAAAGAGGATTACAGAAGTGCTTCCTGAAGTGGCAGGAATGGTGGCGTAAGAGTGTTCAAAGTGAGGGAGAGGATTTTGAGCAGGACTAAAGGGCAATGTCATGCAGATATTTTGATTACCCATTGTATCAGAAGACTTGTATTTCATGTCTACAAATAATTTTAGTGTGTCTTTTTATTTGTCCTTTGTTGGACACTTTGTCTACCCTGTTGGTCCTGGGGATTGAATCCAAGGTCTTTGCCATGAGCTACATCCAGCCCTTTTTATTTTTTGAGATAGAATCTTGCTGAGTTCCCAAACTGTTAGAGCTGAGCTCCAACTTGTGATTCTCCTGTCTCAGCATCCCAAAGTGCTGAGATTGTAGGCCTGTACCTCCACACCCAGCTCACTGGACACTTAGAAGAAATTATTTTTTGTAATGATGAGACCAACTCTTTTGCCATTGGTCCAGAAGAGAATGAATTCTTTAAAAACTTGAAGCAAAAATTGTTTTACAGGAAACAGGTTTAATCGGAAAACAGACAAGATCAGAAACCTATTTGATCCCAGGTACATCTAAGCCTGATAAAATTCTATCATCTCTTTTTAAAAGTATCTGTGGGAAAATGTATGCTTTACATAGACAAACTATGGCAGAATAACTTTTGAGGAAGTAGACATCGATATCATCTAGAAAATGTGTTCTGTGACAATGTATAAGGGAATGTCTGAGTCTTTCTAGAATGATTTGGATCTGCACAGTGCCTTTGGGTCTGGGGCCTCTTAAAATGCATGTAGCGTTTGGCGTTCGGCTCACCCTTGCCTGGCTCAGGATAGAGGCTGTACCTCGCCCAATAGGGCAGTGTATGTAGGACAGGGCTAGAGAAGAGGATGAGATTAGTAACCTATAAAATGCTTTGAGGAATCATTTCCTTTATACACTCAACGAAGCCGTCTTTGCCTCTGGGGCTCCTTTTCTATCTGACTCAGCTATTGGAGCTGAGCCGTTCTGCAACAACCTATTTGAAAATATGTACTGAATGTTGGAGGTAGGATCAGACTCTCCAAGACCTCTTCCAGTTCCACAATGCTGTGCTTCCTGCCCAGGAATCTGACTGGTGCAGCTACCTGTAAAGATATATGCAGTTCACTTGGAGAATGCAGTGCTATGTAAAAGCAATTACAGCATGTCATGCAGCACAGTAGAAGCCTTCACTGTGGAGTTACATATTTTTTTTTTCAGTCAAAAGGAGTCGAGAAGATTTTCACCCTCAATTCAGAGAGGTTTGTCTTGGGTACTGGCTGAGAGTGATATTTGTCACAAGAGATCTTGTGGGATTTTATTATACACTGCATTAGCATTCTCTAGAGGAACAGATTCAATATAAAATATACGTATCATTGCACAAGGGATTTATGAGGTGGGCTGACAGGCCCAGAAGTAGAAGAATCTCAGAGGCTGCCTGTAGGATCAGAGGCAGAAAAATCCCTAATGGTCTTCTGCATGCTGAAGAGCTGGAAAGTCTGGTAGCAGCCAAAGGCTGCAGGCCTGGCACCTCATGGTACCGTCACTGGTGTGAATCTGGGCCCAAAGGCTGACCAGTGTGCATGTGGACTGTACATATCTTTACAGATAGCTGCACCAGTCAGATTCCTGGGCGGGAAGCATGGTGTTGTGGAACTGGAAGAGGTCTTAGAGAGTAAACAGTCAGTGCTGAAAGGCTGAAGAAACAGAAAACTAACACCCAAAGGCAAGGCAGAGACTGGAGCACCTCCAGAAAAGGGAAATACTTCTTACCTCTGTCCCTTTATTCTGTCCAAGTTACAAGCCTGTTGGTTGGTGCCACCCATAACTGGGGCTGGTCTTCCCTCCTAAATTTGTTGGCATATGTGTCAATCATGCAGACACACCAGAATTTACTAATCTGCTAGGGAGATCTTATTCAAGTCAGATTGACATATCACAATTAATTATCACATACACTGACTTATATTAACATTTTGAAGACCAAATCTTTAGTTCAAGGTGCTGTAAACTCCTTCCTAACACCCAGAAATGGGGTACCTATGATTTTTTTTTTTTTAGTCATCTTTGCTGTCCAACACCAATGCATGTAGCCAATTATGGCAAAAACAAAAAAAAAAAATAATGATTCCAGTGTTACCACTGTAAGTACTCTCACAGGAAAACTCAAGACTGTGGACTAGGGCCAGGGGCTCAATCCCTGGGCCTGCCTTACAGGCTCCATCCCTGCGGTGCACTGAGATGGCAGTTGAGACTGGGCATGGTGCCATGAGCCCGTAATCCCAGCTCTTAGAAGATTGTAAACAGGCAGATCACTATGAGTCCGATCTGGTAGTGAGACCCTGAACACCCTGTAAACCCTTTCCCCCCCCCAAAAAAAAAGACTGGGTTACCATCAGTAGTTCTTTTCCTAGAAAAGGAAAAGCAGAATATTTAGGAACGATAAATTGGAGTCCAGGCATGGTAGTGGGCACCTGTAATCCCAACGCTGGGGATGCTGAACACAGGAGGATCACTACAAGTTCAACCTGTGTAGTGAGACTCTGCACAAAAAAATTAATTAATAATAATAATAAATTGCAGGCCCAGAGTGGTGGAACAGGTTTATAATCCCAGCACTCTTGAGATTGAGATCATACTGGGCTACATAGTACAAGCCCAGACTGAACTACATAGTGAGACCCTGTCTTAAAAATTAAATAAATAAATAAAATTGCTTTCAAAATAGACGAAATGGGGGACCACAAGCCAAGACACACCAGTGGCCAATCTGTGCACCCTACAGTGGGTGAGTAGCACCTGTTCTCATTCTGCTTGCGTGTCCCCCCGTGGGTGTGCCGTACATGATGACACTCAGTTTTTGACTTGGGCAACCTGGTGGGTGGTGTGCTGCTTGGCCATATAGGGCAGTGTGTCCCAAAGCTGGTGGTGAATTGGGATCACCTGAGGTGCTTCCTAAAAATTCAGGTTTCTTGGTCCTATCTAGACAGATTCTTATTCGAAAAGGTGGCAGTGAAAGCCAGGACTCTGTATTTTTATTAAGGAATATAAAACTATTTATTGCCCTCTGCCCACTATTATTTACAATGAAGTAAACAAAATATAGTAGGATAACATTTTGAACCACTGCAAAGCTTTTCCTGGCTTCTGCTGAAATAGTAACCCAAAGACTGAGAAGATTAAGCCTACTTGTGAGGAATGAGTTGGGGTCAAGAAAGTTCTGCAGGTCAGTAATTCAGATTATGCAAGGTTTTCATTCATCCTAGCAGGTACTACATTGTGAATAGCTCTTAACTGTCTGAGAGGGTCCCCATGAGCACTAGTCAGAGGCAGTCCATGAATCATGACCTTTTAGGACCCTGTTTTCAAGGTTTCATAAAGGAATGGATCACTAGGAATCTTAAAATGTTCCCTTAACAACTCTTGCTTACCAACATAAAAAAAAAAAAAAAAGAAAGAAAAGGGGAAAAAAAGGACAGGTTTTGTCAAGTTTCCTTATTTGGGTGCAAAAGTGGTTGGCAGTAATAAAATTCTTTTTAGGAATTTTTCAAGAAAACCGCCACATTTATGTGATTAAAGACATAGATTCTGACATGGCTACTTTGACAGTTTTTTTGGTGGTTTTTTGTTTTTTTTTTTTTTTTTTCAGAACTGGGGATTGAACTCAGGCCCTTGCGCTTTGCCAGACAAGCGCTTATTCAACTGAGCTATCTCCCCAGCCCAACATAGCTACTTTGAAACCACTAATTTTAAACTGTCCAATTAACCATAGAATCGTTTATTTAACTTGAAAGATTATGACTTCAGGAAAATTTTCAATTTAACTGCAGTGATTTATTTTTTAGGTTGTTCAGAATGATGGCATCTCAGAAATATGGATTTATCACCCATGGTTTTTGTTTGGTGAATGTTTAAAAAGCTTATATAAGTATTTTATTTAAACACACATGCACAAGTAAAACCTCAGATTGATCCTTAGGTGTGTGAGCTAAAAATTAGTTCTGGGCCAACCAGATAGCTAAGTGGACTAAAACTCCTGCTTAGGCAGACTCAGGGGCTGGGGGTTCGATCCCCGGCCTGCTGTGCCTGCCCCACGCCAGGAGCGCGCTGAGTCAGTGAGACTGGGCGTGGTGGCACTCACCTGTAATCCCAGCTCTTGGGACGCTGAAAACAGAAGGATCACTATGAGTCCAATCTCTGTAGTGAGACCCTGTAGACCCTGTACTAAATATAAATAAATAAATATTAGTTCTGATTGAGTTTAAAGCCAAACAATTTCCTTAATATTTAGAAAAGCCGGGGAAATATATCAGGCTATCTAATGTTCTTTTCCAATAAAGGAAACAAGTACAGAACACTTTTAATTGTTCCAAAACCAACAAGCAAAGCCCAGTAACTCCTCCAATACTACTTTCGAAACAAAAATATTAAATTTTTAAAATGTGTTTTGTATTTTAGGGAAGGGTCTACGGTCTCATTACTAGATAGGACTTGCAGTGATCTGCCTGCTTACAGCCTCCCAAGAGCTAGGATTGCAGGCACATGCCACCACGTCCAGTCTCAATTGCTTTCTCAGTGTGCCCCGAGGGCGGGGCCAGCACAAACATATTAAATTTGATTTCCATTAGAATATAGTTATTTTTTCATACTAGTAAATCAAATACCAAGATCTATTTATCATGCAGATTATTATTGAGATTCATTTTCTGGACAAAAATGCCAAGTTAATCTCTTGTCATGAAAAGCCATTACAAGGGCCGGCCAAATAGCTCAATGGATTAAAGTGCCTGCAAGCAGGCGCAAGGGTTGGGGGTTTGATCCCCAGGCCTGCTGTGCCAGCTCCACCCTCAGGGTGCACTGAAATGGCAATTGAGACTGGGCATGGTGGCACACACCTGTAGTCCCAGCTCTTGGGAGATTGCAAACAGGAGGATCACTACGAATCTGATCTAGTAGTGAGACCCTGAACACCCTGTAGACCCTTCCCTAAAACATACAAATAAATAAATAAATAAATAAATAGCAGTTACAGTTGGAGGACGCTTATATTTGCCAGTCAGCCTCATCTGAACCTTTCCACTTCATGAGAAGCATCAGGTCTCCACTACTGTCTGTGGCACCAATTATTTGTTCAGATGAAGACCTCTGGAAGAGCCTTTTGGTTTGCCAGCAGTGTCTGGTTTCTTGTTGGATTTGTTCTCACCAAAATAAAGATGTCTGGTATTTGGTTAGAGAAGTTGTTGGTAGTGATAGTTCTTTTTAAGAACTTTGCAAGGCAACTACTGCATTTATGTTTTCACATCAGTACAGACTTTCTTTCTGTACCATTTTCTTCCCCACCAGCTTCTTGAGAATTAAGAAGTACTTCAATTAACCCTGGACAATCGAAGTTTTCTTCAGGTCTCTATGTATGATCAGCATCTCAGATCCATTCCACTTCAGGAAATACTTCACCTTTCCTTTCACTAAATGTCAATTCCATACCTGTCCCATCACAAATTCTCACAAATTCTATTCTTTTGCTTTTGCCATTTGTTTCTTTCCCATTCTTTGCAATGTAGTTGTTTTGAAGGACATTTTTGTTGCACACTTGCAGAGACATCACACCTTGGGTCCTCGCGTTGTGAGTCTGCAGGCCTAGAACTGTTCGAAGACAACTGCGCTCCCATCCCAGGGCAGGGCCCCGGAGTGCTGCCAATACTCTGTATTTTTACAGCTCATCTTTTCTGTCGGTTTGTGGACAGACTAGAATCCAGAAGAGATAGCTGTGGTGTGTGGAGGAATTGCTAAGATGGTAAATTCAGTATTAAACATGCCATGGGTCATCCACGTGAAGATTTTGTAGACAGTTGGCTGTAGTGGTCTGGAGAGATAGGTGATTTATAGGCTCTTAGCACCTGCCTGAAATTGCCCATGTACTGTACATAAATAAAGAGGAACAGAGATCAGGGACCCAGCCCTGGAAGCCTTCTGTCTCCAGGCCGGGCTGGTCATGCTTAGCTCTTAGGAAGTGCTGCTGGTGGTGACTGAATAGTTTATGGTAGCCAGCAAAGAAACGAAAGTGGTGAGAGCTAACCTCTATCTCCACAGCTCACCACCACATCGTTGTATGATAAGCATTGTACCACATTCACATTTTAAAATAAAACATTCATTAACATGAAATTTAAAGTAGTAAGTACTGTTTCTTACGCAGATCTGAGAACATCCCGTTGTTCTCTCCTTTCCTATGCTTTGCCTGCTACCTAGGTGGAAGGCTCCCTCACTGGATTTCAGAACCTGGGCTTCTTTCCCAAGGAGGATTCCTTAAGTATTCCAGAATTTCCCAGAGTTCAGAGCTTAGTGGGCATCCATTTACACATGCCAAAAATTTTTTCTTGTGCCATATTCATGGAAAGTTAGAAAGATTCTGTTGAATATGTTTAACCTTCTATAAATTGATTTAAATAATAAATTGGGTTGTTTTGCTGGTGAGATAGCTCAGCGGTCTAAAGTGCCTGCTTAGGCAAGCTTAGACAGGCTCAGGGGACCGCAGTTTGATCCTGGCACCACATGCTGCACCGGCCCCACCCTCAGGGGTGGAAAAAAAACCATACATATATATGTTATATGTATATTTTTTAAAACAGTACAAAATTGTAACAAAATTTTAGAAATGATACAAAATTTCATTAAACAAAGTAATAGGAATTTGATAGTAGTTGTACTGCATGTTATCTTCAAATTAGTTGTTTAGGTTACCACATATAAAGCTGCAAAATTGTTTTAAAAAAGTAATAAGAAATTAGAAGAAATTTTTTTAAAAAAAATTTAAGCATTAGCTGCTCCTTTCAATAGACCAACAGAAATAAGCATTATCCAAGCTATCCTGCGCATATACATAAATATTTTTCCCTTCTTTCTTTTTTTTTAATATTTATTTATTTTTATTTATTACATTTATTTATTGTGTGTGTGTGGCCAGCTCAGCCCACCAGGGGGCGGGGCTGGCTGGCATGTGGTGCTGGGGGATCGAACCGTGGTCCCTGTGCATTGCCAAGCCTGTTCCAAGTAGGTGCTCTAGACCACTGAGCCATCTCTCCAGCCCCTCCCTTCTTTCTTTTGTCTTTTTCCTCATCCCAGTTTTTCTTCCCATTGAACAGATTCTTTCCCTTTCACAGTATAAATTACAGCTTTCAGATTTTATTTACTTGTCCAGGTTCTCACACTAGCAGACAATATGATGTTTGCATATGTGGGTCTGATTTATTTCACTTACTAATAGTCTCTAGTTACAACAACTTACCTATAAAAGCCTCAAATTTATCTTTTTTTCTAGCCAAGTAACACTTCATTGTGTAAAAATACCACATGTTTTTTTATCCATTCCTCAGCTGGTGGGCACTGGGTTGTTGCCAAGATTTAGCTATGACAAATTGTGCTGCTATAAACATGGGTACACGTATATTGTGGGGGTATGATGTTTTCAGTTCTTTTAGAAAATTACCTATGAGGGGAATAGCTGGCATGAATGGGACCTCCAGTTCTAGCTTTTCTGAGAAATCTCCAGACTGATTTCCATAGCACTTACACCAGTGTACCCTCCTAACAATAGTGGAGAAGGGTTACTTTTTCCCTATGGCCCCTCCAGCATTTGTTATTGGTTAAATTTTGATGATAGTCATTCTTGCTGGCATAAGATGGAATCTCAGCATTGTTTTAATTTGAATCTTGAATGACCAATGATGATGAACATATTTTCATACATGGCCATTTGTGTCTCTTCATTTGTGAAGTGTATATTCATCTGAGATGCCCATTTTGGACTGGATCTTTGAATTTTGGAGGCCTGATATTTTAAAATTCTTTATATGTTCTACATAGAAATCTTTTGTTTGAGGGAAAGTCAGCTATAATTTTTTCCCAGTTCATGGGTTTTCTTTTGTTCTGTTGATGATTTCTTTTGATATGATGAAACTTTTCAAAAAGGTGAGATCCTGGTTGTTGATTCTTTGAAATGCTTCCCATGCACTTTGATTTTTGTTTATAAACTCTCTACCTACCTCTAAATCTTTAGGATTTCTACCTATTTTCTCTTCTAGAATAATTAGTGTTTCTGTTTTAATATCTAAATCTTTGACCCATTTTCAAATGGGTCAAAGATTAGTAGTTTTGTATGTGGTGATAGGCATGGGTCTAATTTTAGCCTTGGTATGTGGAAAGCCAGTTTTTCCAGCACCACTTATTAAAGAGGTGATCTTTCAGTGAACATGTTTGGCCCCTTTATGTAAGATGAGGTTGTTGAGTGTGTTTGTAGTTGCGTCTGCATCTTCTAATCTGTTTCACTGATACTGAGGTCTATGTTTTTCAAGTACTATGCTGATTTTATCCCAGTAGCTTTGTAGTATAATTTCAAGTCAGGGATTATGACACCTCCTGCCTTGCCTTTGTTGCCCAGGATTGCATTTGTTATTCTAGGTCTCTTCTGGTTTTAGATGAATTTTTGGAATGTTTTCTCCAGATATGTGAAGTGTACTGATGCTATTTTAATTGGAATGGCATTGAATCTGTATAACAGTTTTAGGAGTATGGGCATTTTCACAATATTGGTTCTTGCTATCCAGGAGCAAGGAATATTTTTCCATTTTCTGAAATCCCCTTTGTTATCTCTTTTCAGAATATTATCATTTTCATTATATAAACCTTTTGCTTTCTTTATGAAATTGATTTCTAAGTATTTCATTTTTGGGAGTGCTATTGTAAACCTCTATAAATCTTGAATAACTTTCATTTTACCATGGGGACCCCTATCACATATTCAGAATGTTAGTAAAAAGTCCATTGCAGTTACCAATTAAAATCTACTTCCACAATTCAATATGCTAATTAGCAAGACATCGGCTGTTAATAGAGACACAGATAATAGGATTGCTCATTATAGCAGCCCCTAGAGTATGGCTTTCCTAATTAGAATACCAGCTGACCTCCTTGGGCTGTGCATATGTCATTACAATGTTGACAGCACTCACTTAGATTATAGCTTAATCCAGGAAGCACCCATAATATCACAAGATGCATATTGAAAAATTCTGAAGAAAATAAATCATAGTACTAAAAGATGGGCATAGTAGTAAGAGAAGATAGGGCATAGATGCTGCTGTGGTTTGGATACCCCTGAGTTCCTCTCCAAAGGCTGAATGTGTTGGAAGAGTGGTTCCCAGTGTGGTGCTGCTAAGAGACAGCACCTTTGGGAGGTGTGGTCCAGTGAGAAGTTCTTAGGTCATAGGGAAGGTCGTCCTGAGAAGAGATAAAAGTAGCTTCTAGGATCCCTGAGATCTCGTGAGAGGTTTGTTTTGTTGTTGTTTTGTTTTTTGTTTTTTTGCAGACTCAGCCCACCCTGAGGGCGGGACTGGCAAGGGGATCAAACCATGGTCCCCTGCACCTGCCTACACAGGAGCTTTAGCCTGCTGAGCTATCTCATTGACCCCTCGTGAGAGTTATTAAAGTGTGAGCCTGAGCCCTGAATTGGTCTCTTTTGAGATGTAGTCTCATACACTACCACTGCCGCAGCTCTACCTACCATGAGGTCCTCACCGGAGTTGTACCAGGGGCAGTGCGTTGCTCTTGACCCTCCAGTACTATGTAAATGTCTTCTCCTTGTAGAGTTATCCCACCTCTGGCATTTTGTTATAGAAATGAAAAACAGACTAATACAAATATCACAAGAAGAGAATCCTTTAAGTACATAAACATACTTAACCTTCAGATGCTTCTAAGAGGTCAGGTGATAAAAAAGATGAAAATGACAATAAGGAAACCATTGCATAGTGACCTTGATGAAAATGGTTTCACTAAGTAGTGGCAGAGGGAGTCTTGCTGTGTTGGTGAGGAGTGAAAAGGGCAGTGGATACAGAAGGCAGACCCCTTAATTTTAAGAGGCAAGGGAGAAAAATGTGGGGCAGAAGCCAGATCTGGTTGAAAGAAACATTTTGTGCTTGGGATTGTCATTTGTTGGTGTTAAGATTGAGAAAATGCATGCATGATTAAATGCAGCAAGTAGCCAAAGAGAAGAAGGGCAAAAAAAACCAGAAGAGAGGTCAGCTGAGCTACCGTACCCAGAGGAGTGCGTGTGGAGGTGATGGCGGTGACATTACTATTTCCATGGGGATCAGAGAAGGAAGTAGCTGAGTCGGGCACAGTACAGTTAGATTTATGTTAGATGGGGTTTGGTGGAGACCAGTATGGGTTTTGTGCCTGGAAGAGAGAGAGAGAGAGAGA
>NW_004524734.1:2254303-2260717 GCF_000260255.1 Octodon degus
GCTCATGATTAATGTTTGGTCCTTTTTACTAACTTAAGCACATTCAAATATTTTAAACAACATTTAAAAGCATGGTATATTTTATTTCATTTTTAAGTATCTCATTTATCTGCTTGTACAAAGTCTTCTGACTACTTAATAAGTGTTGTAAAGCTATTAAATTTATACAGTAGCCTTAAAGTCCTCTTAAATGTGATGATAGTATGTATGAACCCAGGCAGTGTTTTGCCTAAAATCAAAAGACTAATAGCTCAATGATATGTTTTCAGTTGGTTTTCAAAACCTGTCACTCTAATAGGTCAAAGTTCATAAATATTAATAGGATAGAAAGCAGATGTGCACAAAAATATTAATAACATGGCTTCGATGCTTTAAACCTTTCTATATTTAATCTTTAAATCTTCTTTAGAGTTGAGTGATGTACAGTCACCAAGGAAGAAAATTACTTGGAGATCACAGAGACCATTTTCAGCCAGATAGTTTGAAAGAGCTGCAGGCATCCAGGGCAAGTGACTTCCCCCTGCTGTCCTACTAAGCCTTTTTATAGAGCAGCAGTGTCAGAAGCTGCAAAAAACTTAAAAAGGCTTTGGTCTCACAGGTCCTATTGCCCACATCCCTGGATTCGAGATGCACACAGTACCTGATTCTTCATCTACCATGAAACGGGAGAAGCAGATTTCTAGGTACATATATGTTCCATCTAAGCGTTATAGGCCTTTGAATTAGATGGGATTCTGATATTTGTAATTGTTTTGTTATACCTTTGAACATGAAAGTCCAAAATAAATAAAATGTATTATGTTACGAGGAATCAAACCCAAGTGCATGGTAGGCAAGCACTCCACCACTGAGCAAAACCCTCCAGCCTCAGTAAATGTATTTTTTATGCAAAAATGGGATATTTGCTATGTAAATATCTTTTTTTGTTGTTGAAAGTTTTACAGTTTATTAAATACTCTCATGAAAAAAGTTGCAGGGGCCGGGGAGATGGCTCAGTGGAATAAGCGCTTCCCTGGCAAGCGCAAGGGTCTGAGTTCAATCCCTGGTTCTGCAAAAAAAAAAAAAAGAAAGAAAAAAGAAAAAAATGTTGCAGTCACTGCAGACAGGCACTGCAGAATCTCTACTCCTTCGGCTTTTTACCAGCACCAACGTTAGCCTTTGTGGTGTCGCTGACTTTCTTCATTCTGTTCTTGCATTCCTTCCACTGCTTTCTTGAGGTCTTTTTCTTCTCATACAGGCCGTGTCTTGCAAGTCTGTGTTTGGGCTCATTTTTCTACACATAATCCAGGGAATCATAAATCATGCCAAAGCCAGTCGTCTTGCCACCACCAAAATGGGTTCTGAATCCAAACACAAAAATGACATCTGGTGTTTTTAAAACCTGTCACTCTAATAGGTCATTGTACATTTTGGCGAGTTTTTCCCGAATTGCTGGCTTAGGTACTGTTGCTTTCCCAGGGTGAAGGACATCAATGACCATTTGTTTCCTTTGAAAAAGCCAGTTGGTCATGAATTTCGGGGTTCGGATAGTTACTGTGTCATTCATGATGGCAGTGGAGCCTCAAACAGCCTGGGAGGAAAAGAGCTAAATATCTTTTCTACTTAAAGAACTTTAAACTTGATAGAACCCCATGTTCTTTTGTATTCTTAGCACCACTCACTGGTTATAGATGTTCACATGACCTCTAGCAGAATTTTGAATATCCTTGATTAATCCATGTCTGAGTTGCTGTTAAAGTGTGGTTTCCTTCCTCTGAGAGTGTATGGGGAAGAAGGACGAGGCTGAGACTGTTTTCATGTGATGGCTTCGATTTTCTCTAAGTTAGAACATGAAGTTATCTGTTAAAGAAGGTGGGAGTTACATGGGAGGTGAGAAAAGTTTTAAAATAGATCTGAAAATGGGAGATCTGAGCTGATCTATGCTGTCTATTTTATAGTCTCAGAAATGTGGGACATTAAGTCCATTTAAAGTGGAAACAAGGGCTGGCCAAATAGCCCAGTGGATTAAAACACCTGCAAGCAGGCTCAGGGCTTGGGGTTTCAATACCCCAGACATGCCGTGCCAGCCCTGCCTCCAGGGTACACTGAGATGGCAACTGAGACTGGGATCATGGGACTTGCCTATAATCCCAGCTCTTGGGAAGCTGAACACAGGTGGATCACTATGAGTCTGATCTAGTAGTAGGACCCTGAACACCCTGTAGACCCTTCCCTAAAATACAAAAAAATAAAATAAAATAAAGTGGAAACAATATTCATGCTGACATATATTTATAATATACATTTAATATTTGTATGTTTTGTACCCAATGTATTCATTTAGTCCTTTAAGTATCTGTCATTGACAACAAATATTCTTTGCAGCTGAGTGAGTCTGAGCTTAGTGTCAAAGAATCTCACTAATAGAGCAATTGAAGGATCATTTATTATGCAGCAAAAAGTTCTAGATTCATTTAACATTTATTTCCATTTGCTAGTCAATTACCAGCTGTCAGAGCTTATTAAGTATTGTTAATTTGAGTTAGAAGCTGTCACTCCTAAGTGTATTAACTCTGCCTAATCATAGATAGCAATTTGTCCTATGATAGAACGATATTAATCATCGACTTCCATCTGTCTTCGTCATGGTATAAAATTGCCACTGGGTCGCATTGCTGAAGAGACGTAAATTATGGTGGACACCAAAATGAAAGCTGACAGTCATGAGTCATGAGTGTCTTGATTCATGTTAACAAAGCATCTCATTGTTTCCAGGTCCAGGGGGAAAAGTGACAGCTTTCAAAACTTTTTGCTTCTTACTCTTAAAAACATAGTTTCTTCTTATTCCTAGTAATATTCATGGAGTAGTTATGGCATGCTGGTCATCGTGCTCACAACTTTGTATGAATTACTTATCAAATTTTCCCAATACCTGTGAATTTGTTAGCTGTTGTTGCTCTTGCACTACCATAGACTGTATTTTGCAATGAAGGATTAAGAGAACTTGAGTAATATATTACCCAAAATGA
Source organism: Octodon degus (assembly GCF_000260255.1). Lineage (NCBI taxonomy): Eukaryota > Metazoa > Chordata > Mammalia > Rodentia > Octodontidae > Octodon > Octodon degus. The sequence goes on from NW_004524734.1 coordinate 2,257,312, forward strand.
CTCAAATCCAGATAATTAAAAGCCATAGTCCTTTCTCTTCACCACTGGTCTTTGCTGATAGATGGTGCCTGTTTTCACTAGGTTAATCACTTAGGAATGCATTTGGGTGCAAGTAACTAAAATACCACATATGGTGGTCTGCAGAATAGTAGTTTGGTTTTTTTCTCACTTAATAGGATGGATATATAAATAGCCACTCACTTTGTTTCAGTACTGTAGTAGTGCCAGGACCAGCAACTTTAGTTCCTTGTACTTTCCCTAATGACAGCAAAAACAGCTGTTTCAATCCCAAGCATCATACCTGAGCTCAGGGCAAGAGGGTAGGAGGACAATTACATGGCACTAGCCATGACAGCATAATTTATCATGAAAGCAAAAACTTTCCCATTTGTATTTGTGGGTACAAAATTTTTTTGTTTGTTTGTTTTTTGTTTTTTGGGGAAGGGTCTACAGGGTGTGTAGGGTCTCACTATTGATTGGATTCATACTGATCCACCTGTTTACAGCCTCCCAAGAGCTGGGATTACAGGTGTGCGCCACTAAGCCCAGTTTCAATTGCCATCTCAGTGAGCCCCGGGAGCGGGGCTGGCACAGCAGGCCCTGGGGATCAAATGCCTGCCCCTGCTACTGCTTGCGGGTGCTTTAATCCACTGAGCTATTTGGCCAGCCCTACAAAATTGTTTTACATGGCCACCCTTACCTACAGGGATGGAAGACAGAAGCAGAGGGGAGTTGAGGATGGTTGATGGACCAGCCTTGGGCCAGCTTGGAGAATTCCCAAGCTGTGTAGGAATTTTTCACATCTGTTTTAATGCTTTGTTTTGCTTTTAGTAGAAGGTTGTGGTTATCTGTGCCGTTAACCCCTGAGGTATTTATTCTTGTCCCATTTTCTATAATATGTTCCCAGATAATAAGAGAAGGCTGTGATTCCATTAGTGGAATCAGGAATCACACTGGTTGCAAGTAACAGCAGCTAATGGATGCTGAGAAAATAGGTGGACTTCAGTCACTTGCCCAACAAATATTTATTAAGTACTTACATTCTGGATACTTCTAGGCTCTGGGCATATGTCAGTGGACAGTACTTTTGTTTTGGTTTTGGTTTTGTTTCTATGATTTGAGAAAGGGTCTCACTGAATACTTCAGGCTGGTCTTGAACTCCCTGTGTAGCCCAGGCTGGCCTACATCCTGGTGGGTGTAGATGGAAGATGGTGGAACTCACTATCTTCCTGCCTCAGCCTCCTGAGACCTTGAATTACCCACGTATGCCACCACGCACAGTGGTGTTCAAAACTTTTTAAAATGTAAGGAAAAATAAGAGGGAATCTCATAGAACCCAATGGTAGGAGTGCAGCAGGGCCTCAGGAGGGATACAAACCGAGGGCAGAAAAGCTCACTGAAACCCAAACAGCCCCTCTGCACACATCCCACTCGCTCTGCTTTCTCCCTGGGCACTGTGCAAGGGTGGGCCAGCCCACAGAGCCTGACTTGTCCAATTGCTTTCTATCAAGCAGCATGTAGACAAGAGAATTTTAATCCACTAAAGCCAGGGACAGTCTACTCTTTGTGTGAGGGGTGGAGTTACAGGGTGGCCCCAGTGGAGCAGACGCCTGGCATAGGAAGGTGGCCACCTCACAGAGCTCTCTGTCCCTGCCTCCTGCTGTGCGGCTGTGGGGGCCTCTGTAGCTGTTCAGCCCACCACCCCAGAAGGGTGCAGGTTACCTCCACCTTGAGGAGCACATTTGCTCAGCTCTGTAAGAATTGCCGGTGTCAGGGTTGTCTTGAACCTTTCCAAGTCATAGGTCTTTTCCCCTCATACCTCTTCCTGCCAGATAACAGAAGTGTCACTCCCTTCTCATTATAAACTGAGCCCGGAGGAGCTAGCAGCTCCATTAATCAGTTGGGTTCCAAAGTACACACTGTAACCCGGGTCAAGATATTCTTTCCTAACCCACTTAAACTGTAAGACAGTGAGTTATAGCTGTTGCTGATTACGTTTCCTAAACCTTCTCTTTGTTTGGGGCCAGTGAATGCTCGCCACTGAGGGATAAACTGAATTGCTGACCAGCTGCTGTTTCTCCGCAGGCTGTGGATTCCCCTCCGCGGGGAGGAGGATGGGCCGGCTGGGGCTCCTGGGGCAAATCTCTGCTGTCATCTGCATCTGCCACTGTGGGTAAGCATGAGCTGTTGGGATGGAACGAAGTCCAGAGGCCTGACAGGATGCAGCGGTTTGCCTGTGCCCTAGAGTGGTGGAGTTCAACATCAGCCCATCCTCAAGCCCTCTTTAATGTTTACTCTTCTCAGTGCTAAATTCAAGAGTGTCTAGATTGAGATTAATAATAACAGAATAATTGTTAATATACTGTGAATCATGATCTCATGAGAGTGGCTCAGAGGTTACTCAGAGTACTGGTCATTAAAAAAAATGATTCTCTCTTATAAAAAAAGAAACAAGATAAAGAACAAAACTTTCTTTTCAATGAATGAAAGAATTCAAAACATCAGACCTCCCAAAATGAAAGACTCGGGCAACTGAAATGAATAGACACGTCTCAGAAAAAAAGTGGAAATGGCCAATAAACATATGAAAAAATGTTCAACATTGCTGGCCACTAGAGAAATGCAAATTAAAACTACATTGAGGCCAGAGAGATAGCTGGGTGGTCTAAGTACCTCCTGGCAAGCACAAGGACCTGGGTACAATCCCTGGTACTGCATGCCATGCCAGCTGGGCACCAAGCCAGCCACTGAAACCGGGTACGGTGGGACATGCCTGTAATCCCAGTGCTGGGGAGGCTGAGACAGGAGGAGTCTGAGGTGCATAACAAGACTGTGCCAAATTAATTGATTAATTAATTAATTAATTTAAAAACCTACATTGAGATTTCATCTTAGCCCAGGAAGAATGGCCATCATCAAAAACCTCAAATAATAACAAATGCTGGCAAGAAAGTGGGCAAAGGAGCTCTTCTGCATTGTTGGTGAGAATATGAACTAGTACAGTGACTTTGGACCCCTGTGTTTTATTGTCCTTTAACATGGAAGAGCTGAGATTTATAATATATCTCCACAGTTTTGGAATTATCATCCCAGTTAAGTACTTTTAAATGTAAAACTTAATTACTTCTTAAACAACTTTGAGTTATCCTGATAAAAGTCATTTCATTAGCCATAGAGTAAAATGCACATAGAACAAAATAGGCAGGTAGAACAAATATATATTATACATTATCCCAAAGCCAATGGAGTCATGGTAGTTGAGCCCTGACCTGAACTCTGAGCTTCCTGGCTGCCAGTACATTATTTATTTATCATTGAGTGATAAAACTTAGTTTATCTAAACAAATCTATTTTCTGGTCTTAAATTTTTAAAGAAAATTCCTGTATTCTTTTTTTTTTTTTTTTT
>NW_004524734.1:2260817-2296259 GCF_000260255.1 Octodon degus
TTTTTTTTTTTTTGGTGGAACCGGGGATTGAACTCAACCCCTTGCACTTTCCAGGGAAGCGCTTATTCCACTGAGCCATCTCCCCGGCCCTCCTGTATTCTTAATCAAAGAGAAAGTATACTGTCTTCATCAGTGCAAGTTTATCAGGGTAACTCTTCTTCTTGTATTTTTTTTTTTCCTTTTTTCTTTGTTTTTTGTTTTGTTTTTGTTTGTTTTTCTGTACTGAAAACCAAAGGCCTCACTCATGCTAGGCAAGCACCCCACCACTGAGCTATGTCCCCAGCTCTCCTGTTATATCCACTCTTCATGAAAACTAAAGGTACAGTATCAACAAGTCTAACAATGTAGTGAAGGCATTTCACATGGAAGGTGGAAAGTTAGGAGGAAGATAGGGAAGCCCTGGGTGATGTGGCTTTTGGATCACTACCTTAGGTATTCTCAAGGTACAGCTCACAGCCATGGGGATCTTGTGATGGGCTGTGAGTTGGTCCAGTTCATGTGTGCTCCTAAAGCCAGGCGAGCAGGAAGGCGTCTTCTGCCTCACCCCTCTGGACCACAGTCTCAAGAGATTCAGGACCAGACCTCTAACTTGGTAGGCTTAGATAGCCAAGAAGAATGAGTGGGCTGTGTTCTCCTAATTACATCGCTCAATTCTTTCAGGAGGAATCTAACTGGAGGCACACAGGGAAAAATAAATGTTTCTTCCCTGGTGAGAGCCTGGAGAATGGATTTTCTCTACTGCTAGCTGAAGGGGCCAGGCATATCTTGGACACCAGTTATGCAGGTGACAAAATTAACTAGATCAAAGTGAAAAGAATGTTTTCTGAGGAGGACTCACAGGGGTGAGGATCAGCACTTGGGGACCTCCTCCTTCCATGGAGAAATGTTCGAGCTTTTAGTGTCCTTCAAAGTAGGAGTGATTTGCTCTCAGAACCAAGAACTAAAATTAAGAAATCTTTAAAAATTAGAGTTATTCAAGATAAATAATATGCTCACCAAAATGATACAGCTCTCTTCACGGCTTCTTACCTGAAAGCAGAAAATGTCCTGAGTGATGTCAGTTATAATGATGTCCCAAGCCACTCTGTTTCATAATGAGTTCGGTGCTTCGGGAGGTTCTGTAAGATGGGGGAGTTACTTTCTCACAACATTTTAAATGTACGTTTCCCCCACGGCTAGTGGATGAGTCACCTGCTCTGCGCGCAGCAGTCAGCGGTGCTTTCTGTGCACACGGAAAAGGTCACCTGCCTGGAATGGCTCTAGACCTAGCTGTCACATCATCACTGCTCGTCGCTCAGTGACTCTACCTCATCACTGGCTCCAGGCTTTGCTGAGCCTGTATAAGGTTTTCCTTCTGCAGTCTGTTGAATTTCCTACTAGCATTCTTTATAATCTGACCCTGACCCCGGTGCGGCCTTGGTTCAGGTGACTATGTCCAAGGCCCCTCGGTTTTGTTCCCTGGTTCAGACACAACTGAGAGACGATGCTGACTTTACTGCATGAAAAGCAGGGTGTGATTTACAGCAAGTCCTGCTCTGTACTGGCAGGTATCTTGGGCTTGATCTGAAGTCACTGTCTTCATTTGCAGCCTAGGCTTGCATTTGATTTTGCCCCTGAAGTTTCCCTGTGTCTGAGGCACCATGAAGTTGCTTAAGTACTAAGTCTTGGAACTGTTGCAACCTATTAAAACCTCTGGCTCTATGTAGTCCTTGATCCAAGAGGGTCCACTGCTCAGGGGCAATGGGGTCATTGTGCCGCGTTCCTGCTTGTGGTGGTAAAGATGGTTTCTCTGTGATTTCATGGCCTTTGCACATCACCCATAAAACCTCAGAATGAAATTCCGTTATCTTCGTGTTTCTATTGCTGTTAAGAAATCAGCACAAATATAGAGGCTTAAAACAACAAACACATATTATTTTACAGTTTCTCCGGGCCAGGGGTTCAGTTATGGGTAGCTGCTTCCTGTCTGGGCTGAAGTCCCGGTGTCACCAGCTGTCTGCTCATCCTATATTCGCCATGGCCTGAGGCAGCATGCCAGCTCGACCGTGGCAGATAGGGTGATACCATTGGCAGGAGCCCACATGGAGGATGAAGCCAGGAGCTTCACTTGGCTGCCACCTCTGCTTTAAAGGAGGTATCTTCCAGAGTTATTCAGATTCTTGGCAGAAGTCATTTCCTTTACAGGACTGAGGTCCACATTCGCTGCTGGACATTGTCCAAGAGGCATTCTCAGTTCCTAGAGCCTGCCCTAGGTCCTCTACAAAACCAGGAAGATAATCTTTAACATTCCTCAAATCTCTACCTTTAGCCAGATATGGTGGCCCATATCTGTAGTCCCAGTATTCAGGAGGCTGAGGAAGGAGGACTATTGTGAGCTCAAGGCCAGCCTATGCTACATAATAAATTCAAGACCAGCCTGAGCTGACCCTATCTCAAAAAACAAAACAAGAAAATCTCTGCCTTTAAGTAGAGGTTACTTCTGTTTCAAAACTCACCTGATTAGTTCAGGCTCACCAGGGATGTCTCTGTGATTAACGCAATAATTAGGGAACCTTAACTACATCTAAAACATGCTGGGAAGATAGCTCAGTGAATGAAGCACCTGCTTAGGCAAGCACAGAGCTCAGGGTTTAACTACATACCATGCCAGCCCTACCCCTAGGCATGCTGAGCTGACCACCAGGACTGGGCATGGTGGCCCAAACCTGTAATCCCAGTGCTAGGGAGGATGAAAACAGGAGGATCACTATGAGTCTGAGCTGCACAGTGAGACCCTGTACCATATACATAAAAAAGAAAAAAATTATATCTAAAATAATCCCTTTGCTTCTGCCCGATAATGTGACCTTCACAAGAGTGAACCCCACCACATCCACAAAGCTGCACACACCCAAAGGGGAAGGCACCCTTCAGTACGTGTGTCTGGAGATAAGACAGTGGGTGCCATCTCCCTCTACAGCCTACCACACCTTCTCTTCTGTTAAACTCACACCCCAACCATCCAAGAAACTCCAACCTTTTATATAGATCTGGTAACATGCTGGACTATGGAAAAGGCATGACCTTTAGTGTTTTTTCTCTTGTTGGCACCCACTGTGGCAAAGGGTATGAGAGGAATTCATAGGAATCTTGAGATGTACACATTCTCAGAATCTCTTTGGACAAAGCTGGGCAAGGCAGGCACTAAAACAGTTCATCCCCACTGGTCAGTGGATGTGGTAGAAACAACAATACCAGACCTGAGTTACTCCTAAAACGTGTTGTAAGGACGTCTGGTTGAGATGTGCTATGACTGAACATAGCAATTGTAGCAAAAATAATAACTATGTGTATTTAAAACTGGCTAAGAATCTTTATCGACCTGAAGCATGCACTACTTGTGAATCAAGATTGCATTCATGGGTTTCAAGGCTGGATACAGGCAGCCATGGTTGGGAGTTTGACAAAAAGGTCATACAGGGATCCTGGGGGTTGGAATGGGGCTCAACTATCTGTGAACAGAGGTTTTCAACATTACATGTTCTTTCCTGACTCTGGTCTTCACTGAGCTGCAGCCTTGGGATTGGGAGAGGCAAGCGAGACAACTTCTGTCCCACAGATGTGATGTCCATGCCAGAGCTCTGAAGCTTTGGCAGTGTGTTATCACAGCACAAAGAAACTTATTGGAAAACAGAGCACTCACAGCAGTACACAAGTGAAGGTGTACAAATTGCCTGTGGAAAGTAAAGAAAGAGAATAACAGCCCGCTCAATTGCAATTGATTTCCACTCAGTAGCCTCATGTTACCCCCAGGGTAATTCCAGATGTAGACGGGAGAGCGAAGCGTGTAGTCCTTAACAAAACACAGTGCTATCAATGGAGTGCTGCAAATAGAAGCTCAGGCTTCTCGCTGTGGGTGACAAACTGAGTCTCAATAGTTGGAACTGTTTAGAGTCGGCAGGAGCACAGGAGCCTTTGGAAGGCGGCACTCTTGGAGCAAGCATTGTGCCCTGAGACCTGAGAGCTGGCACTTGGTCCTGAGGACTTCTAGTCTGACATCACAAGAGACTGTCACTGCCTAGCTACATCATGTACTTAAGTCTCCTGGGGCACAGGGTTTGTTGGTGTTTGGAAGAGTATGAGCAGGGAAACTTGAAAACTCCTAAGGCCTTTCCAGCCTCCAGAACGGGAGTCCATTTTCAGCAGCTGCGTATAGAAATAGATATTTGTACCCACTGTGCCAAGTGGAAAAATACAGAAAAGCGGTTGACATTTTGCTGTGCTGTGCTCTTCTATCTTGCCTTTTGCCTCATTACTTTGGCTCTAAGGTTAAGGAAAAATGAGAAAAAGGGACGTGTCCAGGGCATCTATACAATCAAACATCTCTGCCACTAGTTCTCAGGCTGGGTATGTAGCTCAGCAGCACCTGCCTGGTGAGCATAAGGCCCTGCGTTCAATGCCCAGTGCCAAAACCAAATCTTCTCAGAAAGACTATCTCTGGCGTTCAGTTCATCCTCAGCCATACTGTCGTCACCCATTCCCAGAATCGCTCTGCCACCCATGCCTTTGGACAAGTTTATGAAGTACAATAAAAATATTTATTATTCCAGGCAGAAACCAGAATAAGGAATGTCATAAATATAGAAAAACAGAAAGGACATTTTTGAGGATAATTTCCAAGTGATGTTGTGACCAGCAGTTATGATTTCCCAGAAGATCTTATAAACCTAACTTATTCTGAAAACCTATTGCTAGGCCTAGAGTGACAGACATGTAATCAAAATGATTATCAGCAGTGCTGGAACATATACAGGGACCCCAAAGCAAAGCCTCCGCACAGGTAGGACAGATCAGTTTATTTCTAGATATAACTGAAGGTGTAAATGTTTATTTGAAATTCTAGTTTTGACAGTTTTATGAGTCTAGCACCTCATGCAAGAGGACCTGAGGTTAGCTGCTGGCGTGTGTGCAAAGTGTCTTGATTGTATATTTACTTTTTTTAAATTACCGTTATTTCTCTTTCCCATCCTGTCCCAAGTCGCACCTTTTTTTTTTTCCTTCTGAGCATTTTGATGAGGCCCTTCTACCAGCTCTGTCAAAAATAATGACAGTGTTTATTACCGAGGATAGCAAACTTGTCAAAACGGTACGATGGTGAGGACTCTTCACTGTGTAAATCTCTCTCCATAGTGTATGGATTCATTTCCGAAGGTGACACTACTGGTAATGTGAAAATCCTCTAGGATTGTTGATATGAAAGGTGGTGCTAGTGCCTGGAGTTTGTCCACACCTTTTACATGTGATAAATAAAGCACAGGGGTTCATGAATTTCAGATGGACTGTTAGCCCAGTATTATCAGCTCAGTAACACTTCCTGTTAACTTTGAACCTGAAGGCAGGTGAGCATGTGATTGGAGAGTGGATACAGCCATCGCTGCAGAGGAAAACTTTTCCAAAGGGAGGTGGCTGGCTCTTTTTCTTGCTGCGCTGTAGTTTACTTTAGTTGAGTGTGGCAGCATCAACCGTGTACTTTTCTAAGCAACTACTCTTCAGTCTTAAATTCACTGATAGAATCGAAAATGTAGTCAAGATTTTTAATTGCTCCATTTCTAACACTCACCCAGAAAGGAGTTGTATATTGGTACAAACTCTTAGAACAGCAGTCACTCCTATCCGTAAAGCTTTAAATGTTCACACCTTCTGGCCCAGTAGTCACATTGTTTGGCTTTTGCGAAAGTTCATTAATATATATCCACACGGGTGTGCAATGTGGAAGCCTATTCTGGAGTCTGAGGCAAAGCAGTCAGCAAATGGGACAAAGACCTGGCCCCAGCAGGGCTTCATGCTAGTGGAGGAAGACAAACGACAGTGCGTGCACTGAGCAGGAAAATTATGTACTGTCAAAAGGTGGTAATCTATATAATCTACAAGGTACAACCAGAAAAAAAGCATGAGAAGTACAGATAAGTTTTAAAAAGGGTGGTGAGGGTAGACACGGGTGAGGTGGTATTTGAACTAAGACCTGAAGAAGGCGCAAGAGTTCACCACATAGCAGGTCACTGCTAGAAGCAGCTAAAGTATCTATCCATAAAGAACTTTTAAAATACAGTCTGTCCATTCAGTGGAATGCTACACAACCAGTAAAAAGAATTAGTAGATTGGAGTTTTGTAGGTTTGAGTCCCAGACCAGAAACTGAGGCAGAGGCTATGTGCTAGAGTCTCACTGTGATGTACTCTCAGGAACAAGCCTGGCAAGAGAGCAGTGGGCTGGGAGGCAGAACTGCACCCAGGGAGAAGCACCCTCGGCAGCAGAGAGCTCCGCCCATTCCATAGGAAGTGTGGGACTTGGGGGTGACTCTCCAGAGATGTGGCCATTAGTGCACAGGTCAGGGCGTTTGTATCACCGGCTGCCCCCACTGACCAGTCATTGTAGCATAGTCTGGGACCCCAACTGCCTGGGCCAAGGGCAGTTCCAGGGAAGCATTCTGTCGGCAGCTGGCAGTAGATGACGCGCCCAGCATCGAGAGGTGAGCACTGCGGCCCCAGCCCTATCACAGCGTCCCAGCATCCACCCCGTCTACCTATGCTGAGCTTCTGCTGTGTATGCCCTGGTCTGGAGCATGTGTGCATTCGTGTATGTGAGCATATGCTTTTTTTTTTTTTTTGTCCCTAAAGGAAATCACAAGAAATAAATTGCTTTTTATTTATATAAGGAAGGGATTGAAGGGGAGAGAGATCTGCTTAAAATCTTTTAAAAGCTCCAAGCAGTCCTCATTTTGAAGGTTCCTCCTATATCACAAAACATATAGTAAAGTGATCCTGTACTCCTGTATGAAGTATTATTTATCCATCTATGTGAGCCAAGTATGAGTGACAGTTGGCCAGCTGACCTGATATTACTTCTTCTTTTTTTTTTTTTTTGGAAGGTAAATACATTTTATTATGCAACTAGGCTTATATTTAAGCCATTGCTAAACACATAAGAGATTGAATTGTTGTTAAGAGGAGAGGCAGCCTCACTAATTCACATCGTATATGCATCACTAACTATTTTTACATTGTTGTCAGATTTCATCTACTCCTTTCATAAATTTCTGTCAGAAAATATCATTTTCATGATAGTGCACAGGTGGCCCTTGCAGGTACTTCTTCTCTGCCTTCTTAAAATCAAGGTTCTCCACTGAAGCAAGGGAGTAGAACAATGCTTCTGGTAGTAATACTTCCACAACAAGTTTTACAGCATCCAAAGTGAAATATGCTGGTATTATCTTCTCTGTCTGCCTGAAGAACTCCATCAGGTGGGTGCCTATGTCATACAACTGGTCCTCATCCTCAAGGTTGTTTTCAACACAGTTAATTCTTGCCTGTGCTTTGAAGAAAGAATTCAGCCACCTAGACTTTTTATTACCCTTCATAATGTCCACCAGGTGGACAAAAAATTTCTGGTTTGTCGGCACAAAGCAGCTTTCTTTCTGTCAGGTAGTAGTTGCTTGAAGTGTGTCTTTCTGGACGATGATAACTTCTGCTCAGGAAATTCTTGGTGAGTGCCATTGCCGTTATAGGATTTCATGCCCACTTCATCTACACTGGTATTGAAACTGGTTCAGTGCTATTTTGATCAGGAAAGTAAATCAGAGCCTTCCAAGGCGGTTCTTTGCCTTGTTCAGAGGGTAAGCTGAGGGTCTTGAGCGGCCTGCGATTTCTGCACACGCCTACCCCTGCTTGCTCCCTCCATTGTTTTTCCCACTGGTCCTTTTCTGTGAGAAAGTCCATCTCGGTGTGTGCTTGACCTCATCCCTCTTCAGCTTCAAGTCCTCACTCACATTCTGTTCTTGATATTACTTCTTAAATACACTGATGTAAATATCAATTTATCACTTACAGTTTTCTTGCTTACTTTTTAAAGCTGACAATATTTTATAGGTCTTAATTATTTTCAGGGTGCCTTGTAAGCTCATAGACCCTATTTCCTATTATGTCTCTGGAAGTCATCTAGACAGAAAAAGTCTGGTCCACCTTTTGTTGTTTGGGTTTCTATGTTTGTATTTTTAAATATTATAAATGTTTTTATTTTTAAAATAACCACATTGAACACAAGGTGTTCAATCTCAATAATCGGAAAATATCCAATCAAACCCACAATGAAATATCATCTCCCACTGTGACCATTTTTTAAATCTTTATTTTTTAAAATATTTATTTATTTATTTACTTATTGGTGGGGCCAGGGATTGAACTCAGGACCTTGATCTTGCCAGGCAAGCACTTATTCCACTGAGCCATCTCCCCAGCCCCTACCATGACTATTATTAAAAATAAATAAATAAATAAGTAAATATTGATGAGGATGTTGGTAATTGGAATCCACATGTGATATTGGTGGGAATGTAAAATATTATAACCACGGTACAAAACAGTGTGGGAGTTCCTTGAAAACTTAAAAATAAAATAACTATATAATCCTGCAGTTCCACTCTTACATGGATAACCCCAAATAATATCTTCAAGACATGCTTGTTATACCCATGCTCATAGCACCACCATTCACAATGCTAAACTGTGGAAGCAACTCAAACGTCCACTGACTGATGAACAAATACACGAAATGTGGTGTGGAATATTATGAAACCTTAAAAAGGAAGAGAATTCTGTTTGGCATATGCTAAGTGTGGATGACCCTCAAAGGCATTATGGGAAGTAAAATCAACCAGTCACAAAAGACAAATACTGTACAGTTCCACTTACATGAGGTTCTAGCAGAACCCAGCAGCATCTGAGCATCTGTGATTATGGGTGGACCTCACAAAATCATAAAGACACAGCATAGAATGGTGGTTGCCAGGGGCTGGTAGGAGGAGGGAATGGGGAATTACTGTCTAGTGGGTATAGACTCTCAGTTTTATAAGATGCAGAGGAATTCTGAGGCTGGATGGTGATAGTCCCCAGACCTTATGGATGTATTTGGAACCGCTGAACTGTATGCTTAAGAATAGTTAAGGTGGTACATTTTATGTTTTGTGCATTTTCCCACAAAAATATGGGAGAAAAAAATCTAACCAGTTATGTTAGAGAAATGAATTATGGGGTAGATGTGTTTGCTTCTTTGTTTGTTTAAATAGCCACTAAAAAAAAGCAACTTGTATTAAAAATAAAGGAATTTGAAAGGGAGAACTCTCCTAATACTGATACCCTTCTTGGAGTCCATTAACAAATGGGCCCAATAGAAAGTACCCACTGGGCTCTCCAGCCATCCAGGTTGCAAGGAAAATCTGCTTTCGCTCCATGTTTACTCTGGATTAGAGACCCACCACCAGCAAATTATTTCATCTCTCCCTGCAAATATCTCTGACCTTGGTAGAGTTCACAAGATGAGGACTTAGTGGAGTCATAATGCCTTTCCCAAGTAGAAACCAGTAAGATCGCACTACACAGCCAGCGCAACACAGGGTTGAACCTGAAACATCAAACTGGGTCCTCCAAGACAGAGTTGGGAGGGGAAGGAACCAGCATAAAATTTCACAGTAGGTGACCTTTGCCTTGCTGTATGGCCAAGGGAAGGTAAATTGAGCTCATTTTAGAATAAAGGATGTTTTAAAAACAAGGGCATTTCTGACCAAGGATCTGATTTCTAAGACATTATGGAAACAAAATTTTAATGACATATAAAACTTCCTCAGTGTAACATGGTGATTGTCTATAAAGACTGAACCAGAGTCCTGTCTCTGTCACTTACTGGTTGTGGGACATTTAGTGAATGATTTCACCTCAGTGGATCTTATTGTTCCAGCTGTAAGATGGGTGTAAATAATAATATCCCTTACTTCATAAGGTTGTTGAGAACATCAAATGGGATAAGTTACACCGAAACTATTTAGTGCATTTCCTGGGACACAGTTGATACTCAGTAAGTTTGTAGCTAAGGTTTTACTTGTAAATCCCTAGAGAGTAGGTGTTACAAACCTTTCAGAAAAGATGCAGACAGAGAGATTCAGGCTACCTAACTCACCAACACCACACAGCTAATGAACAGTATAACCAAAATTCCTCCACAAGACTCAAGACTCCTAAGTGTAAGTCATGTTCCATTAGAGTATAGATGACAAAGGAAACACCAGCCAATCATTAACCTTAATTTGAAAATACAAGGGCATCACAGCCCGTATACAACATTGTCACTCTACTTCTTTGCAGTACTCATGTTTTACTGCAACAAGAGAAAGGGAGGATATTTCCTCTTTAGCAAATGAAATTAAGAGAGTTTTGTTTTCTGAGGATACTTAAGGTTTGTAGTAACATGAAGAAACTTCATGATTTATTCCCTAAAGTATTACTCATTTTTTCTTTTTCTCCTGCTAGTAGAGTCCAGTCAATGTCCCTGGAAATGAATCACTTCCTATCAAAATTTAGCATGACTCCGTATTATAATTTCCTTGTTCTGGGCACTAGATGTCACACTAGTAAAGTTTTAGAAGTTACTCCTCAGGGTAGGGTGTGGCATTAGTGTCCAAACGCTAGCTGTGAAAAGTGACAAAGCTTAACTTACTATTTCTACTAGAATGCAATAAAGATGTACTTCTGCTACCAAAACCATTTAGGAAAATAAGTGTTCCTCAACAAAACAGTTGTCGCAGCAGCCTATTTTCCTATCTGTTAAGTAGATGCAAATAAAAATAGTATTTTCTTTCTCGAATAGTGATTGTTCCAGATGCAGCTTATGCACAGACACTTGTGACCATTTGTGTCCTGCGATGGTGAAAAGCTGTTATTTCTTCAGAGAAACACCACCACCCCCCAAAGGACAACAGCACCCTCCATTGCCAGGCATAGAGAAGGTGAAAGAGGAGATAATGACTATGAGGTTAATTAAACTCTGAACCGGTCTCGGGGAGGGAGGCGCAGTCACCTTCCTGATGACATAAGCAGATGCTGCCTCCCGCCTTCTCGAACTCATTTATTGCTTGGTTTTGGCTCTCAAGAATCTAGGCAAGGATCATGGGTTGAGATTTGGGTGTACATATTCCCTTTTTAAAATACATATGCAAAAAAAAAAATATATATATATATATATGCTTTCTTAAAATGACAAGGAATGTGGATTAGGTATGAAATGATCATGTCCGATAACTTCAGTGTGGCTGAAACTTCCTTAAGTTTTCACTGAAATGCTTGGAATTCATTGGAAGCCAGAGAGAATTTGTTGAAGTCTAGACTTTAACCATTTATTCTTTCAAGGAACTCGGTCATGAGTTTGAACTGCGTCTAATGACCTGTGTTTAGGTATAAACATATTTATACTTGTAATTAAAGTTATAAATAATGTTTCTTACATTTCAAGTATTTCTAGGTAATGCATAGTGACAGATAATTTTAACTGGACATAACTGGTAGCAGTACCTTGTTTGTATTAAGATTTCTCTGATAAATAAGGTTTTCATTGAAGTATTAGCCTGGGTTCAGATTCATCCTTGTCTTTATCTTACTTAGTACATTGGCAACTTGCCCCTTTCAGGGTATTCTGATTCTATGTGATTTTTATTAACCCCTTGACCCACCCCTGCTGTGACTTGGGACTTTGCCCCCAACAGATTAACATTGCTACAGCCTTGTGTTTAACCAATCCCATTTTCTGCCTGTGTGTGAGGTGAGGCACACTGTCCTCTTCAGAGTTTAGCTGCCACTAAGACCAGGCAGAGGCTACTTGTTCCTCTATCACTGGGGCTGGGACTCAAAGGCTGCAGCCCATCTGGGGACCTGGTGGAGGGATCTCTCCACAACAAAATACAGACATGACAATTACTCTACCAAGTCAAGCACTGGATTTTTTTCAGTGTGGGCAGGAGGGTCCCTCTGCATTCACCCACAGGTGTTAAATCCCCATTGTGCAGGGCTCAGAGGACGCAGGTGTTGCCCTGTTTGGAAGAAGCAAAACCCATGGCCTTCAGCTTGACTTGGACCACTACTGCCCCAGATAATTGTTAGCGGTTGGTGGCCTTTCTGAGTTTTCACTAACTTGCCTTTCCACGTGGAAATGTTAGGTCAGGCCCTTTGGACTGATTGACAAGTAGAAAGAGAACCTTGGGCTCAGCAGATTTCAGTTGAGCCAGCGTTGCTGGAGTATTTACAATTTGCTAGGCCTGCAAGGAACCAAACACTGAGTGATGTGAATTGGCCGTGAGGCACCAACGGAGGCAAACCGGTAGGACAAGTGCACCATTCAAAGACACTGTTTTGAGTTTGGATCTTAAGTTAGGGGGCAGGCACTGTAACAGGCAGAAGAGAACAACAAAACAGCTGAGAGTTCTTTAGGCATATGAGGTGTGACTTAAGAACCACCCTGGGTGTTTTTTAAATGCATTATAGTACAAGACCCATTGCCACTGATGCGCCTCAGAATCCTCCCTCATCTTGAACACACATATCTCGCCATTCTTGGCCGTGTGTCTTTTACTGTAATAAGCTTTTTATATTTGAGCATTCACCACATCTTCCTATCACCCTTGTATTTGTCTTATTTCCTCCTCACAGAACCCAGAAAACAATATTCATGGACAGACAACGTAGGGGCCACGCAACAGCCAAAGTCTCCGTTTTAACTGCTTCCATTCAGTCAAAAATCAAGATGAATGCCTACAACTCTACATAGCCTTGAAGATTCACTAGAGCATTTGCGGGTTGTGGATTTTTTTCTTTTCTCTGTTGTTCTAGTAATTTATCCGGGCCCCGGATGTGCTAGGCAAGCACAGTACCACTGAGCCCCGCCCCCGCCCCGCCCACGGCTATGTAATGGTCATGAACTCTGTATTTATTTCTGATAGGTCACGGATTGACAGCAGTCAAGGAAAAGGCAGGGGCCACCCTACGGATTCACAGTGTAAACTCCGGATCTTCCGAAGGGGCCCAAGCTGATGCTGAAAACGGAGTTCCTGAAAGTGAGTGCGGCGTGACTGTGGGCGTTCTTGGCTCCGTGACACCGTGTTGCACGCACAGTTAGCTGGCT
Organism: Octodon degus; assembly: GCF_000260255.1. Lineage (NCBI taxonomy): Eukaryota > Metazoa > Chordata > Mammalia > Rodentia > Octodontidae > Octodon > Octodon degus. The sequence continues at coordinate 2,273,794 of NW_004524734.1, forward strand.
CCTAAGTTCACATCAGCAACATGAACTCTTAACAGGCTCTTGTTTCACGTTACAGCTGTGGCTGCAGATCCAGCCCCCGCGGGAAGCGCCCCCACCCCTCTGGCCGCGGGCTCCCGAGGCGTGCTCTCCGCCCTCACCAACGTGGTTCAGAATACCGTGAGTGCAGAGCCGCTTCCTGTTTTCCCTTGCGTCTCCCTCCTTTTGATGTCTCTGTTTGCCAGTGACCTAGATACATCAGAGAAAAGATGGCCTTGCTCATGACTTTAGATCAGGGTTTTGTTATACTTTCTGCTGCAGAGTCGGCCGTAACCTTGGATCCAAAATAATAAGGGCAACATGAAACACAGTTTGTGTTTAAAAGAAAGGTGATGTTTAGAAGGTACATTTTTCAACCTGATTTAACTCTGTCCTTTCCAGCTGCTCCAAGGACAGTGTCTCCGGAAGAGGTGGGACAGCTGTTTTTTCTGGGTGGTTTATTTCTCGAAGCCTCAATTAGAAAGATAAATAAATAAAACCGATCAGACTAAAAAAGACCAGTGAGTCCGGGATAACCGCCCTGTAAATTTGTGAAGTGTTTACAGAAAACTAAGACCTACATTCCTTCCCCATTCCTACGTTTTAATTCCCACTCTTTCCTCGTTGTTTTTTTTTTTTTTTTTTTTTGCGGAACTGGGGATTGAACTCAGGGCCTTGCACTTGTCAGGCAAGCGCTTATTCTACTGAGCTATCTCCCCAGCCCCTTCTCTGCTTCTTGAATAATGCTAAAGTCAACCCCTCAGGTCCCTGATTTGTTTATTATTTATTTTAATTTAAATTGAGTTTATTCGTTGTTGCTTTGTCATGCTAGAGAACCAATTCAGGGCCTTGCATGCAGGTGTTAGGTAAGCGTTGTACAACGTAGCCACACTCCTCGCCCAGGTTTTTTTCTTTTTTAACTGATAAATATCTGCCCCTGTCCCCACATGGGATCACACCCAGGGCCTTTGCACTGACCTATCTCCTCAACTCTTTTTTGTTTTTAATTTTACTTTTTGCTTTATATTTTCAGATAAGATCCCATTATGTCACTAAATTGCCAGCGGTGTGCTTGAACATGTGACCCTCCTGCCTCTGCCTTCTAGAATGCTGGGGCTACGTGAATGCATCAGCACACCCAGCTGTGCATTCTTCTTTCTTTCTTTCTTTCTTTCTTTCTTTCTTTCTTTTTTTTTTTTTTTTTTTTTGGGTGGTACCAGGGATTGAACTCAGGACCTTGCACTTGCCAGGCAAGCACTTATTCCATCGAGCTATCTCCTGGCCCCAGCTGTGCATTTTTAAATCTGATTGTTGATTGGCTTGCATATCTGAAACAAAGGTAACGTCCAAGATAACAATGGTTAATAGAATATATTAAATCAGTAAAGTTGAATGTTGCTATTTAAATGGTAATTGTGAAGATTAGAAAATGTATGTAGATAATCATGTAAGAAATAAAATGTATAATTTTCACATAAGGTGGGGACTAATACAGCATAATGCATATTGTAATTACAGTGATGGAATTGATGTCATTGATGTAGTTGGGGCCTATATATAGAGGTGGTTTCAAAGAAACGTATCTAGTTCTAAGTCCCTTAAACAGATTATGTAACTCTTAGTTGTTTTAGGTTTTCAAAAAGAAACAGTGCTTGACAGTGCAATTTTCAGAGTGATAACTGTATAACAACATGGAAATCAGCCTGTCTTATTTCATTAATTTATTAATTATTGGTGGGTTTTGCTCATTTCTGAAAATATATAAGGGCCATCTGAAATAGCCTGAGGGCCCTATACTTCATGATTCTAGATTAAAGGATTTCCTAAATTGGCAGGAGTGGTTGACATTTTAATAAACTAATCCAGGTGATTCTGTTGCTTAGGTTAAACTTTTAAACAAAAACAGCAATTTGGACTCTGTTAATTTCATGTTTCACATGCATCTGCATCGTGTGCACAAAACCAATAAAATTATTTCCTGATATGCTTTGGTTTACCAAAGCATCAGTTTTTAATAACACTGCATAGCCAACAAATTATATAACATATGATTTTCCAAGGAAAAGAAAATAGGTTTAAGTGGATGATAAATCTGATAAGAAAAAATTGTAACTTTGTATTGATTTTAATACTTGAAGATAGAGCCAGTTATCTGGGAGTTGCTGACTGCTGCAAAACAGCAAATTGTAGAAAAACTAATCGCATGCAGTTGTCTCGTCTGCAGGGCAAAAGCGTCCTCACCGGAGGCCTTGATGCTCTGGAATTCATCGGCAAGAAAACCATGAATGTCCTTGCAGAAAGTGACCCAGGCTTTAAGCGGACTAAGACGCTCATGGAGAGGACCGTTTCCTTGTCCCAGGTTGGACCATGCGCTTCTGCATTTTTCTTCTTTCAGTCAAGAAAGCAAATAGATTTTTATTTCTCTTTTTTAATAGGGCATGTAAAGTACATGTTCAGATTCAACGGGCAAGAGGCTGGGGAGATGGCTCAGTGGAATAAGCGCTTTCCTGGCAAGCGCAAGGGCCTGAGTTCAATCCCCGGTTCCACAAAAAAAAAAGAAAAAGAAAGAAAGAAAAGGAAAAAAAAAAGAAGTGATACAGATTCAAAAGGCATAAAAAGAATAGAAAGTGAAAACTGAGTTGCTGACACGTCCCTTCCCCCATCCTCTTCCTCGAGGCAGACGACCACCGTCCAGAATTTCTTACATGTGCTCTCACTTCTCATGCAGATGGATGTAGGTGCAGCTGCGCATAAGCATATAGGTGTAAGACGCCTGTGCATATGAATGCACAAGTGTTTTCTTAGTTACTTTTCTCCTTGCTGAAATAAAATACCTGACACCCAAACTTAAGGAAAGATTGATTCAGCTCATAGTCTGTAGAGGTTTTAGTCCCTAATCAGCTAGCTCCAAAGCAAGGTGGCAGAGCAGACAGGCATTACAGAGGAGAAACAGTTCATGGCGGGAGGAAGGGAGCCATGCAACAAGGAGCCACAGCTCTCCCTATGCCTTGTATCTTATCCAGACTACTTAGGGAGGCAGCACTCACACCCTTAACCCTAGTGCCCTCGATGCAAGCTTTGCTCCATGAACCAGTTGCAGTGTCACACATTCTGTATGCAGCTGCCTCTGAAAAGCCCCGCCTATGACTATGTGAGGCTTTGAGAGGACACCTAGACACAAGCCATGACAGATGGCTTACTATTTCAATCAAATGGTGGCATACTCATCACGCTGTTTTGTATTTTACTTCATTCATGTAATAATTGCTTAAGGATTATCCTATTTATGCCCTTGTATGTATTCTAGCTCTACCACTAGTAGTAATTGCATGACCTTCAGTGGGTTTCTTAGACTAGAACCTGAGTCAAACATTTATATGTGTGTACATTTATTTATTCAGAGTGATGTATTCATTTTATTTCAGTTAAGAGAGTGGTCACCTGGGAGACACCAGGCCTGCGTCCATAAATTGGGCGACCGTGGCCTTTTGGCTGTGAAATGAATGACTGGACGAGATTAGCTTCCTAGATTACCCTAACTAGTGTGCCTCCTTCTCAATTTTTAGTCCTATGTACATTCAGTCTGCTGTGAAAAGGTGCACTGCTCAGAGAAATGGGTCAGTAAGGAGCTCACTTGTAGCTGCAGTGTTCGTTCACATCTGAGCCCTTATGGCAGGTCACCTGAGCAGCTCAGTGTGTCACCACAACGCTCCCGAGTTTACAGGAACATCACTGACCTTGCCTCTTCCCAGACAGAAAATTTTCATTCATTCTTCTCTTCCTCATTTCACAAATGCATTTTAGCATCTGTAGTGTGCCAAGCACTGTTTCTCAGTTGCCAAAATCAGTAAAGAGCTGTATCTTTAAGGAGCTTTTGTTCTAGGGGAGACACACATACAGTCAAAATTACTAGTATTTTAGCAGAAGATGAGTGCAGTACAGCAGGAAGAATGTGGGAGGGAGGGAGGGAGGGGCAAGATACAGTGATTGTGACCGTGGGGGGCCAATAGAGACATGATAGGACATTCACAGAGACAGTGACATTGAGCAAGGACATGAAGGCGAGAACAGGGCTGCCTGTGAAGGCACCTGGTTGAAACACATTCCAGGCAGAGGGAAAAGCTCAGGCAAAAGCCCTGAGTCAGGAGCTTGTGGTAGGAGCAAGGAACCAGCAAAGCTGTCGCATGATGTGAAAGCGATATTAGGGTAGGGCCAGAGTGGTGATGGGCACAGGCGACGGCAGACCGTGGAGTGCATTTGGAAGGACCTCGAGTTCTACAAAAGAGGTAAACCGTTGCAGCATTTGCAGAAGAGGAGTGGCCAGAACTGCCTTCTGCTTTAAAAAGATTGCTGCAATTATTGTGTTGAAAATAGGGGAGAAGAGAAGACGAGGGCTGTGAGACCGTTAGAAGATGCGTCGCTTTAGTTTACCAGAAACAGATATCAAGAAGAGCTGAAATACGCAAGGATGCTACTAGGGAAGGTGCCTGTGTGCAAGAAAGCGGGAAGGGACTTAGGAAGGCTGGGAGGACCATTAGATCAAGTTGCAGACCTGACTCCGGGAAGGAACAAGGGGAGATGAGAGGAAGGAGCATCCAGATGCCACGCTGCCTAAGGAAGGTTGTAAAGCCATAGTAGAGTCCTTCAGGCAGAGTCTGCTGACAGCAGTGAAGGGACCTCAGTTTACCCCAACATATAGATTTTATAAAGAGCTAGGACAAGCAAGTTCCCAGGTTCTTAACACAAAGAAACAAAATGTATGTGAGGCGATAGCTAAGCTAGTGACCCTGATTTGATCACTGTTCTTGCACAAACGTATCAGTGGATCACCTTGTGCCTGGTACATATGTACAACTATTATGTATTGGTTTTTTTTTTTCCCAAAAGAATTTGCTGGTGGTGGATTCCCACCAGCCTCCCGGAAGCAGGCCAACCTCAGTATCCAGTTACTGAGTGGCTCGTAGAGAGGTGCCTGGGAAGCCAAGGGCTGGCGTCCAGGCCAGTGGCTGTACCCTTAACCTTTGCACTCCCTTGAGAAGGGCTCATTCACACACCTACCCCAGCGAGTGCTTGGCACAATCTAGACAGTAGACGCAGGTGTGCAGAGCAGTGCAGAGGCTCTGCTGGTGACGAATGACTGATCCTGGGGATCATTTTAAAGCAGACCCCAATTTTCTGATGGAGTACATCTGCACTGTGAAGTAAAAGGCATGTCAGGGATGGCTGCAGGGTCTTTGGAGCAACTGGAAGAGTGAAACTAGGATCACCTGAGACAGGGAAATCTACTATATTTGCCCCTTACACACTCACAAAACTGTTACGCCAACTTTATGACACTATGACAAAATATCTGAGATAAACAAAAGGAGGAAAGGCAGGTCACAAGTTGAGCCTACCCTGGGCAAGACCCTAACTCAAACACAGAAAATAAAAAAGGTTAGGGATATAGCGCAGTGCAAAGGCCTTAAGTTCAATCCCTAGTGCTGCTAGGTAAATACAGAGGGGAAAGGTCCGTATTGGCTTATGGTTTCAGAGGTTCCCATCCGTACACAGCTGCTTCCATTGCTTTGGGCAGTGCCTCATTGCAGGGGCCTGTACTATGAATGCTGGTCACCTCAGGCAGCCAAGAAGCCGGGAAAGAGCACAAGCGCGGATGGGGTCCCAATATCTCCTTCAAAGCCACTCCCGGTGACCTCACTGCCTTCTACTAGGCCTTGCCTCCTAGAAGTCCCACCACTTCCGGTACTGCCACAAGAGCCTTGGAGGATACTTTAGGCCCAAACTACAGCCAAAGTATATGAGCATAGAAACCTGAAACATTCACAGATGCACTCTCTACATTTGTGACATAGGGCTGGGGAGATGGCTCAGTAGAATAAGCGCTCCCCTGGCAAGCGCAAAGACCTGAGTTCAATTCCCAGTTCTGAATAAATAAATAAATAAATAAATAAATTTGTGACATAATCTATCCCAGCACTGCAGGGAACATGCTCTAAATAACACAGGGACTGCATGGCTCCTGGATTCCACTGATGTAAGCGTCCATGACTTCCCTATGGCAGGAATTATTCCACACCAGAATTCTTCCCTGCTTTTTAAGTCCATCTCCTTTTGTTTTCCAAAAGGAAAATAGAACCAGCATCTTTTGGTTCCACTCCCTACTTTTTGAGTGAATTCTAATCACTCTGGAGCGATGTTTCCTCTTTACTTTACATTTCATCTCTTCCTTTCTTTGTCCCACAGGACAAATTAAAGAGGGAAGTTGGTTCAGAAAGGAAGCAATCACAGAGTCATTCTGCTTTTTATGTTCCCACCACCAAGCCCTGAGATCAGTGTGGGTAGTTGAGTTTTATTGCAAGTGTTAAAACTTCCCTAAGATGGTTTCACTAGGTTGTTTTGGAAACTAAAATTCTGCAGCGCAGTGGGTTCCTGGCTAACAACCTCAAAAACCAGAAAGAAGGAGGCTGATAGCTTTCTTGGCACATGATAAACACCAGGCTCCATTCTTGAATGATCTTCCCTGTGTCCTTGTGGTGCTGGCCAGAGTATTTATGGGACTCACCACAGGTATTAAAGGATGCTATAAACTTAATGCCCCAGTAAACTTAATGAGAAATCAAAGATGCTTAGAGTCAAAGGAGCAAGCACAGAAAATTAGAACTGCCAGATAGACTTGTGTTCACGTTGTTGTCTTTATTTAAACAACAAAATAATAATTAAAGAGAAACATTAATGTAAAGAGGAATTAAGTTCAGCCATACTTCTGGAAACCTGTCTGGGCATCTGTTAGCTTATTTCTGTTCATATGTGGTGATAACTCCATTGTGAGGTTTTATTCTTTTCCTTTTTGGCAAAGGCAAAGGAGGAAAGATTTGTCTTATGTCATAGTTTGTAGAGGTTTCAACCCATAGCTGGCTGGCTCCAGGGCAGAAGGGTATCACAGTGAATAAGCAGTTCATGAAGACAGCAAAGGCATGCAAGCCTTTATTTTCATTGAACAAAAGCTTTAAGATAATGTAACAGAAAATCAGACCAGCTTATTTCTGCTTGGAAGTCTGCCTAGCTGTAGAATTTGCATATAATCCTGTTACAAGAGATTAGACTTCCCAAGTGTTGTGGCTTGTGTCTTGATGTCCCCCCCAAAGCCTCGTACAGTCATAGGTGGGGCTTTTGCAGAGATGGCTGCATCTAGAGTATGTGATTGATTCATGGGACATTGCTAGAATTAAAGGTGCTGACATTAAGGACGGACAGTTACTAAGTCAGTCCTGTGATTGGTTCGGCACTCCCCTAATCCCAGTGGCCTGGATGCAGTATAAGGGGCAGAAGGGGACTTATCTTGTCCATTGCCTGCTTTGCTACTTTCCACCCACCATGTTTCTTCTTGCAGTGCCTGCTGCCAGGCCATCCTGCCATGAAGCCAGCCTGTTATGGACTGAAACCTCTGTAAACTGGGCAAATTAATCTTTCCCCGTTTTACTTAGGAAGTGGGGTATTTTATCTCCGCAAGGGGAGAAAAGTAACTAAGACACCAAGTATGCTTAAAACTTGCCCCTTACAGAAAATGTGGGCATCTTAGTAAACAAAAAAGTTGAACACATGTGGGAAACACTCAAGTGGAAGCCACCATAAAGCTTTTAGTGTGCTTCTTTCCTAATCTTTTATTCCTGGACATAGAAGCTTTGCTTCTTTTTGTTTTCCGCATAATGAAAGTATAAAATTCAAAATGGAATATTATGTAAAAGGTACCTATGACACCAACCATAAAAGAACATTTTAGAAAATTCAAAGTGGTCAAAAGCTACCTTTCCCAGTTACAAACTCAGCCCTCTGCAGCCCTTGTCCCTGTGTCCCACCTAGGAAGCAGAGGTCTAAGCGAACATCTGGTGTGAAACACTGTTTATTTCTGCAGATGTTAAGGGAAGCCAAAGAGAAGGAGAAGCAGAGACTGGCCCAGCAGCTCACGGTGGAGAGAACTCCACACTACGGGATGCTGTTTGATGAATACCAAGGTTTGTCCCACCTGGAAGCCCTGGAAATTCTGTCCAACGAAAGCGAAAGCAAGGTACATCTTCACTGTTATTTGCAAGAGTGAGCTTACTGGTATGTTTTCTTAAGTCTGAAAGAAATGTGGAAAAGTCATGAAACTACTGCCTTGCCAGAGCCTCGTTATTCTTGGGCTAAAGTTATAAATACAGTGCAGCACAATGAGCTCTGGAGCTCATGCAATTAATTTCCTGTCTATCGTGTGCCAAGCTTGTATTCCAGCAGAGCCATAGGAGGGCAAGCACATGTTCCAGTCACCACCCCTGCCCCTTGTGGTGTAAATAGCTGTTCTGAAACACACCCACTGTGCTCCAGGCCTCAGGCCTGCCTTTAGTGACATTGTACCAGAGATCCCATATGACCTGCATCTCCATGTCACCCAGGGAGACAATGCCGCTGCTGTTTCTTTTAGATTGTAGGATTTTGATGCATTTTGTTTTATGAATTATAATTGTTATTTATTTGGCCATCTTGTTAGGTTATTTAGGTCACAAAGTTATCCACTGAGAATTTAAAGTTCTATTTGGAAATGGTCACTGTGCAGACACCCAGGAAAGCCTGCCTCTGACCTTGCAGGGTCACACTCCCACTCTGTGGACCCAAAAAAACAAAACAAAACATTATTAGCAGAAGTCAGCAGTGTTTGGTGTTTTTGTTGTTGTTGTTGTTGAGACAGACCCTCATTAAGTTGCTGAAGCACTTAGACAAGGCTCCAACTTATGATCTTCCTGGCTTAACCTTCTCAGGCATGTACCATCACACTTGTTAGATGATTTAGCGGGGGGAGGGGGAGACAGCGTCTCCTTATAAGTAACAGTTCAGGCTGTCCTTGAACTCACTCTGCTAACCAGGCCAGCCTCAGACTTGTGGCAATCCTTCTGCCTCAGCCCTCCTCCCTAGTGCTGGGATCACAGGCAGCCTCATCGAGCGGAGGTTATTTTTTTAGAAGGACACATGGTGCTGCCCGCACACAGGCATATGTATCTGTCTTTCTGTCTCTATTTAGCACATGGCATTTAGCAATGGCATTTCACTATTCTAAATACTGTAAAACTGTTACCTTGTTCACTTGTGTGTGTACAACTGTCCTTTGAGGCTGTCAGCCAGTTTTCACAAGGGTCCCACCCATTGCTTGAGTATCTGAGGGCTGGGTGGGCTCTTGCCTCAGGCTGTTTGAACACATAGAGATGACAGCCTAGCGACATCTCTAGTGCCACTTTCCCCATGTGAGACTCTTGGTGGAATTGTTTTTACAAACCTTGAGGCCATCATTTCAGGGAAGGCCAATCCCCTATCAGATATTTTCCATCATCCTCTCTTAGTGAAATTCCCAGATTCTTGGACAAACCATACTTTTTCATTTGAAGAGTAACTAGGGGTCTCCAGATAAGGAGACTGCAGAATAAGAGGCATGGCCAGGGCCCCTCTTCGGGTTGTGGGGCTGTCATAGCAACCCACTTTGCTTCCCCATCTGCCTTTTGGTTTCCTCTGGCTTCCATTGTTCCAGTCTGTGGGTGTGCCCTGCAGTGTATAAGAGCCACTTTCTTGGGGCCCATAGAGTACCTAGGAGCTGTGCGATTTCTTCTTTGTACTTTCTTTCTTTCCCCCCAGTGGCTAGGAGCACTCTTTTTATATATGGCCCCATGCACATGTAGAGTAGCAAAGGCACATTTAGAATCAGTACAGATGTTAACCTTTTTGTCCTCTGCTAGCAAAAGAGCCCTTTTCCAAGCTATCAGCTCTGCCTTCTGTGCTGAGGTTCCAGGAGGCAGAGGCTGAGCCTCCGTCAGAGTCCAGGGTCATCAGTGCATGCTCTGCCCACCAGACCCCTCCTAGTGTAAAACTACTTTCATTTGTGACCTATTCAACACTTGGGGTCTTCAAGGAAATGATCTGTGAGATCTCCCCAGTGTGAGAATACTTTATCCACAGTTTCCATACAATCCTGAAGTGGGGCTCCCAGTTCAGCTGGGAGTTCATTATCTCTTAAGTTATGTGGGTATTTTCACATAGGCATCCCTGGTACTTGAGTTGTCCTTAGATTTGATAACCAATGGTGCCCTCTTTGGTCCATTAAGGTTATAATTGAGTGTGGTACTCAAATAGTCATTGTCCCAAAGTCAGCTTGTCAGCCTTGTGCATCAGCAGGGTTGTGGCAGCAAGTACCCTAACACATGGAGGCCATCCTAGGGCCACAGAATCCAATTGTTTGGATGATATGCCACTGGGTGAGGCTGAGCGCCCATGACCTGAGTTAGGACCCCTATGGCCATTGCCTTCCATTGTGGACATGTGGGGGGAAAGGCTTGATTATATCTGGCAGTCCTAAAGCTGGGACCAGAGTCAGGGCTCCTCCTTCGGGTGGCTCCATATAAGGGCTAGCCATAAGTGACAAATTTGGGATCCAAATATGACAAAGTCCTGCTGCCACCCTAAAACTTTCTTTTCTGGTGTCAGATGCTTGGCATGCAGAGGGCATGGACAGCCTGTTTCCCTCTGATGTCCAGTTGGCATTCCTTTTCTGTCACTATGAAGCCTAAATATCTGACCTTTTGTTGGCAGATCTGTGCTGCCTTTTTCTCGGCCACCTTCTATCCAGCCTTTCAAAGTAAATGAAGGAAGCCTTTAGTTCCTTGATAAAAGCCCTCATGAGTCAGGGCTGCCGAAAGGAGGTTATCTTCATGCTGTAGCAGGTGCGGTTATCTTCTGGTATGATGAAGGCTCTGAGGTCAGTAGCCAGCAAAGACCACAGGAGAGTTTTTGAGTCCCTGGAGAAGCTTAGTCTGGATAAGTTATTCTTTTATGCCCATGACAAGATCCTCCCATTGAAATACAAAGATGGGTTGACTGACTGGTCCAAGATGGAGACTGAGAAAAGGCATCTTTCAAATCCAAGGAAGTGAACTAACACAGCCATCAATGTGTACAGAGCTGGCACTTTTGGGTGAATAGTCACAGGGGCCTGATTCACAAAACACAAGTCCTGTACTGGTTTATAGTTCCCAGTTTTTTGTACCAGCAAAAGCAGGATCATCCAAGATGACTGGCAGCTAGCCAAGACTCCATGCTTGAAAGTCATTTTAAATGTCCTTGAATGTTTTGTATGACTTTCCAGGGAGGGGTATTGGCAGACCCAAACTGGACCTGCCCTCAGTTTTAGTTCCACTACCAAGTATTTGATTCATAGCTAGCTCAGATGGGTTATCTTAGACCCACACCCCAAGAACCTTAAATATCAGCCCATTCTGCTCATCTATGCTCAGTTTTGGTGACCTGTTTGAATAGTTTCCATTCTTCAGCTCATAGGACAGTAAGGGTTAACCCCATGGACCCTAGATGGGCCAGATTTAGAGTTGTATTTCCCTGTGGCCCAAAGACAATTTTGGGCTGTAGTTTTGGAGCAGGTCTCTTCTAGCAAGAGAACTGGGCAATTTAAAAGATATAGGAACTCATGTTAGGCATTCTGTCCCCCTCTGACACACATTTAGGCCAGCAAAATGGCCTCTTTGCTGGGATCCATGGCTCCAATAATAATCACATGTTTGTTGGATAAGAGCCCAGGGGTTTATGTCACCACTGAATAGTCAGGCCCACTACCTACCATATCTGCCCCCTACTTTCACTGTAACTATGGGCTCCCTGGGCACCTAAGGAACTGGAGCCCAGTCATGCTCAGTCTTCAGTTCCTGCCAGTCCCATGAGGTTGGCCTCTGGCTGCTTCTGGAGATGATAGCCTTTAGCGTACAGTTTCCTGATTTTATAATTTTTGTCATCTCCCTTCACCATTTTCTGTGCATTCATTTTTCCAGTGTCCTCCTTTTTGCATCATGCACATTGATCTCTATCTAGTCCTGACAGATTCCCAGGTCCTTGCCCAGTTTGGCCCCTCCCTCAACCACATGCACATCCCCACCCTTTCCCAGTTTTCATTCTCCTCTCCATGAGTGCTGCTGCCAACAGATCCACTTTCTCTGTGACCCTCTGATTGGCTTCCCACTCAGCTACCCGGTCACAGTCAATGTACACCATGATAGCCACCTTTGACAGTTGGGTGACATTCTAGTTTCTGTAGTTTTCACCTGATGTCTTCCTGAGCCTGTCCCACAAAGGCTATGTTTACCATGTGCTGATTCTCAGTGGCCTCAGGATTGAATGGAGCATAGCCCTGAAATGTCTCACAGAGCCCCTTGTAAACTGACTAGGCCTTTCATCAGTTCCCTGGAGTATTTCTGAGATCTTTCTCAAATTGGCTACTCTCTTTCTCTTTCCACTCTCCTTTAAACTATGGGAGAGAGTCTCTTGGTACCACCATGTCCTAACTGAGCTGCATCATTTGGGTCCCAGTGGGGGTCTGCATCAGGGAATTAGTCCTGGGCATGCACTGAAACATTCATCACTCTTGCTAGGGAATTGTTTTCTAGCCAGTAGGAGGGCTGCTTGGGTCCCTCTCTAATACCCCTCAGTGTTAAACAGCATCAGAAGCTATCCACAATCTGGCCAAGTTGGGTTGTTGTCTGGAAGATGGATGGCATCAGATCTCTAAGGTCTTGGGGCCTCTCCATGTAGGAGTGAGTGTGGTGCCTCCAGCTAAGGTCATTGATTGTAAAGGGCCAGTAGGTAAGCTCTGTTGTTCTCCTTGGAGCTGGCAATCCGTATCATAATAAATAGGCCCCCTAGGTTCCTCAAGGGACATCTGCAAAGCTCTTTCATGGCCCATTCAGTGGCAGCACATTTGTTTATTCAGACCTTCTTCATTCCCCTCCTAGAGCAGTGGTCTGATTCCCCCCCCCCCCCCCCGGGGTGATGCCCTGGGACTCACTGTTATTTGATCCTCTTTCCCTATGGGCTGACATTGAAAGGGAAGGTAGAGTGGGGAGAAAGGTGGGGAGGATTTGTGTCTCCTCTTGTGGCTCTTCTGGAACCAGTTTCTCCTGACCTCCTTGTTGCTTTCCCTTTGTCTCTGAGGCTCCCTGCAGGGCCAATTCCTCTTTCTTTTTTGTTTTTCGCTCAGCTCAGCCAGCAGTATCTTACACTATGCAACCAGACAGCACTATAGCCAACCAGGTTGGGTCTGGACTATGTTCAGGCATGAGTTGATGTAAGGAAACGCCCTGGCTGTCCATTGTCCAGGTCACCGCCTGATATACATACCCAATTGATCCCCTGTCTATCATCCCTCCAGTCAAGGGTCAGATCACTCAGTACTGCACCCCCAGGGAGGTGAGTAGGTGCTCTTCTGCCCATATGGGACAAGTCCTTCACGCGGCCCCAAAACCCTATGATGGTCCTGTAACACACTGTTCCAGAATCATCTTGTATCTCCTCAAGTTCCACTAATAGGGAGGGATCCAGGGCTGCACAAGAGCCAGTTCCTGCTCCAAATTTAAGGCTCACCTAGTGTTATGAGGAGTCTTAGTGTCTCCCTTTGCTGAGGGTCTGGGCCTGTAGCAAAGGAGTCCCAAGCAAGCCTCTAGGAAATGTTGCAGGATTTTAAGACTGGAGAGACCAACAGATGAAACAGGAGGATTTATCTAGGTGAACACCAGCTCAGCAGACTTATGTTCAGAGGCTGAGCCCTGAACAAATAAAGGGCTGTAGTTTTATACATGTGGCCCAAGGGGTTGGTCTATCCAGTGCCTCAACACTGGTGGGTGGGCAAGCAAGTTTACAGAATTGAGACAACAAAGGCAGTTAATCAACCAATGACAGTTTTATAACTTTGTGGAGAGGGGTGTGAGGAGTAGCTTGTTTAAGTTGTAAAAGCTTGACTTTTTCTAAGTCCTGCTTTAATATAAATAGTCTCTCCATAGAAATCTCAAAAATAATCCAAAAAATTAAAACTGTTGCGCTCAAAACAAATTTCTCTTCAATGAAGCAACTGCAGGTGCTTTAATTTACACACATTAAACAGACAAATGGACAAACATACAAACACAACGGATGGTTGCTTTTCTTTTCTTTCTTTCTTTTTTTTTTTTTTTTTTGGTGGAACCAGGGGTTGAACTCAGGCTCTTGCACTTGCCAAGTAAGTGTTATTCTACTGAGCCATCTCCCCAGCCCCAGATGGTTGCTTTTCAACCAGAGTACCTTCCTAGGTATATTGCCCAGGTTGAATTACAATAACTCTTTTGTAGTTTTTAGGTTTGTAATTGTAAGCAGACTGCTCAGACTTTTCATATAGGTTATCGATGAGCATAGATCTCTTGTGATGAGCCCAAAGAGTTCTTTTACACCTGTGAAAGTGAAGGCTGTTGTTAAGAAGGGATTTAGGCTGATGGTTATTGGAATAGATCTGTTTCTATTTCAGAACTTAAAAATTCATAAGGATTCCTAAGAACGTTTTTAGTTTTATCAATGAAAATATCTGCTATAAAAACCAGTTAGTCTGCCTCCTAAAGTAGCATTGCTGAAGGGAGAGGAAAGTGAGTTGATTTCCAGTTCTTCCCGAAAGTAGAAAGCCTGATTAACTTGGACTAAAGCATCCACACTTATTTTTAGGGAATCTGAGGATCAAACCCAGAACATTCTTTTAAGAATTTGTTACAAATGTAAGTGAAAATTAGCTGAGAAGGGGAACACGCTTCCCTGGAAACCAGTCTTAGAACACAGCAGCCAGGGAGAAGAGCAATGCCTTGGAGCACGCGAAATAAATCCCAACTATCTCAAGGACAGAAGACAATCAAGACCAAGAGTTCAGGGTGGACTTTTTAGCAAAACAAGCCTCCAAAGACAAAAGATGAGGATTAACTCCAACTGGATTGCCAAAGAAATTTAAATCACTAGTCAAAGAAACTGACTGCCCTTCAACTTTCTGAGAGCTAGAGAGATGGAGTAAGACAATCGAAGGACAGATTGGAGATGCTCTCTTAAACTTTATACTTTTGGGATCCTCCATGTGTGTGCTTGAGCTGTGGTAAAAAGTCCTGATGAGGAGCCCCTTTTCCTGGCACATTTTTCCCAGGTTAGCATAACCGGCTGGTTTGGTTCTTGTTGTCTTTAGCTTTCTTTACTTTTTTAAAAAAAATTTATTTTCCTTTTTCCCCTATTTTATCTTCTTTTTCTATGTTTATACTTTTTAAAAATCCAATTGGTGTATGATATTCTAATTTTAGAGGTTGCCCCCACCATCTCTCTTGTCTCCCTAGAGGGTCGGCCGCAGAAGGGAGATTTCAGAGGAAGCTGAGAGAGGAAGAAGAAGTTATTTTAGGGAAAACTTTTTGCTTGAGTGGATCAAATAAAATAACAACCTTAGAAAGATGCCAGACAGCATCTATAGGACTTAATGACTATCTTAACTTTTGACCCACATATTCCCTGTGCTCCACCTCCAAGCTGTTCCCTAGAGGAAAATGGATATTGTGGTTTGGTTTGGTTTGGTTTTAGTACCAGTAGTTGAACTCATGATGCCACACTGGCCAGACAGGCACGTTGCCACTGAGTTATATCCCCTGCCCAGCATGGATATTGTTGTTGAATAATAATCAATAATTTAATAAGGTGAGGTTGAGAAACATCATATCCAGAAGTCATTAAGAGATGTCTTTAAGAGACATCCTCTTTGGATAAAGTGGGATCCATGTCATGTTAAGCAGAAGAGAGAGAGAGAGGAAAAGAACAAATGAACTGCCCCCACTCACGTAGCAACTGGACAGCTAAAAGACCTATGGGCTGATGAGCCTAACCTGGGATGTCTTGGAGACATGCCAAGCTACTGTGGCCGCCTTGGTCCTCTGCCCTTCCTGGATGGGAGATTGGATGTTTTTGTTCCTTTTTCAGGCTGTGGGAGGTCAATCATCTCATTCACAACCGCAGCAGCACATAAAAGGATAGAACAAAGGATTACTCGGAGTCAGAGTCTAATCCATACTCCAAGAGAGCCCAGAGGGGCTGCAGTTTACCAAGATCTCTCAGCGTGAGAAAGAATCAATGATGGCCCCAAACTAAACCTCTTGTGGCCTTTTATTGATAGAACCAGCAGGAAGCAAAGATAAAAATGAAGGGTGTCTGGGCAGGAACTTACATAGGGTTTAGGGAAAGGACGGGAAGGTCAGAGTGGTCTGTTCAATGACTGACTTTGCAACCAATCTAAATGATAGATCAGAGTATGGGAGGATGAAGTCTAGAGCATTCATTCCTTAAGGCAGTGTGTTTGACCCTATTTGGACTTGTGGCCCTGTAGGCTATCTTTAATCACTAATCATGCATTGGGGAGGTTTGGGGCACCTGGCTCCAAAAGTCCCTTACTTCTGCAAAACCATCTTATACACACCTCTGGCCAACACCCCCAGAACTTGATGTGAAAAATAGTCAGCAGAAATCAAAACAGCACCACACATTTTAATGAAAAGATTTATAAAGCAGACTGGCCACCTTGTATCCTGAACAGCAAGTAGCATAGTACTGTGCACGCAGTCAGCATCCAGGAATCTTTACTGAGGAGTGCACTATTGTTTATTATTGGACTGAGGATTCAGTGCGTGTTTCCATGGCAGAATGAAATGACCTAGAAGAAAGAGTGTGAGTGTGCAAGCTGCTGAAACGAAGGCCTAGAAGGTCAGGGCAAGAGGGAGTGCCTAGGAGCCATCAAGCAACTCCTTTGCTCCTGCCTGCTGAACTCCACTGCTAAGAGGCTTTATGTTGATGACTTCCTGCCAAGCCTCCTTCCTCCCGGAGCCTCCAACAGGTTGCATGATGCTTAGAGAGGTGCATGGCCCTTCGGGAGGACGGAGTCCCTCATCCCGGATGCTCTGGCTACCGCTGCTCTTATCTTGCTGTGCTAGTTCCCTCCATGCTGAATGTTAACACATATGCCAAAGAGGATTGCAGCTTCTCTGCTGCAAGAGCCTGCCCTTTAGAATGAAAAAAATAAAAACTTCACTACTTTCCAATTATGTGGTATTCCATATTAAAATAGACAGTACACTATTGTGTATTTTTATCTGCAGTGGCCCTTTGATCATTTACAAATTCCAGTTAGTCTTCAGAGAATGGCTGGTCATCTGTGTAAGTAATTCTTAAGTGTGTTCAGAGGACAGTAACAAAAGAGGGGTTCTAGAGACAGCAATGGGGCGACATAAGTCCAAGCAACATTTCCTCAAGGTGGAGCACCTGCAGGCTCCTCCATGTCCTCATGTACCCTTGGCTCACAGCTGTCATGGCCATTACTAGGTGGCATGGGCCTCCCCCCCCCAAACTGCAAGCTCTCAGGAAATAAAAATGGGTCTTCTCCAGCTTTGTAACCTCAGAGTCCAATCCTTATAAAACCACATGTGACTATGTAACACTTCTTTGCTTATTTACATATGTGTACATATATGGTATATATAACTTACTGGGCATTGCTATATGTGTTTTAAGTACGTTTCAAAACCACAGAAGGTAGATACAGTTAGTCCCCATTTCACAGATAGGGAAACTTATACCATAAAAAGGTTAAATAAATGACCTAAGGTCAATAATTCATAAGTGAGAAGCTGATATTTGAACAAAGTGTTAGGTCAAAATTACCATGTCTTTAAGCATTCTTTTAGAAGACCTATCTCCACTGTTGATTTTTTAGCATCTACTGTGTGTACTCGCGTGATGTGTTTCCTTCTCAGCATCTCTTTTATCACAGGAAAGATCACAATAAAGATGGATTCTGCTTTAGCAATGAGAAAACTTATGTAAACTGAAGTAGCCCCAGGAGCTTAGGTAACTGCTCAAAAGCATGGTTCATGGGTAGCAAAAGCACATGCAGCCCAGCATTACCCCACAGATCACCTGAGTTGTAGGAAAATGGGGAGCAGCTGTACGTAAACATTATTAATGAGCAGAAACGATGACAGCTACACTGGCCTATTTCTTTTTTTCAGGTTCAGTCATTTTTAGCATCACTGGATGGAGAGAAGCTGGAACTCTTAAAAAATGACCTGATTTCCATTAAAGACATCTTCACAGCCAAAGAATTAGAGAGTGAAGAGAATCAAGAAGAACAAGGTAAAGGAAAATAAGTTACATAGCAACATCAATGTTGGCATAATCCCTCTGAGACTGCTGTTCATAAACACAGGAGAAATTATTTCATGTAGCTGCCCCTCCTGCATGTGTCCAGGGCACCCCGTGTATTACTGTGGTCGCAGGAGCTCAGCACGCCGGTTCATCACCCTCTTTCACTGTACAGGAACTCCCATTCCTTATCTGGCGTCCACTGTGGTCCCTGGCACATCCCAAGCACACAGTGAATGAATTCGGCTGCACGAACCAGAGTGCAGTGTGCTGAGCCCCAGCTAGAGTTTGCGCACCACTGTCTATTTTTATCTGTACATGAAAGTTGTTTAATGTGATTAATATTCATAGCAGGCAAGTCCTACAGTGATTTCTTTGCATATTTTTTCTTAGTCCTTTCAACCCAGCCATGTAAGGGGGAGGGTATATCTTTAAGTGTCTTTTACACATGAGTTAAAAAGTACAGTTCTGAGCTGGGCACAGAGCTCAGAGGCAGGGCACTTGTGTTCTGTGTGAGGTCCTGGGTCCAATCCCTGGCACCACAAAAATAAAAAATGAAAAAAAACCACAACAACCCTAAAAACACAGTTCTGGCAAAGGCTGTGCCATTTTTTCACAGTGTGCCAGGTTGACCATCACTGAAGAGACCGAAGCACACACTTTCTGAAAAACGTCCCAACAGATAATGACCAGACCCCAAAGAGACCAGAACCCATTCCCTGAGAAGCAAGGCTTCATGAAGAGTGTAAGATAGAACCAGCTTCAGACATGCCTAGAGGTTACTTTGAATTGTCCACTGGGGAGCAGAACAGAGTAGAACGTTTGCCATGTCCAGGAGAGTGATTTCTTACTGAGTCCCAGCCGAGCACCACACCACAGTTGCTCTACATGGGCTGTGCAGAAAACCTGAGCACCAGCTGGCTTCTCCCAGGATCATCGAAAAGGCCCCACTAGAAACACTTCCACCACTTCCCTGCTGTGTGACCTTGGACAAGTTAGAGAGCCTCTCCGAAACTCAGTCTCTTCATTTGTAATGGAGCCAGAGATACATATTCCCAGGGGCTGTTTTAGAGATTCAATGAGGTAAAAACATATAGTCCAGTGTCTGGTACAAAGCACTGCTCAGACATGTTCACTATTGTTATTATTTAAACTGGTGACACAATGCCAGGAAAATGGTACAGGTGTAATGAGGTGCAGCTGTTACTTATTGTTGTATTTGTTGCTGCGCACCAGGCAGGGTAATGATGCTGCGCATTTGGTGTGTCAAGTCACTGGAAATGTCTTGTCCCCAGGTGGGTCACATACCTTTAAGCAAAGCCTAAACACAAGTGCTCACATGCCAGAGGCTTGATCTTCAAGGCAAAATTATCCTAAGTGTTGGTAAATGGTTACTATTTCCCTCTTTAGCCCCATGTACTGACCTTATGTGCTTTCAGCTTAATGAGGTTTATCCTTATTGCATCAAAATAGAAGAATCAATTATGCTGGAACATAGAAAGAGGCTAATGTCAGAGACTGCCAAAGAATCACCAAAGATCACAGTCTTGTCTTTGTTTTACTAATGAAGCAACTAAGTCACTGGCTGTCAAAGGTTATGTAGCTCCCATTCTGGAGAAATAAAAGAATCTAATAGGCCCTTCCTGGGCAGACTAACCACTGCCAAAGGCACTGGAGATTCGTCTCTGAGGCCCAGGATGCCAGAGGTACACCTTGGTCCTCCTGCGGTGTCATTCAGCAAGGATATAAAAAGACCTCAGATACCCCCAACATCTAAGAGATTTCTGCCGGTGAAGATTAAGGCAGTGTTGCGTTCCCAACTGATGCTATCCTTAGAGAGGAAACCTGATTCCATACAGTGAAGTCCACAGTGTTATTACAGGCGATGTTTCCCCATTTTAGGGCAGAGCTTCAATAAATTGAAATATTTTTCTAATTCTGTGTACACACACACACACACACACACACACAATGGAAGTGCTAACAGCATGCTTTGAGAAATGGCAGATTTGTCTCTCCTTAAATGATAAAACTCTATTATCTCCCCTAATATATCCATTTTCCCAAAGGCCATCTCCAGATTATCAAAACACTATTAATTTTAATTAACTTAATTTAATAAATAAATGTCATTCAAACACTTAATGAAGCACTGGGAGCAGGGCACAGAGATGTTGCTGTTCAATCTACCCGATTATGATGGAGTGTCACAGCTCCAGAGGGTGACGGATTGCCCAGCCCAGCAGCTGCAGAGAGCAACCTTATTGGGGCCGGGGGTGAACAGGCAGTCCAGGGCCCAGCTCTGGCAGAAACCAGGGCATTTTTTTTTCTTACAAGCACTTACATTCCTAAAAATCTCTAATGACTATTCATTTATTTGGTAGTCTCAGAAAATGTAAGAAGTTGTCATTTTTAGATCAGCTTAATATTGGGCTCCTATGCATTGGATGCTGCTAGCAAGTGATTTGTGTGTTGTCTTTCCAGTGGCATGTCATTTGGTTACACTGCCAGGGGTTTCTGATTTGGTTTACTATAGCTGTGAGGAGATTTTAAAAGATGATTTTCTATTTTTATTGCCATGGGGAAAATCTTTTTGGTCATGGGTACAGACTGAGAATTGTAGTAATAGTCTTGGTTGCAACATTTATTATCTGTTTGTACCTAAATCCAGTTCTCTCTGTGATTTTTTTTTTCACTGAAATATTTGCTACATTATTGGTATGTGTTTTATAGAATTAATGTATCCCTAAAAGCTGGAACTAACCAAAGTACTTATGGCCTAATTTAGTGTTGATTTCTCCTAAATATGTTTAATCTCCCTATGTTTCTATCTATAGCGCATCATAAACTATTTATGGAAAGTGTTCAAGTTTACAAAATGCTTCCATATTTCTTGTTGGTCCTCATAACAACTCTGAAGTGAGTGCGTTTTATTATCCTCCATTTTCAGAGGAGGAAATGGAAGCTGAGGCAGCCTGGTGACAGGCCCTAGGCCACAAAGCCACTGAAGGCCAGAGCTGGGGTGGAAGCCAAGGACTGTACCCATCCAAGGCTCTTTTGGCCTGTGGCACTGCCTCGTACAGAAGGACAAGGAGCAGGCAGTTTGTCAATGGTGTCTTCTGGGTGCTGCCCAGGTGTGCCTGTCCCTGGCCGTGTCATTGGCCTATGTGAGGAGGATGGTCTGTTCTGCAAAGAGACTCTAAGCCCCTCATGGTTCCCCTCACCCCCAAATTCTCAGTGTTGTCTGCGTGGCTAATTCTTGAAGGCTGTGCTTGGCACCACGTCCTCTGAGAAGTCTTCTTGACACTCCTCTGAGGACTGGATTAAATGCTGCAGAGCTGCCTCAGTCAGAGCACTTGTCCCTTTAGGCTAAATTCTTTCTCTCCTGTGGCTTCCTCATACCTCTCTACCCCAGGCACAGCTCCTCTGCTGCAGCCACATGGCCTTTTCCCTGCACCCTCAACTCGTCAGGCATGGTTTCTCCCCCACTGCTCTTGCTGGAAGGCTCCTCCTCTGACATCTGTGGCTCATCATCCTCCTCCTTCAAATTATTATACAGATGTCACCTTCCCAGCTTCCTTCCTACTTTAATCTGCTTCAGCTGCTGTAACAAAATCCTGTAGACTCTATAGCTTACAGACAGCAAGAGCTTGTTTCCCAGTTGAGGAGGCTGAGAAGCATAAGACCTCAGTGCTGCAGGAGAGGTGTCTGGTGACAGCGCCCTTTGGCCGTGACCCCACATAGTGCAGGGGTCCATCCAGGCAGATGTCCATCTTTTCCAAGAGGGCTAATCTCATTCCTGAAGGCACCAGGCCCATGACCTAACTGCCCTCCCAAACTACCACCTCCTAACACCCTCCCTTTGACCATTGTTTCACACATGAGTACGGGGGACAAACCTTCCAACCACAGCACCTCCTATTTAAAATTCCTGAGCCCCAGCCACCCCAGTTCTTCTTTGTTTTATACTTCCACATAGAGTATTGACATATATGTTTTGCTCCTCTGTTTTGTTTATTAACCTGTCTCCCTCCTGACAGTATATGAATGATAGGTAGTAATAAAGTGATCTATGCCAAATGTTTTGAACAGAGACACACGGGCTAGCCCAGCTATCTTTATGAGCTGCCGATTAACCATTTTGTCTATAAAACTGAAAATAGCCATCCAGACAATAGTTCTCACATGGCTTCGTCTGCTTGAAGGTACTGCTTTCACCCACTGGCATAATCCATAGTATTTTTGCTCAGAGGGTCTTGCAATCAAGCCAGATTTAATGATGCTTTTATTCCCCCATTCAATAAAGCAGTGACCCTATTTCTGGGCCAATTCTTTAGCACCTACCAGAGAGCAATAAGACCACAGCACTTGAAGATTTTCGTTGCTCACTAGTAATATTAATTTGTTTTAATTTCATG
>NW_004524734.1:2296624-2307095 GCF_000260255.1 Octodon degus
AGGTCATTAAGAAGCGTTTTAGAGCCTGGTGTGGTGACACACACCTGTAATCCCAGTATTGTGGGAGGCTGGAGCAGGAGAGCCTCAAGTTCACGCCCAGTATGGGCAATTTTAGCAACTCAGCAAGACCATCTCTTCAATAAAATAAAAAGGAGTTGGGAATATAAGTAAACAAACACATTTTTTGGGACTGGGTATGTGGCCCAGGACAAAGGTCTTGGGTTCAGTTCAGTATACTGGGAAAAAAGAGAACTAAGACCAGCCAGGTACCCTCAAGTTTCTCCAGAGAGGTGATGGTGTTGCATCAGAAAGCACACATCCCACAGAGACCAACTCTGCCTGCTCAGTGCTGCAGCCCTGTGGACTCAGGATGGCAGCCTGGGGATTCCTGGGCTGCAGTGCACAGCATAACAATACACTGTTGTAAGTACAGTGCTGTGCTGGGTCTCAGAGCTGACGGAGGTCATTTGTCCATTCGTTTAGTCATTCTTTGGACAAAAAGCTACTGACCAACTCTAGCTATGAACAGGTCAACCTGGGACCTTCCTGGCCTCTGGCTGCCTCTAGGCCAGCCCGTGAATGCCTGGGGCAGGCCCCACAGCCCTCCACCCAACAGCAGCCGGCTGCCTCCCTGCTGGTGCCCAGTGGGCAATGTCCATCCTCACTAGCAGCTTCATTGGCAGCCAGGGACAGATTGTCACAGCCTGACTGAGCCTGCCCCAGCTGCAGGCTTGACCATCAGAGAGTTCCATGCTCTATGGATGAGGAATAAAACATGATCCTTACTCCTGTCATGTTCTATTTCTAGGCTTAGAAGAAAAGGGAGAAGAGTTTGCGCGAATGCTCACAGAGCTTCTCTTTGAATTACACGTTGCGGCCACGCCCGACAAACTCAATAAGGTCAGAACCATCTGAGTCTCAGTTTCTGGTTTTATAAGGATGGGGGTGGGGGAGTCTCTCATTCACAACCCAGAAATCCACATAAAATACAAATCTCCAACCCCACTATGGCATGGTGGAGGATGAAGAGTCCGAGGTCAGTAGTTAAGACTTGAAGAGGCAATTAATAACCTGCAAAGGCAGAGGATATACCAGACCAAGTCAGGAGACTGATGCTGTACTTGCAGCTTTACTAGTTGTTGGCTTGTGACCTTGAACAAGTCACTCGCCCGCTGTGGAAAAACAGTGGCTTTTTTCAGGGTAGAAGGCTGAGGGGTGTAGAATCACCAAGGGGCTCTTTGGATTTCTGCTCCCCTGTTTTTAAGTTTAAAGACACAGATCAGAGTTAGGCAGGAGAGACATCTGCCAGGTGAACCCCTCAGACTCTCACCCACCCCAAAGCTATGCATTAGCAGTCTACATTCCTGTAATAATACACTAGTATATTTTGTAAGATAGTACAAGGTCTTGCTGTTGGATTTAAAACAGTGCTTATTACTCACTCAAAGCTGTGTGATGGCCCCCACCCAGCCCCTTGTTTTTCTCTTAGCAAGCTGTGTTTTCTGTAGGCATCACTTATCAAGGTGGCAAGGAAAGGGCAGCGTGAGGTGGCAAGGTGGAGATGAGTAATTTCTTAATCTCAGATAGGGGTCACTGGCGCTGGCAGGTCAGTGACTTGAGCACAGTGGGAAATTGCCTCATCCGTCTCCCTGAAGCATCTGCTGCTGCTCAGAAAGGACATGTGATGGCTGCGGGTTTGCACCAACTTATTTACATGGTCAGGGTTGACCTTTATCCCGAAACGAGGATACACCAAGGACAACCCGTTAGATTTTCTCTTGCCACTCTGCTTAGTGTTACCTTGCTGAGCAGCACTCTAACATGTTCTACTTTGACATACACACATCTTAGATGAGAAGTCATTTTTAGCACAAGCTAAGAAACAACTTATACTTGAATGATTTAACAGAGGGTGATAAAATCTGGGCGAATCTGCCCTTTCTAAAATCAGGAAATAGCAGCTAGGGAAGATGGCTTCTGCACCTTCAATTTAGCCATGGCTCTTAGGGCCACCGGTTCTTAACCTGCACTGTGGGAAATTAGACTAGTCATGGAGCAGCGCCAGGTCTCTCTTCAGCTCCGGTCCTTGCCCCTGGGTGTCGGAAGGCCTGCCATGAATCACAGGAGCAGGGCCGTCTTTCATCTGCGCAGCATGATACATTAGCGGGTTCATGAAACATTCAGAGCTTCATGAGACATATCAGATGAGGAAATTTGCTTTCAGCCTGGCCCTGGCTAGATTTCTCACCGACATAGAAAAAAGTGCTGTTATTCTTTTATGGTTGATCATGAAAAGTGAAAAATATACTATAGATTTTTCAATATGATTGTCATTTTTATTCTTACCTGAATATCATTTTTAAGTGCTTCCTTTAAAGTCCTTGGGTCCTGCAAATTTCTCTCAATGTTTGCTATTTTGCCCCCTTTTCCTATTTTATATTTTTATGAACAAGGTTGTCCTTTAAGGGAGTTGCAAATGATGGCCCCGTCACTTCTTGAGCACATGGAAATTTGCCCTAGAGGTTTAGAGCAATGCACTCTAGCCTTGGGGTCGGAATGACTTCGATTCTGTGCTTCCTCAGTAAATGCTTCCTTTTCTTGAGGACCATTGCAGGCCATGAAAAAAGCCCATGACTGGGTGGAAGAGGATCAGACCTTGGTGTCGGTAGATGTGGCCAAAGAGTCGGAGGAGGAAGCCGAGAAGGAAGAGAAGGAAGAGAAGGCTGAGGACCTTCAAGAAGACAGAAAGGAAGAACAAAGAGCTAAGACTGTAGAGGTAAATTTATTCAGGATTCTCCACCAAAAGGGCAGTAATATTATGTTAATTTTATTAGCAGCCTAATTTTAAACAAGAAGAGGCCTCTTCTTTTTTATTTGTACTCTATGCTCTTTATTAAAGTATTAATAAGAATGGAATCAACATTAAAATTTCTCTATGCCAAGACAATTGCTGGCTTAACATAGATTTTGTAGCTTTTCTCCACAGCTTTACAATTATAATTTAAAGGGGAAAGGATTTTTAAGAACATAATTGATTTATCCTTAGAGGAAGTCGCCATCTTCTATGCAAATTTGTTCCTATAAAGTGTCTTTATGCACCGTAACTAATGAGGTAATGGAGGCTTTTTTCAAAAACTTTCATAACTATACCTTTTATTCTGTAGCTTAATAAATTTATGTGTGCATACTTTATACCCTATGTTTGAAAAAGTAGTTTGCAATAATGGTACCTTATGTTGAATTTTAATTTTAAAGAAAGTAACATTGTAAATTAGATCACTCGAAGGAAAAGTGTGTGTTGAGGTCTCTTCATTCACCCTCCCATCTCCACTTTTCTGGCAGCTGTTTGTTGTGTGCCTAGTGTGGCTGTAACTACTGAAAATACAACTCTCAAATAGGCTTGCTGCATCCTTGGGGACCTAGCAGGGCTTACTTGTTTATATATGAGAACTTACATTTTATGGCAGCATTCCACTTAGAAAAGTCCTAGACATGCTCATAACCTCCACATAAAATTTTTCATGTTCTATTTGTATTTTATACTAAGATTTATATTACTTAGAGACTGGTAGTATGGCTCAGTCATAGAGCACATGCATAGTCCTGGGCTCTGTCCCCAACATCAAAATATATATAACAATAAGTAAAGCAGGGCACGGTAGCACACATCAGTGACCCCTGCATTCGGGATGGAGAAAAGAAGGATTATGAGTTTGAGGCCAGCCTGGGCTGCATAGCAAGACCCTGTCTTAAAAACAAGTAATATATAACAAAATTATTATTATATTTATTATTGTTATATTGTGTTTTAAAGTCGCAGGGATTTTTTAAAAAACATCTGCTCAGTGAGTGATTTTCTTGTGTGTGTTCACTTCAGGAAGTATACATACTATCCATTGAAAGTCTGGCTGAAGTCACTGCGCGTTGTATTGAGCAGCTTCATAAAGTTGCAGAATTAATTCTTCATGGACAAGAAGAGGAGAAACCAGCTCAGGATCAAGCTAAAGTTCTGATAAAGTAAATGCCAGCTTTTCTTCTTTTGTTTTTACACTTACAGTGTATGCTTTGCAGATACTCATACCCCCCCACACACACAACTAAAGATTATGGCCTCATGTCAGCTAACTCCATTGTTATGGCCATCTTGTAAAACAAAGACTACCTTAAGAAGTGCATTGTGTGAGCACTAAGGAGAATTCACTAGACATTCTAGGAATTATTGATGAAGAGATTGAAGGGCAGACGCACTAAATCATTCAAGCTATGAAAGCATTTATTTTAATAGATCAAAGCCTTAGAAGTACAGGCCTTTGAGGGTAATTATATTTTCAGCACATCACATGAATAGAGAAAGGGCATGTGAATGTAACATCTCAGCACATAAAAGGAAGCAGATGCCCTCCACTGGTCCCAGTGCCAGCTCGACGTGCTCAGCACTCAGGTGACAGTGGTGGCTAATGTAGGTCCGGCCCCTGTGGATTGCATGTGTGTGCATATGTGTTGTGGTGCTTTATGATTCTTCATTAAAGCATAGCAGTTATTATTAGGTTGTCTAATGATAAATACACACACACACACACACACACACACACACACACGTAGAGGAACGTAGTTTGTATGGAAATGAACAACAAATCACGAACCTTGCTTTATGAACCTGACTGCATATTACAGTATAAAAAATCAGCACAGGTCCAAACAACCTTTCATTACAGAGACACGGGAAATGTGATGGAAGCCCCCTGGAAATAAATGGTGATACCCACATACACACATACCTCTGTACTCTCATTCACTTTGACAGTAATACTCTTTGCTTATTATTTCCTGCATTTTATAGGTTAAGTTAGGGGGATTTAGCTGAAGTGTCTTCCAAAAATTCAGGGTTAGTGTCTTTGTGCTGATGGCATTTTTTCTCATTTGTAAAGATTTGTTGTCTAGTCTAGATTGTCATATCTAAGCATGTAGAAACAGAAGATGTTATAGAAATTCACATAATGCACATAAAGCATCTGCCTCCTTTTATACCTAATTACTTCAGCATACAGAAGGAAGAAGAAACAACAAAACAGGATAAGTTTAAAATACTGAGGGCAATGTCAGGATAATGCTTTATCTTTGCAGTGCTGATGTAAAGGAGGAAGACTGCAGTATAGAGCATGCTTTAGCAGGATCTTGTTCTTGGCCCCTTTCCGACTCCCACCTTGATTGCCTTGACCTTCCCAGGCTGCACCAAGCCCCTGATGTGCCTGCACAATGAGCACTCTGCACCCCTCTGCCCAGGAGCACAGACGTAATGGGCCTAGAGATCTCCTAGCCTTACACTTGGTGCTTTCTGCAGAAAACTTCTTGATGGATGGTGGATGGATGGACGGATGGATGGATGGATGGATACATAAGCTTATAAGACCTAATACATAGGTTATTTATGTAGGACACCTATTTGGTAAAAAAAAAAAAAAAAAAAAAACACCTTATTTCTATTGACATTAAATCTTTTGACATAAGATTCTTAGGATTATAATTTATCTAGTAACATTTTGATCATCATTCATAAGGATCATATACACTAATTATGAGAAAATGACAGAAGGCATATTATTATATAATCAGGTGTTTTTGTTTGGTCATCATCTGTAATACTAGGAAAACATTGTTTTAGTTAAATATTTGTATCTCTCTTGCTTTATTTTCTTAGGGTAAAGTGTTTGAGGTTGAATGGCCAAAATGAACTTGGAATTTTGATATAAGTATTAAAAAATATATTCTTTAAGATCTTTATCTTGAGCCATGTAGTGAAAAACAGAATCAAAATATAGAGGACCAGCTGAGTTTAAATCTCATTTCTGCAATTTACTGTTGCATTTCTTTGAGAGGTTACTTCTTGTAGCTGCAGTGTCTTCATCTATATAAAATGGGAATAATAATCATTGGGTCACTATAAAGACTAAATATGATTAGACATACAAGAACTTAATGTAGTGCCTCAATGAATATCCGTTATTATGTTAAATGACCAGTAAGATGGTGAAACGCTCTTTGGCAAGGGTTCATTCCCCCATTAGAGCTGAAATTCAATCTAGGTATTTTCTTGCACACAGTTTTGATTCTAAAAAAGAGGTCAAATGAATTAGGTGATTCTTCCTTAATTATGCATGGTAGAAAAGCCGGAATTTGACTAAACTGTAATTGTGAATCATGAACGATTGTTGAGGAGCGCTATGTGACTGCTCTCTTGGGCGGAGCCACCTCGGACTCTTGTGCTGCCCTTTTAGATGTCGCGCAGCGCCGATATCATGGTTATCACTGTCAGGCTCTTTTACTTTACTGGAACACACGTGCCTCTTTTTTCTTTTTTCAGGTTAACTACTGCAATGTGCAATGAAGTGGCCTCTTTATCGAAGAAGTTTACGAATTCTTTAACCACTGTTGGGGTAAGGCTACACTCTGGATCTCATTTTCATCTATCTGAGGGAAGCAGGCCTGTGAGGGGCTGTGAGGAAAGCAGGGTGCAGTTCCTTTCTGGGTAGCTTTGTAAGGAGCAGCTGTGCCACAGTGCGGGCTCAGACCAGGCCGTGAGCACCTGCTCTCACCACTGGCCGTGCGGGGCTCTGCTGGGGCTGGGCTCTGCCCCCGACACTGCTGTCCCAGACATCTCAGATGTTAGGTGTGGTGATTTTTCAGACTGTTGTATGCATTTTTTTAATAGTGGTACTGGAGATTCAACATGGCCTTTGCACCAAGGTATACTCCAAGCCTTTTTTTTTTTTGAGACAGGGTCTCTCTGAATTACAAAATTACCCAGGCTGAGCTCAAACTTGCAATCCTGCCTCAGCCTCCCAGAATATAGCAATTATAGGTGTGTACCACTCTGTCAAGCTCCCATTTTTTCTGTGAAACAATGTGTCAAAATGGAAGTTCTGTACACTAAATATATATATTAGTTACTTTTCTTATTGTTAAGACAAAATACCCAACACCCAAAGTTAAAAGAGGAAAGGTTTATTTTAGCTTACAGTTTACAGAGGTTCAGTCCATAGTTGGATGGCTCCAAAGCAGGGTGTCAGGGCAGAAGAGGAACAGTGAATGGCGACGAAGGCAAAAAGCAGTGAGCAGCGAGCTTTCATTCTTTTCCCTTCTGTCATGGCTGAGAGCCTGAAGAGTGCTTTGGCAAGTGAGATCCCCAGGGAAAAGAAATCATGCAGGGCGGACCTTTGTTCAAAAGGCAGACAGCAGCAAGAAAGCAGTATGTGTCTTTGTTGTTTAACTCTTTTTTTTTTTTTTTTCGGAACCGGGGATTGAACTCAGGCCCTTGCACTTGCCAGGGAAGCGCTTATTCCACTGAGCTATCTCCCTGGCCCCTGTTGTTTAACTCTTACACAGGTGGTTCTGATACATTTACATTCTTGCATGTTGACTGAGCTGGTTCATGTATGGTTGTCTGCTGATTGCTCAATCTTTCTTGTATAACTCTTCTCCAATCTCTGCCTGTGTTAGACAGTAGGGTTGTGTCCTCAGAGCTAGCTAGAGGGGTCCTTACACCCCCCCCCCCAGAGCTCGAAGCCTAAAGCAATCTGTCTGGAGTGGTGCCCACACCCTTATATTCCATTCAGTCTACAAGCATATTGTTTGCTGCCACCCATACCCAGGGGGAGCTTCCTGTCACCCCCACCCAGAACTGTGCTAAACCGATCACACATCAGTGATCACACATCTTTAATCCGAATTCACACACCCATGATCTAGCCATCTTGGGGGACATCTAGATACAAGCCATTGGGCCGTCCAAATAGCTCAGTGGATTAAAGTGCCTGCTAGGAGTTTGGT
The DNA here is from genome assembly GCF_000260255.1 of Octodon degus. Classification (NCBI taxonomy): domain Eukaryota; kingdom Metazoa; phylum Chordata; class Mammalia; order Rodentia; family Octodontidae; genus Octodon; species Octodon degus. The sequence goes on from NW_004524734.1 coordinate 2,304,452, forward strand.
CCCCAGGCCTGCCGTACGGGCCCCACCCCCGGGGTGTGCAGAGACTTGAGACTGGACGTGGTAGTGCGTGAGACTGGGCGTGGTAGTGCGTGCCTATAATCCCAGCACTTGGGAGGCTGTAAACACAAGAATCACTACGAGTCTGATCTATGCAGTAAGATCCGGTACACCCTGTCCCAAATGCAAAAAAAAATAACAAGCCATAACTATGTGTATTTCTAACATCTCTATTAAAGTAACTAACTGATAATTCTCATTTATTCCTGCATTTAGTCTGTTTTATAAGCTACATACATTCTTTGCTCTATTGTCACAGTTCAACTGAATGAAAAAAAAAAAAAAAAGGATGTTACCAATTGACAGAACAGTGGAGGTTTATTTCCTGCTTTAGCTACACTTTTTTTGGTAAGCTTATAATTCTCTAGAACTACTGTAGCAAAATGCAACACATGAAGTGGCATGACCACCTGAAATCTACTCTCTCACAGTTGTGGAGTCTGAAATCAAGGTGCAAGCAGGGCCACGCTCCTTCTGAAGCGTCCAGGTTGGATCTGTCTTGGCTTCTTCTGGCCCTGGTGCCCCACAGTGCGCTTGGCGTGTGACCGCAAGATAGCCCCCTCTCCCCTTCTCACCCGGTGGTTTCTCCAGTGTCTTCACATCATCTTCCTTCTATGCACGTCTGTGTCCAGACTTTCCTTTTAGAAGGACCCAGCCAAACTGGATGTGGGTCTCATCACTGTGAAGACACCTACAACAGCCCTCGCACTAGGAGATAGTGGTGTGCTAGGACTCTAGTGTATTCTGTTTGGGAACATGATTCAACCCATAACAGGAAGCAAGAGAAACAACTTGTGAATAGTTTGGACAGAAAAGCAGGTTTTGAAAGACACTGGGAAGACTGAGCAGCCGTGGGGACCCAGTACCAAAGCTTTTATACACTGTCGCTAAAGCTGTTGATGTGACTGAACAACAGCAATTCCCAGGCTGTCCATCTGGGAATCCCAGGTTCCTGTGTCCTAAGTTAGACAGTTTTACAAAGTTCACGAGAGTGGGTCAGAGATGCACCTTGCAGGCACTCAAGAATGACAGGGGCTAGGCTGGTGTCATGTAGACCTACCTGGCTGCTGGAGTGTGCTGCCCACCCCACCTCAGGCCAAGAGCATTCTCAGAAGGAGGAGGAAATAATTGTGGACGTGATGTCACCCCAAAGATATCTGTCCCCACACTTCTGTAAGTGACTTGGTTAATAAGAAATGAGATAAATTCACTGAGAGAGAAATTAGGGAAACAACACTGTCTCAGTCACTCTTTTCTCATTGCTGGGACAAATACCCGACACACAAAATGAAGGATGGAAAGGTTTATTTAGCTCACAGTTACTAGAAGTTTCAGTCCATACTCAGCTGGCCCAAGGCAAAGTTGCACAGGGCAGAGAGAAACCTTTCATGGGGGCAGCAAAGAGCAAGAGGGAGAAGAGAGTAGTAGCAGCAACTCAAGCAGCTAGCTTCTCTTCCCTCCTTACACTGAAATGCAAATTACCTGCCCCAGGGCAGGTGCAGCATCCACACCCACAGTCATCAATCACAAATTCCAGAAGCTGCCCCAAGACTGCATTAGGGGGCTGGTGAGATGGCTCAGTGGTCTAAAGCACCTACTTAGAACAAGCTCAGCAAAGCACAGAGACCGCGGTTCAATCCCCCAGCACCACATGCCTGCCAGCCAGCCCCCCCCCCCGTGGGCTGAGCTAGCCCCGCACACACACACACACACACACACATAAATAAATAAAAAAAAATTTTTTTTAAAAAAAAAGGACTGCATTAGGCTTTGGAGGGACACCTAGACACAAACCATAACAAACACCTTTCACAATAGCATCCCAAAGAATGAAATACTTGGGACTCAATCTAATGAAAGATGCAAGAGATCTCTACATTGAAAGCTACAGTGCTCTGAAAAAAGAGATTGAAGATGTCAGAAAATGGAAAGATATCTTTTGCTGTTGGGTAGGAAGAACTAATATAGTAAAAATGGCCATACTTCCAAAACTTTTATACAGATTTAATGCAATGACAATCAAAATTAATGCAATTCCAATAGCATATCTTGCAGAATTAGAGAAAACAATCCTAAAATTCATTTGGAACCAGAAGAGACCTAGAATATCAAAGGCAATTCTGAGCAACAAAGGCAAGACAGGAGGCTTCACACAATCCCTGACTTGAAATTAGACTACAAAGCTACTGGGATAAAATAAGCGTGGTACTGGCAAAGAAAACAGTCCAGAAGATCAATGGAACAATCAGAAATGCAGAAACAACTCCAAACACACCCAGCCACCTTAACTTTGACAAAAGTAACAAACATATTCACAGGAGGAAAGATAGCCTTTTTACTAAACAGTGCTGGAAAAACTGGCTGTGCACAAGCCAAAGATTAAAATTGGACCCATACCTTTCACTTTGTAACTAAATTTGAAATGGATCAAAGGGCTGGTGAGATGGCTCAGTGGTCTAAAGAACCTACTTAGAACAAGCCAAACTAAGCAAAGCACAGGGACCACGGTTCAATCCCCCAGCACCACATGCCAGCCCGCCCCGCCCCCTGGTGGGCTGAGCTGGACACACACGCACACACACACACA
>NW_004524734.1:2307533-2325390 GCF_000260255.1 Octodon degus
GGATCTCATATGATTAAAAAGCTTTTGCACAGCAAGAGAAACTACCAACAGAGTGAAGAGACAACCCACAGTGTGGGAAGAAATGTTTGCCAGCTGCTCCTCAGACAAAGGATTACTATTGAGAACATAGAAAGAAAATCAGACCTCCCAAATTCAAAGACCCAATCCAAAAATGGGCATCTCAGATGAATACATACCTCTCAGATGAAGAAACACAAACAGCAAATAAATATATGAAAAAATGTTCAACGTCTCTGGTCATTTGAGAGAAGCAAATTTAAACAACACTGGATTCCATCTCACTCCAGAAAGAATGGCTATTATCAAGAAATCAACCAACAATAAATGCTGGAAGGGCTATGGTATACAAGGAATCCTTCTCTGCTGTTGTTAGGATTGTAGACTGGTGTGACCACTGTGGAAATCAATGTGGAGATGCCTCAGAAAACCTAGAATTGGAGGCTCCATTAGACCCAGCTATTCCCCTTCTGGATATCTTCCCAGAAAAATTAAAATCATCATACCACAGCAATATTTGTGCACTCATGTTTGTAACAGCATAATTTATAATAGTCAGATCTTAGAAACAACTCAAATGTCCATCAGCTGAGGAATGGATAAAAAAAATGTTGTCTTTTTATACAGTGGAGTACTACTCAGCCATAAAGAAAGATAAACTGGAAACTTTTATACATAAATGGATGTAACCCAAGACCATAGTCATAAATGAAATAAACCAGATGCACATGTGCAAGCATCATGTTCTCCGTAGTGAGAAGCTGAAAGAGTAAATAAGATCCAAAATGTACAGTAGATATTATAAAATTATATAATTTATAATTATATAAATTATAAATGGGGAGAAACTTCAAAAGGAAAGAAAAACTAATAGGGGAATGGAGAAAAGAAGGAAAGAATAGATATGGATATGGATATGGATATAGGTACAGATATATACCACATGCCACGCCGGCCCTGCCCCCTGGGTGCCCTGAGCCAGCCACAGAATCCTGGCATGGTGGCACATGCCTGTAATCCCAGTGTAAGAGAAGGTGAAAACAGGAGGATCACCACGAGTCTATAATCTACGTAGTGAGACCCTGTACCAAATACACAAATGAAAATAAATAAATATGTTTAAGGTAGTTGTGCTTCTAGTTTCTCTTATTTCATTGAAAAGAAACATTGGTGCTAATATTATTTGGACTATTAAATGCCAATATCATACTCTGAGTAGCTAATTTAAAGATAACAAGACACAATCTCTTAACCATTGTTACCTTTCTAATATCTTGTTTTGACATTTTTTTCTCTTTAAAATAAATTTTTTTAGGGGCTGGTGAGATGGCTCAGTGGTCTAAAGCACCTACTTAGAACAAGCTTAGCAAAGCACAGGGACCGTGGTTCAATCCCCCAGCACCACATGCCGGCCAGCCCCGCCCTCTGGTGGGCTAAGCTGGTCACACAGACACACACACACACACACACACACACACACACACACAAATAAATAAATAAATTTTAAAAATAAATAAGTAAATAAATAAAATTTTTTAAAAAAGAAAAAAAAATGTGCTCCACGCCATTCTGCTGTCTGAGAACATGGCTTGAGGGCCATCTTTTGTAAGCCAGCAGCTTTTCTGTTTGTCTCACTGTCGACCTTGAGGAGAGGGCTTCACTGTGCCCCCGCAGAATGACAGATGGGGAGTGCAGCCTCTGGTAGGATAGGCTGGATAACACGCACTCAGTGCCTCCGTTGTCTAAGTTACCACCTGGTGCCAACGGACTTGGTGGAAAGCTAGGTCTACAGAGAGCTGTGATGACACCTCATGATGACGACGAGGTGGCCATGGCAGCCCAGGGTCCCAAGGCTCTGTTCTTCCTTCTCCTTCCCACAGTTTACCAGGTGAGGACACTGAGACCTCTCAGTGGATCTCTCAGCATCTCCCATGGGTGGCCCGTCAGGTGCATCAGCCAGCAGCCAACTGTTCTGTGTTCTGTGGTTGCCTGGGGATGAAAAGGGTTGTGTCCACCTATGGGTGTGTGTGTCATGTTTGGTGTGGTTTATGTTAAACATCAACTTATCTCCACTGATGGGCAGTACTTACGGCATTGTTTCCCTTCCTTTTAATGTATAGCATCCCAGCACAATGTTTCTCAAACCTGAGTGACAACAAATCACCTGGGAATCTTGTTAAAATGCAAATTCTGATTCAATACCTCCAGGAGGAGGATGGAACTCCTGTAGTGCCAGTATGCTCTCAGGCGACCAGAATGTTTCTTTTCTTTCTTCTTTTTTTTTAATGTATTTAATACAGGGTCTACAAGGTCTCACTGCACAGATCAGACTCGTAGTGATCCTCCTGTTTCTAGCCTCCCAAGCACTGGGATTACAGGGGCACACCACCACGCCCAGTCTCTGTCTCAACATGTCTGGGGGGGGGGCTTGGCACAGCAGGCCAGGGATCAAACCCCGGTCCCTGCATCTGCCCAAGCAGGCGCTTTAATCCGTTGAGCTATCTGGCCAGCCCAATCAGAATATTTCTGATCCACAGCCCACATTTTGTGTGGCAAGTCTGTAGCAGATGGATGTGTGCTTGAACTTGTGTCTGCACATAAACACAGGAGCATGTAGATATTGGCGTGCACAAAGTCAGGAGCAGACACGTCGTTTTATAGAAGGAAAAACCTCAATCAGAGTTTACCAAAATGCCATCGCATCACAGCAATGCCCTGATCTTGTGCTATGATGAATTATTTGTATCAAGTCATTGTTTCTGTTCTCTAAAACAGCCATTATTCAAAACTTGAAGTTAATGAGTGTATATTGCTCTCCAGGCTCTATTTAAATTGCTTGCGCATCTCATTGATTCTGAAAGCCAATGTCATTTTATTGCCCTCATTTTGATTATATTTTAGAGGTTTATTGATAATCAAATAAACATGAAAGCAAATACTGTAATGGATTTTCTGGTTACTTACTAAAAATGACTGGGTTTTTAAGGAGTCTTTTTCTCCCCCAAGGCTCCATTATGGTTTCCTCTGTAAGCTATCACTTTACTCTCAGTAGAGTGATGTCCATGCAAAGTTGGCTGTTCTGGGAAGATGTATTTAATTTATATGCTTTTGTTTGCCGTAAACTCTTCCAGGTATAATGAGGGAAGCCACCTATCAAGATTGCCTCCCTTTCCAGTCTCCTTAGTGATTTATTGCCGGAGGGTAGGTTGAATATTTAGAGAGGGAAGACTGTTGATTAAAGGGCCAAGAGCATAAATAAAGATAATGATATATTAGCTCCCATTTTTTAATACCTCTTTCATATTGTACTTTGAACTTCTTACTTACATATATTCATGTTTTTTCAATTTAGATCTGCAAACCTGATTGCAAATTATACTTATGGTCCTTTGATTTTACTACTATTCTGGAAGATGCACTGTAACTATGTATTCATGCTTGCATTTAAAGCAGAAAGGGGAAAATCAAAAACAAAAGCAAAAAGACTAAACCAGAACTGAGAGAAGGGTAAAGTAAGATAAGGAACAGGGGCCTGCCCCTTAGCTCAGTTCTTTAAGTGGCTACTTCAACAAAGCAGTCAGGCTCAGGTTGCTGTGGTTGGATCCCCACAACTCAAGGCAGCCAAACCTGCCCTGAAGGCATTCGGAGCAAAATAAATAAATAAATAAAAATAAAAATAAAATAAAGTTAAGGAAAATTTGAGGAGGCCACCAAAAAGAGAAATTTGGGGGAAAAGTTCAGTAAGCTAGATGGATATCGTACTGCAATGTTTTTAAAATAAAAAAGGCAAAAATTATCATGGCACGAAAATTTTTTAAGTAGTTGAAGAGATCTGACTTTACATGCCTAGCTACTGTGACCTTACACAATTATTCACCCCATTGTCTTACCCGGAAACTAGAGTGATCATGGTACATGCCTGCCTGTTAGGATACCTGTCAAAATCATATGCGCTCACATCGGGGAATGACCAACTAGGAAGCCCAGCCCACAGTAAGCACTGCAGTGTCTGTCTGAGAGATTGCTGAATGAAGTCGGTGTCTTACATTTTATGTGACAAGCGTTAGATTATGGGCCCCTAATCTGTCGATTTCATACTTGTGATTCCACAGAGCAACAAGAAGGCGGAGGTCCTTAACCCCATGATCAACAGTGTATTGTTAGAGGTAAGTGGCCCCGGGAGAGAAGGTATTTCTGAATCAGAGCAAACATTAGTACTAGATTTCTTTTCTTCTTTTTTTTCTTTTTTCGTCTTTCTCTTAGGCAGCAAGTGTTACTGTGATACTTCTAAATCTTATCAGCAACAGGTTTTTTTTTAGTACATTTGTATAGCTCAACCAGCTGTAAACCCTCTGGTGAAGCAACAATACCTAATTTTCAAGAATCTCTGATTATAAAAAGAAATGCTAAGCCCGCACGTTATTTCTGTCACTGTTTCCTCCAGCCAAGGCAGATTTCTGTTGCCAAGTCTGGCACTAGATTTAACACTATGCTTATTGGCTACGATGAGAAATTACTGCTACATGGTAATTTTCGTAAAAATGGGCATTTCTTTCCCTTCACAATAACCTGTTGTTTGGCTGTGTCTAAGCTCTGGAATGGCAAACAATGACAGAATATATGGCCTCTGCCCATTCAGTGAGAAGGGCACCATCCACTGTGATGCCTCACTTCATGGCCAGCCTGTACATCAGGACTGTGTCGCACCACTTGTTCCAGTGGGAAGCCTCCCCAACACTGGTGTGGCTTTGTTAGTAACAGTGATGTAAGAGATAGGAAAAGAGGCCAAGCGAGCCTTCTCATCTTGGAGCATGCACACTGCGTTCTGTCAGTGGCTGTTGGGGGAAATCCTTACGCTGTGGGCAGAACATCTGTAGACTTGGGCATCCACCAAATCCACAAGTTGTCCACACGCTGAGACTGCACATGGCAAGGCTTATCCAGTCGTGTTTGCTTTCTCAAGTAGCTGTCAATGGTAAGATTGGGAAAAGACACAGCTTTCAGAGGGCTGCGTAAATGTATCTGCCAGTGTATTTGGGGCTTGTGCTTTATTACTGAGGAAAACCAGCCAGGGACAAACGTGGCAGTGAGAATGCTAAAAGCTAATCCAGTCACAAGAGGCAGTGGAGCCAACGAGAAGAGACAGGAGCTATGGGGACAGGACCAAAGGGACAGATACACACAAGAGGAAACCTTGGTGGTCAGCAATCAAAACAAAAACAAAAGTATCTGATTAATTAGACCAGTTACCTCGTAAGTCATCACACATATGAGGGCAAATGTTTATTCCCCTAGTAAAGTTTCACATTTTATTTACCCTAAGCTTCATTGATTAATTAACTGATTGCAACACGGGGGACTGAATCCAAGGTCTTCATGCTGAGTTACATACTTAGCCTTGTTTGATTTTATTTTGAGACGGGGTCTTGCTGAATTTCTCAGGCTGGCTTCAAACCTGAACCCTCCTGCCTCAGCCTCCCAAGTAACTGGGATTGCAGGCATGTTCAACCACGGCAGCTGATTTATTTTACAATTTATTTTACTATACTGGTGATCAGACGCAAGGCATTGTGCTCTGCCACTGAGCTGCCTGCAATGGCCCATCCCAGACTTCAGTGTGCTCACTATTTAGTACTGCTTCATAAGATACCACAGAGCAAAAATAGCAATAGCAGATCTACAAACCAAGCAAAAGGTATCAGCATGCATAAGTGGGTGGCAATGTCCAAGGATTGGGCCTTAATAAACTTGCAAGATCTCCAGTTAGCTTTCTGTAGACCATTCTACTTATAGAGCTGTAGGTTAGAATGTGACCCTCTTCATACTGGGCTTGCATATGGTTTCTGGGTAGACAGATTGATTTAAGAAAGGGACAGATAAAACTGGACATATTGGGTCATGGATACGCACACATATGTATGTGCCTTAAAAGCCCATGGAAGTGGTTTGCCTCATTTTGAGTGAATCCTGTTACTACAGATAATAAAGAACTGGCCTATGTCTGCAAGGGTGGGTTTGCATTTGCTGTGAGCAGCAGCAGCATTGCCAGCCGTGTATAATGTCCCAGCACGGTAATGTTTGCTCTATTCCAGGAGAATTGTCGAGCCTGAGCTACAGAAATAACCTGCAAAAAAAAAAAAAAAAAAAAAAAGAAAAAAAGAAAGAAAGAAATAACCTGCATCTACTTTTTTTCTTTTCCCGCATCTACTTTTTACCTCTCCCAGGGCTGCAACAGCACAACATACATCCAGGATGCCTTCCAGCTGCTGCTGCCTGTCCTGCAGGCCTCACACATCCAGAGCAATTGTTCGAAAGCACAGCCGTGACCTTGCGCGGTGCCGCACTGTGTGCGCGGGCACCATGAAAGCAGATGTTTTGACACAACTGGCCCAGGACACCCATTGGAGAACACTACATGCAGTTTTGCACAGACAGTATTAAGAATGAAGGTTTAAAGGGGGTTACCATTTGCAGTGTATATGGTTGTTTTTGCAAATAATTGTGTTTTCTTTATGTTAATTTAAACTTATACAGTTTATATTGAAAGTTTCCTTTCACCTAAAATTCATTCATACATATTCATGTCTGCTTTTCCTGGTCAAGCGAGTTAGAGATCCAGAGGCAGACCCTAGATTTTTTTAAATCTTAAATTTCTACCTTTAAATGTCACATCAGTTTGTATACTAAACTTTGTTTTGTTGCCTAAATGTCATAGGCAACAACATTACTTATAGAGTTTATTGGCTGTGGTATAAGGGAAACATTAAGTATCACTTTATAGTCATTCAGTCTTGCAATAAGCATTTATTGAGCACCTACTGTGTGCTCACAATAAAAAAACAGTCTCACTCCAGGTGAGACAGGTGCTCTGAAAGAGGGTTTACAAGACAATTCTTAAAATACTTTGAAATACTAATGAATTTTCTAAGTCTTAAGACATTGGAGAACAAGGTAAATTGGTACTTTTTGAAATGTTCTACCCTTCAATTTATTCTCTTTTTCTAACCTCCTTGAACATTTTTAATCCCAAACTTTAAATATAGGGTAAAAATGTGTGTGAAAAAGTGGATGAGCGTGTATTTAGTTTAAAATTGACTTCTTAAGATCGTGAGCACACAGTGGCCTAATTTCAAAGCTTGGAAGTATTCTAATTGAAAATTGAAGGGATCTCAGAACTGAGTTTTAAAAATCTACCCTGATCCCATTCACTGGTCACAAAGGACAGAAAATACTGGCCTGCGGGTGGCTGGCTCATGTGCTGAAGGCCTTCTTTGCATGTGGGGGACCTCATGATGGACACTTCTGAGTCCCACACAGTCATCACGGGTGACACTGTGATGCTCCTATGCCACGCCCCGCTGACATCCCTATCAGTGGTGTCAGAGGAACCTTTGCCCCGTGGCTCTCTCCAAGGCAAATGAAGCTCGTAGCTTTGCAAGGGGTGGAAATCCTTTGTTCTCATTTGCTTCTATTCCCCAGTAGAGTCCACGGCCTTTGTTCCCTACAGACTACATAGGGATATTTTAGTATCTTCCTGCTTCTCATTAGCATTTTGTTTGTCTTTGTTCTGTATTTCATTTGTGTATGTCCGAAACAGCCAAACAGAAAACAGCAGAACAATTTCTTTACAACTTGGAAAAATAAGATTCTCTAAGAAATCAATTAAAGATGTTTCTTCTCTTTTTTGATTGCCTGAGTGTTTCTGTTCCTAAGTCTAGAGGTGATTAACCGATGAGAATGCTGCACTTTCTTCTTCCTGCATTTTAGAATTTTTATATATAAAGCAGAGAAAAGGCATATTATTTATAATTTCTCACAATTTTTTAGCATTTCTGATTAGAAATGTGAAAGAAAAATATTTTCAAAGGAGCTAGATTTATAGACTTAGGCTTTAAATCTAACTATACCCAACTTCAAGCACAGGAATCTTTAATAGGAAATAAAGTAGAAATTTAAAAAAAAATAAGAGGAAATTATTCAAAAAAGGTGGTTAATATTTCTGACATTGCATTTAACTTTTAATGATATAATGTCAAAGATTGCCAAGTGCAGACAGACTGAGAAATGATTCCCTGTTTCATGGTCTGTGAATTACGTTATTAGGGAGGGAATAATCATTCACTATTTATCCACCCTCTAGGATTTCTCTCAATACTAGTTTTCACTATCTCTTTAAATAATTGCTTCTTTGCTCGGCTTTAGAAACTGGCAAAGCAGAGAATTCATATGTGGACAAATGTCAGTCGGTTACTGAATGAATGATTTAGCAGGATTACCATGAAAGTTTTGTATTTCTTCAGTAATCCTTTACGTAAATTGGATTCATTGCACTCTATGCAATTATTCTGAACAGGCATGCCAGCTTTTCTCTTACATCAAATGCAAAAAAGTTCTAGTCTAAATAATGAATGTAGTCCTGTGCCTGGGCCTGATTAAATAAAAAGCATCTCAAACATATTTCAAATTCAAAGTAAAATGCATTCAAGAAAAATTGCTTTGGGGTATTAGAAATACACAGATCTCAACAACAAAATTGAGTTCCAAATCTTAAAGCATAAGCCTAAGCTTAAATATTTAATCCCACTGAGAACAGAAATCTCTAGTTACACTGGGTCTTCCCCTGGGCTACACATCCAGCTCAGAGTTGACTGTGGTGTGGTCAGCTGAGGCTGTTGCAGGAGTGGACAGAGATGTGCACAGCCTCGGCCACAATACCTAAGGCAGTGACAGGGAACCTTTCAATGACAAATGGCCCACTGTGGAACACATGCTGTAGGTTCGCCACCACTGACCTAAGGGATGTGCACCCTCAGCATACCTCAGAGGGGAAGGCTGTGCAGGCCCGGGGGCCGAGGCTGCTGAAAGGAAGAGCTGAATATACAACAAAGCCCTGAATGCAGTGATGGGAATGTTTCCTTATGCTTCAGCTGCAGTAACCAACTGCTAGAAGTACTCATATCGCCAAAGTCACCTTCTGCATAGGCTGACTGAGTTTATGTTAGAAAAAAGGCAGGCAGACCAATTCGAATCATAACTATTTCAGAGGTCCAGGGTCAGTGAAATAATTCAGCAAATTGATAAAAACATTGCATTGCTCTTTCCTTAAGAAAAATTGTGTGTGTGTGTGTGTGTGTGTGTGTGTGTGTGTGCTGACCAGATGGCACTGATGATAATACATAGCTTCCAATGCCATTTAATTTTATAAAGGCAATTATTTTACAGGGTCAGGCTAGGTTTTTGTATAATGTAAAAATTGCCCTTTGATCTTTCCCCTAAGCGTGTCTTACATTCTAATACTCAGACCCAGGCTTCAACTTGGTTTCTTAAATTACTGTATTTCTAAAGGCACATCACAAGAGATCATACTGAAAATCCATCTTAGAGCTGCAATTTTGTCTGGTTTTGTAGTTGATCAGAATTCATAATGCCATAGGAGTGGATTCAGACCAGCCATTCTTCACATAAAAGAAAACAAATGATGTGGTTAACCATGTGTTTTATTTGTGTGAATATTTCATCCCTTAGGCAGTTTTATGTTCAGTTTCTGTATGTTTGCCCATATGAGATGGTCTGCTAACATTTCTTCTATTAAACTGTTCTGAGGGCAGATCGCCTTGTATTCGTTTGTTTCCTTAGATCCTGCAAATAATGAATTATTCTACCCTTTCAACAGTTCGCCTTTAGCAATGATTAAATTATTACAACTCAACCAGTAAAAAAATGTATTGATAGGATTTCTGCTATTTCTAGTATCCAAGATCATCAGAGTCCGGGACCAAAAGCTGAATGTGGAGGGTGAGAATTTTGTGTTGGGATTTAAACTAAATTTACCTTTATCTGGATCAGAGAGGATTTTTCTCTGCATGAGCTGTCAGCCAAAAAGCAATAGGATTCTGTCAGCCTGTGGTCGCTAGATTCACCTGACAGGTCTGCCTCTTCTATTAGCCTCAAAGGAATTTCTGGGCTGCAGAGGAATAATATGTGTACTTCTTAAATGCCTTCAGTGAGTGTAGAAATTTGGGGTGATTTGGAGATGATCTATCTCCCTGCCCTGGCTTTCACTACCAGGCTCCTCAGATGCTATTTGGAAGGAAAAAACAGCAGAGAAGCCAAGGCCAGATGGGTGAAACCCTGGCAAAAAGCAAAACTAAGCTTCTGCCTTCTGTGTCCTTGCCAGCTTTATTCTTTTCCTCTCTCAGGATTTTTTTAAAACAATTCTAAGTACCTGGCTTCCAGAATTAGCTTGCAACAATCTGCCTCAATTTTGTCTATGTCTTGTTCCCTTCTCATTTTCTATGTTTATGCTCTCCTTACTTAACAGAAAACCACCTATGCAGGCGATTTAAATCATAATGATATATATTTACTGGGTGCTGGGTTCTGCTCTGAGTGTTTTATGTATTGTACATTCTCCTGTTTGCCCCCACAGTTGCCTTACAGGTAAATACAATTTCAGCCTCCACTGCCCCACAAGAACACTGAGGCCCAGGGAGCTCACACAGCTGGTCCACAGTTCTACAGAACAGCAGAGCAGCCAGGACTCAAGCCTGCATCAGACCTGAGTAGCATTTTGAACTATTACACAGAGCCCCCGACAAGAGAAAAATGTAATAGATTATTTTTAGAGACAACTGGACCCTGAGATTTACATGCTTAGCTCTCTTGAAGCCTTGAGCTAGATCTGTTGCTGAAAGCTTTGGTTGTCAGCTTTGCTTGTTTCATGCACCTAAGAATGAACTGGGACTAAGAGACGCAGAATGAAGCCACAAGGGGTTCTCCGGCCCCTGAGTGGTTCGCACCACAGGCTTCTTTATTATTTCACAGGCATTTCCTGTCAAGCAGCTCAGTGTGCTGGTCCTGTTTGATGGCTCTGAAGCTGCTCCATTGTGTCCTCCTTCTCCCTCCCCCGGCTCTGATGCAAGGGGAGCCTATATGTCAGTCAACACCATTTCTGAAAATCCTGAACTCTACCCACTTCCTCAAGCATTTTTAAAAGTGCTTTTCCTGCCTTGAAGACGACAGATCTAGGCAGCCTATAAGCTGCATCTTCAATACCAAGTTCCATGAGGTACTAAATACTGCTTTCCTTTATCCTCACTTGGTGCCCTTCCCTGTGGAGGCCAGGAGATGATGATGGTGATGATGATGCTGGCCTCTGTCGTGTATGTGCTGTCGAAGCCACCATGGTGATGGCCTCTCTGCTGACCGAGAGCCTGCCTGTGTTAGACCCCTACTGTAAACACCAGGTTTCTTTGGTCTCATTTAATCCCCAGATCAACCTTCTGAGATCACCTCTATTATACCCATTTCACAGAGGAAAATGCAGCTCAGGGAGATGAAGTAATGTACCTGGAATCATCCAACGAACTATTAGAAAGGCTGGGTTTACATCCAGACAAAACCCATGGCAAGCAGATACTTGGTCATAAATAATTTGCTCATTTTTCCATGGGCTGAATTCTCTTCCGTCTCTGGGCTCCCCTCTCTCTGTCCTGTGGCCTCAAGCAGAGACAGTTTGCTCCCCAGTTTCCCTGTCAGAGGGCTAACCACATTTTCCAGGCGATACCTCTGCTCCCAGGAGATAGTGGGAAGCCTCCACGCCCATTCCCCTCATGTTTTAGACTGTATGTGTTGAATGAGTCATTGTCCTCTGAAAACTGGTCACCTTTGTGTCTTTTACAAGGAAGGCACTAGAGGGAAGTATGATTTGGGTGGGAAATCTCACTGCTAATCAGTGACAAAGGACAAGAAACCAAATGGTGAACTGCAGGGCAGAAAAGACTGACCAAGGGGCCGGAGAGATAGCTCAACCTTCTGAAGTGTCTGTTTAACAAGCTTAGTTCAATCCCTAGCACCACATGGCACATTAGCTCCACCCTCAGGGTGGGCTAAGCTGGCCAGAAAAAAAAAGACTCTGGCCATTTCTCTGTCAGAAAAATAATTCATCTGTTCCTAGAGAACCTCTTAGTTAGGAATACTTTCACTCCAGCACTCTCCCAATTCCGCCTTCACTGGTACTTTCCTTTCTCTTTTTTTTTAATGTATTTTTTTACTTCACAGCTTGGACTCGTAGTGGTCCTCCTGTTTTCAGCCTCCCCAGCTGGGATTATAGGTGTGTGCCACCAAGCCCAGACTCGGTGGCCAGCTCAGCACTCCTGGAGACAGAGCTGGCAGGGCGTGTGGTACCAAGGATCAAGCCTGGGTCCTTGCACTTGCCTAAGTAGGTGCTTAATCCACTGAGCTATTTCACCGGCCCTCCTTCACAATTTCTGATCTTTATTGAAAAGCCTATGGATGGAGGCACCTTCCCCGCTTGATGGTTTTCTCTTCAGGATGTATCACTGTCTAGCACCCTTCACGTCTTACTCATCTGCTGTCTGTCTTATACCAGGAGATCATTTCCTTGAGAGCAGGGAATTGTGTTTGGCTTGTCAGCATCTTCCCATCACCATAAGCTGTGTTTGACACACGGTAGATGCTCAGTGACTATTTGTAAATGAACAAATATGTCCAGATCTCAGGTGTATAATCTGTCAATGCTGAATGAGCCCCCTTGTAGGAAATGGGGAATTGTTGTGTTGTGTAGTCAAATTTTGACTATGGAAGCAAACTGTGTTCACTGGAACAATATTTGTTGTGGCACAAATGGTAATATTTGGAGACTTACAAATGCATAGTTTTAAAAATCAATGGAAGCTGGAGAGATAGCGTAGCGGTTTACGCATTAGGCTGTACAGCACGACTTCGCAGGTTCGAGTCCCCACTCCACCTTTACCAAAAAAAAAAAAAAAAAAGAGAGAGTAGTGATTCTTTTCATATAAAAAGCCAATGGCCTAGAGGGTGTGGGCAGGGAAATGGGTCAGTGGAGTAAGCACTTGCCTAGCAAGCACAAGGGCCTGAGTTCAATCCCCGGTTCCAAAAAAAAAAAAAAAATCAATGAAAGTCATAACTTTTACTCTAAACAACTCTATGCAAATTCCCTTTTAAAGTAGGATACAGGGGCTGGAGAGATGGCTCAGTGGTCTAAAGCACCTACTTGAAACAAGCTTGGCAAAGCACAGGGACAGTGGTTCGATCCCCAGAACCACATGCCAGCCAGCCGCGCCCCCTGGTGGGCTGAGCTGGCCACACACACACACAATAAATAAATGTAATAAATAAAAATAAATAAATATTTAAAAAAAAATAAAGTAGGATACACTACAGTGAAAAATCAGAACCACACAAGTTAACTGTGGCACATGATACTATGAAATATTATATTACCATAAAATAAAAAATGAAATAGCTCTCTACAGCTGAGCTCCAAGATTTATTGCTGATACTTATCTAAAATAACACGTTCACATGCACAAAAATACTATATACACATTTAGTCCAAACTATTCATACAAGAACCTATCAACAGTGCTATAACCAGAGGTAGAAGAGAATGTGGGGGAGAACATAAAAATTTGACAGAATAATCGAAAAGGTCCCTGGAGTTATCTTTAATATTTATATTTTCTACATATTATGTTGATGGATGACATATATAGCTAAATTTTGAAAAAATCAAAAGCAAAAAAGAAATTATGACAGAGATCAGAGGATAAAGCCCTTCTAGAGATGAAAAGTACACGCAAGAGCCAAAAGCATCCTAGTGATCTAAATTTCTTGCAAGTTTCTAAGATAATGTTGATGGCTGTACAAATCCCTCCTTGCTTTCCTTAGAAATGCTCAACTGAGTATTCTAAATACATAATTTGTAGAGATTGTGACGATGTAAACAGAAAAAAATTGTCATTTCCCTTGCATTGGAAAAGTCCTCTAAATTCCTTAGCCAGATAGTCTCTCTAATTTTCCTATTCAACAGCTCAACTGAACAGCTCTGGGATAGATATTAACTCCAGAGGCAATCTCAGAAACTTCTGGAGGGAGGCACCACACCAATGAATGAGCCTCTGGTTCCAAGTTATTAGTTTGATGCCCAGATGCACATCATATTTGCAAGAAGCAGTTTACAATCTGTTCATCTTGACAAATGCAGCACAAGGGGATTTAAATCCCTGCATCTGCAATTTCTGTCTCTCCCTCTCCAAATTTATGGGGAAATGGTAGACACAAATAACGTGTCAGGGCTGAGTGAACTGAGGCCTCTGCTCCATTTCGCTCAAAGGTTAATCAATGGAGAGCAGGGGAAATTCTCAGCAGATAGCAAATGCGAGTTCTCTTAACTTCCCAGCACCACAGCATGGGTGTATAATTTCTTTGGCAGTGCCCATGTATTTTGACTCAGAGTATTGAGGTGTTAACTCTGGGCATTTTTGTGCATTTTAAAATATCTCTTCAATGATGTAAAAAGGGTTCGGACTACTTGTACATTTTCTTCCAACATATCGTTATCAATCAATGATAGTGGACGAGGAGCTTCTAGCAGGCTTGATGATGGTGTGACTGATTATCAAGGAGGTTTTGGTCCACTCTGCATCCCCTGAGAACATACTAGAACCATTCACCTGAGGCAGGGATGTTACAAGTCAGTGCCTGCATCCCACATATTTCTTCCTTTTAAACCCACTTGCTCTCAGGTAAAGAATATAGACTGAAGATTCATGTTTACTCAAGGCAACTGATGCCCAAAATAACATGATTGAGTGCTGAACAGTACCCAGTCTGCCACCTGACTGCTCATCTCCAGCTGGTTTTGCTACAAAGGCAGCAGTTGGTCAGTGACGGCCAGGGCATCTATATCAAGCAGGAACATACATCAAATGGTTTGGAATTAGCAGGCTAAGAATGAAAGGCTCATTGACTTTTAAAACCAGGAATAAAATCCCCACATATTGTATCCAAATGGAGCCTTTTTGCTTTTTAAGGTAGTCACACTTTTTTCATGCCAGAGCTGAAACTGAAACAAATTGCCAGACAAAGCAGAAGAGAACATTTATTGATTTTCATGAACCTACACTCATCATTTATTTAATCATCTCTTCATCCATATATCCATCCAATCTGTCTGCAGACATTTACTGCAACTGTTGTGCACTCTCCTGTGTAAAACAAGGCTCGATTTGAAATTCCCTTTGCACTTCTTTCACCCAAAATTGTGCAAAAAAATCCACAGGATTTGTGCAAACACTGTGCAAGCTATCCACAGCTTCTGCAACCACCACCCATGTGCCCATGACCCACAGATTCCTATGGGGAGCCTGGATGTCACTCCTGCATGCCATCCTTACTGTCCACTTCCTGCTGGAGCTCCATACATCAGTATTTGGGGGGTCACCGATGTGTCATCTCTCCTGTTCCTCTTACATTCTGTCTTAGTTGATGTATAGCTGCTCCTCTATTAGAAACCATCATCCTAAATTGTGTCTTTTCCTCATCTCCAGCACCCAGTTGTTCTCTAAGTCCTTCCAGTTTCTTCTTCTTTGTGCATCTCCCTCCATCCTGTTGTTTCAGCCTGGCTTCTCTTTCTCCCTGTGCTTCCTGCGAGCTAGTGTAACAGCAGCCTAGGTTCAGCCCAGGTCTCAGTCCCTTTCTGACCATCCGTCAGGGCTCTCTCTGTCAGGAGTCTTCAAGGTGGGAATCTGTTTATTCCTCTGATTGATCCTTCACCAGCCCATTTCAGCATTCAGAGAAACACTCTCACAGGGCCCTTTGCACGGTGGACCTTGCCTCTTTCCGGAGCTTTCACCAGTTCCTCCCCCAAGACTCAGCGTAGACCCCACAGAATCTTGGCAGATTTCCCTGCACCTGCACTCCCTGGCACTTCCCCAGAATGCAGCCTAACCCTTGCCACTGCCCCGACACAGTGACCAGAGCCTGTGAAGGACCTGCATGAACGGAAAGCTAAACAGTGTCAATGGCAGAGACTGATGTATTCCCCAAGCCAGGATAACAGCCCGCTCACAAAGCAAGCTGTGCCTCAATGGAATTCATCTCTCAAGTGTTTCTAAAAAATCTGGCTATAGCTTAATTCCAACAAAGCAATCTCAGTATTCTCCTATGGGTCAAGAACTGATAATTAGGAAAAAGTGGGGAAAAAAGAAAAGTTTTTCCTTAGGATGTTTCTGCTTCACCATTAATAAATTTATTTTTCCTTGGGTATAGGACTTGCCAAGCCATGTAGCTTGTCACTGCGCCCTGGCACTCTCTAAGCGGGACTTAAGGAGCAGCTTTTTCCGGTTGGACAGGAAAGACCGGTTCTGGAGCGGCTCCTGATGGTGGGGTCCTTCTCAATGCCATCAGCCCCCCTCATATCCCAATAATGTTTGGAGTAATAAATCATTCTTTCAGCTGTGCAGTTGCATTTAAAGGCTGCCTGCTTAATCTTTAATTGGTTAAGCAGTTACAAGCTTGAATTATATCATGTAAAAAAAAAATTGCAATAGATCATAATACCGTCAGTGTTCCCCTGCATAAGTCTGACATTCTCAAGTGTAACAAAGCCCGCCTTCCTCTCACACATTAATTAAGGCAGTGACCTTGGGAAAGAGAGTCGCATGGTTACATTGTTGGAAAGGAGAGCATGTCTCTCCTGAATGTCAGGAGCCTAAGCCTGTGCATATGATGTGTGTGTGTGCGTGTGTGTGTGTGTGTGTGTGTGTGTGTGTGTGTTTTGGAGGACATACTGGCCTTGAATTAAGACACTGACCCTTTTCTTTATGTCACTGGCAAAGTGACTTACTGTGTACTCCTTTCACCAATGGTCAAATTATCTTTTTATTTATCCTTTAAAGACCCCTTCACTTTGTCGGATTGGGCTCTTTTCTCTAGGATGTCTTCCCTTATGTCTGCCTTCTACTTTGATTTAGATGCCCACTACCCAGGCTTCCAATGTGCTCCACTTAGTAAATAATCATGGAATATTTTATGTAAATATCTGGTGTGGTACTGGAAATCCAGAGACAGATAAAATTAGTCCCTCAAAGAGTTAAGACCCAGTCTTCCTCTTTCCAGGCTGGGTTGTAATTGTTTGGGTTTCCTGTTTCTGGTATCAGACTGTGACCTGGCATATGGTAGGCAGGTTTTGTTTCTCTGAGTTTTTTCAGTCTTATGATGGACAAATGAAAGACTCCCACTTCAACAATATTCAACAAAAACCAGGAAGCCCAGGGCTTTAGTATATGATAAATAGCAGCTAAATTTCTTTGAAAGTTTTGCTGATAAACTAGGTTTGGATGGTAAGATGATGGGGAAATTTCCACATTCAACTACTGTGTATGAAGACAATGGGAAGGAGCAATGGGGGGAGGGGCTGGCCAAGCCCGATCCAGGGAGGGGTTGCCTCCAGGCACAGGCACTCTCTTCTCGCACCTCTCTGCTCTTCCCATAGCCATCCTGCCTCTGGAGCACAGCTCGTGGGTCGGGGATTGCAGTCTCTGGTGAAATACCTGGCACTAAAACACAGCATTGACTTCCTTTTGGTTCGCACTAATCTACTGTGTGAAAAAGGCAGTGATTCTGGATCCTGGAAAACTGTCCTTCTAGTATTAGTCTATGATTTAGATAGCTAACATAAGGTGGGCAATTATTATTACTAATGTGTTTTTTCACCTTAAATAAAAATTAGTGCATAAAAAAAAATCTTACCATGGCATAAGCATTACATGTTGTTTTGTTTTGACACAATGGAATTTGTTGTGGTGCATTACTGAGAAAGAAAATCTACAACTAGGGATGTAGGTTAGTAGTAGATTGTATGCTAGGTCCTCGGAGGGAGAGGAGGAGGAAGGAAGGGAGGGAGGGAGGGGGAGGGGAAGATGGAGAGAGAGAGAGACAGACAGAGAGGGAGAGAGAGAGACAAAGAGAGACAGAAAGAGAGAGAGACAGACAGACAGACAGACAGACAGAC
>NW_004524734.1:2325665-2336485 GCF_000260255.1 Octodon degus
AAAAAAAGAGAGAGAGAGAGAAGAAAAGAGAGTGGCACATCAATGATTTCCCATCTCTGTACTAAATATTGCATAGAAAAATATATTTGGACCCACAAAATAAAAAGGAAACTTACCATGTACTTGGAACTCGACTGCATTTTCTTGTCATTACTTGGGTGTTTTTTCATTGTAATTAATATTTTTTTAAAAAAGAACATTCACTACATCAAGAGAATTTCTTCTAAAAAATCAATTAATACATTATTTACTGATCCTATTTTATGACTATTCAGGAAAAAAAAAAAAAAACACCCTGTGTGTTCTATGTAATTTTCTCACAACTACTAAACAATTGGGCTCTTTGAGGTACTTTATTACACAGGAATCTTTTGCTGGGTAGGAAATGCACAGTAGAATTTTGTTTGTATGTAGTCTTCCCAATCGTGGTTGGGACAGGAGATTCATGATACCAAGCTCCTTAGAAGTGTGTGTGTGTGTGTGTGTGTGTGTGTGTGTGTGTGTAAAACCAGCTGACTATTGAGCATGTTTTTGTCTCTAAGAAACAGAATCCACTTTTTCCTCTTGGAGGAAGATTCTGCAGTTAAGATGCAAAGGAGCAGAAGTCCAGGGTCTTGGACTTCAATGGCTGGGGCACAGCTCCACAGGGCCCCTCTTCCCTAGGGTGAGTGAGGTAAGGAATTTGGTCTTCAACGATGCAAAAAACAAGAGAAACAAAACACAAAACATTTGGCCTGTGTTCAAATGTCGGCTCTCCTGGCCTGAAAGCAGTATGAACTGAGGCAAGTTGCTTACCCCTCTCAAGGTCTTAATTTCTTCACATGTAAAAGGAATTAATGGTAACAATCTCTACCTTCTTTACTCCTATTTAAGTGATTTCATGAAGATGTGCAAGTGCTTCAGATTATGCCTGCACATTACGTTACTGTTATTGTGAATTCTCTTCCCAACTCCTGTCCCAGCCTTGGGCTGTCAAGGGAGTGGCTGCATGAGCTGTGGCTTCCCCCAAAGCCACTGAAAGCAGCTGCAGATATTGCAGATATGCACATATTCGTGTGGGGGAGGAAGTCTCTCCCCCCCAAATACACACAGCTGCAACGGTCAGACTTAGAAACAGTGAGCAAACCACTTCCTTCCCAACCACGACCTTCATGTGACAGAATAAACATTTGCAGACAGCCAGAAAGCAGCAGGATCCCACGTAGGGACAAAAAACGGATGCCTGCCTGACACATGCCAAGTCCCTGAAAGGATGTCTATCAAAGCAAGCCTTTAACTACACAAAGCAAATTATCAGGCGGGGGGGGGGATGAAAATCCTGAACTCACTATCCTGTATTAAATGTTGTGCTTATGGAGGGGGGGGGGTGAAAATCCTGAACTCACTATCCTGTATTAAATGTTGTGCTTATGGAGTGGAGGAGGAGGAGAGAGACAAGAGAGGAGAGAGAGAGAGAGAGAGAGAGAGAGAGAGAGAGAGAGAGAGAGAGAGAGAGAGAGACTGCTTTATACTAAAATGGGATTAAAAGGAAAAAAGCAAGCAGTCTGCACTACCCTGAGGGAAGGAGACCTTGTTTTTATCCCAAGTTCTCTCACCAGTGGACTCTGTGATGTGACCCTGGGTGAAATCCTCAACCTCTAGGGCTTCAGTTTCCTCTACTATAAAGCCAGGATGTTGAACTAGATGAGTTATCTGATTTCTTAAAGCGCTGGCATCCTGTGACTTTATAAAATAAAATAGATGTTAGATGTTGCATCCAACAGGCAACAAAAAGCAACTGGAGTCTTCAGCAGGAGAAGATTTCTGTATGAGGTCATGGTCAGCAGGTGACAGGGTCAGAGGGCAGAAAGGAGGAGCAGGCACAGGACAAAGCAGCTGGGTGGGTGGGGTGATGGTGTGGAAGACTCTACCTGCTCCTGGAAGAGTAGGCACCAGCCATTTTTAATACCCTTCTGTCACCACACCCACAATTCAAAGTCCTGAGAGAGTGGACATGTAGCCTAGGTCATGTGTCACTCCTTGGCTAGTGGGCAAGCCAGCCTGATTTGCTACCCTGCCTCAAGATGTTATTCAGTGGGTAAAAAGTAACTCTGTCAGCAGTTCCTCTGAGCAACAATTTGACAAACAATGACAATGATGACTGTGTGACTCCCACCTGTCTGTCCTTGTGATACCACACCTGATATCATTTTCCTAAGTGAAAATACACAAACTGTTCTCACAGCCCATTTGAATGCTGATGAAACTTGGGTAGAGTCAGTGGCCCCAGACGGCATTGTCTGCACACACAGATGTGGACAAATGATACAGTTTCTCCAAGTAAAGCCTTCATGTACCCCAAGACATGGTTGGGTTGGTGATTTTGTTTTTATGTCTTTTGTTGTGTTTTTTTATGTTTTGGCACTGGGGAGGAGCTTAGGACCTTGCACAAGCGAGCTAGACCAATGCTGTACCACTGAGCTACACCCCCAGCCTTATATTTTGTTTTAAATTAATTTCTTCTTTTTCTTCACACATTTCGTGGGCCAGTAATGACAAATCTTCTAGAGAACAAGCACCCAAACTGCAACCCAAACCCAATTATTTATTGCGAAGTGCCAACCCTGCAATTAAACCTGAATACCAAGGTTTTAGATTAGAGAAACTAAATACATTAACATTTTTTGTCTTAAAAGGAAAACAAAATAACAGCAAATTCAATGATACCAACAGGTTTTTTAATTGAAAGGTAAAAGTTTGCCTTTGGCACACTTTTGCACAATTAACATGCTCTTTGCCATTGTACCTATGCTGGTAATGTGTCAAACCTTGGCTGGGGTGACTTGGCTTATGTACCAACAGAGAGGACTCTGCACACTACCTGCAGCACACATGCCACAGGTTCACCATCACTGTCCTAGGCATTGAGAAAGAATGCTCACAGAGGTACCCAAACAGTCATTTCTTCTATGTTTAGAGTCGGGTTTTTTTTTTTTTCCATAGTTTTATTGAGAAACAAATAGCAATGAGACAGTTTCAAATCAAATCGGTAGGACAGTTTCAATAATTAACACATTGCATACATTCTTCCTAGTGGTTAATTGCTGTACAAGATGCGGACATGATATCCTATTTACACACTATTAGAACAAATTTAGAGCCGTTTTTAGCTGGTGGTCAATTGTCTCTCCAACTTGAGAATCAGGTCAAACCTGATTGGTCCGCTCTCGTCACGTGGCTCCCAGACCACCTGCCATTGGTGGTGAAGGTTGGGTCTCTGACCCAGTTCTAGATGCTCTGGTAAGAGAAGCAACTTGCTAGAGGTGGAGGAGGCATCTTTGGAGGACACTGTGGTGTAAAGCGTAGTGATATTGCCCCACCACTACCATTTGGTACAATCCCTTCTTAAAACCAGGAGAAGGAAAACCTGAAGACGAAAGCCAGCAAGGTGAGAGCACCAGAGGAAAGACTTGAGACTTTGATGGCATGAGCCTTGAATTAGCCTAACTCTGGAGCATCCTATTCAGAATTCCTCACTAGGCGAGATGACAAATTTCCTCATCATTTAAGTCATTTTGACTTGGGCCTCCCATTAATAGCTGATAAAAGTATCTTACTTGATGACCTACAAAACTATATTCTTCCAGTGAGCTTCAGCTATCTCCATAGTAACATAATAGGCTCTGCTGACAGCCTCAACTCTCAGGGTAGAGAAAGAACTCACCTAGGTGACTTTGTGAAGTTTTCTCATTTCTAAAATAATTTGCTTTCCTGTAGGCCCGCTACACTTCTCCTTCACATCACTGGAGTTTCTAGACAAACTATTCTATCTTCACTGAAGTACCTAATTCCCAGCACAGAAGTACATAATCCACAGAGGATTTTTTAAATGGAGCTTTTAGTTGTCATGCCTCTAGATCATCAAATGTTTTATTTACAATTTTTAAATATAAGAACTCTCTTCCACTTGTTGCCCAAAGATCACCATCCATCAGAACAGCACAAAGAGTTGTGATGGTTAAGAACTGTGCACAGAGAGAGAGAGAGAGAGAGAGAGAGAGAGAGAGAGAGAGAGAGAGAACAGACAGAGACAGAAAAACAGAGACAGAGAGAGACAGAGACAGAGAGACAGAGAGAAGAGAAAGAGGAGGGAAAGGAGAGGAGAGGAGAAGAAAATAAGGAGATAGAGATTTTAAAAAGGAAGAAAGTAAGCACAAATTATGAAAATAGTCACAAAATTGAGCTCACATCTTTATTCTATCATGTCTTGGGGAAAAGTAAAGAGACATAATTGGGAAAGAGTAAGAGACAAAATTTATTTACTGACAGAGGGATAATAGACTAAGTAGTTCTCATTTGAGCCCTAGCTCCATGCCCTTGAAATTCTAGAATTGTGACCTAAATAAACCTCTTTCTACATAAAGTACTGAGCCTCAGCTATTGGATTATTTTTTTTAATTTAATTTATTTATTTATTTATTTGTGTGTGTGTGTGTGTGTGTGTGTGTGTGTGTGTGTGGTCAGATCAGCCCACCAGGGGGCGGGGCTGGCTGGCATGTGGTGCTGGGGGATTGAACCGCAGTCCCTGTGCTTTGCTAAGCTTGTTCTTAGTAGGTGCTTTAGACCACTGAGCCATCTCACCAGCCCCAGCTATTGGATTATAATAATGGGAAATGCACTAGTAGAAGTAGTATACAAAAATACAGTTTAAAATATATATAGGCCACACAGAATCATGATAAAAGAACACACATGGACTATTACCTGCCACCAAGTTAGCACATCATTATTATTCTAGAAGACAATGCTAAATAGATAATCAATTCCATGCCCTTATAAATAATCACTTGCTGCATTTACAGCTAACATCTTTCACAACACGAGATGAGTATTGGGAAGGAGGAGTTGGCTGGAAAGAAGTGGATACCTGTCACCACCGACCCAGAGGCTAGACCTGGGGCTTCTGAATGTACTCTTGGCGGTTGGGGGTGGGGGCGGTGGCTGGACACAGGCATGAGTACAGCCCTGCAGTGGAGGAGAAGTGCTCTGACAGAAGCGCTCTGGCTCTGGTGGAACACATAAAAAGGTACATTTTTAAAAGACAGTGAGTCAGGTGGGACACGGGATTTCTGAAACTGGAAAGAAACGGGAAACATAACCATCAGGGAAAAGCTGGGAAGAGAAAGTGGTCCAAATGACTGACTGCTGCCTCTGTGTGACTCCAGGAGGGGAGAGGTGAGCTTAAGACAGAATGCAAGCACAGAGGTAGGAGGGAATCCCGGGAAAGCAAAACTGTCTCCAGACCAAAATGGGCAGCTTAAAGCTTAGGCAGAGGCCCGGAGGGTTACCACCTGTGTCTCTCCTCCCCTCCTCTTCCTGTACATCCTCACCCCACCACTCATCAGTTCATTTACTGGATATCACCCATTCTCCTTCCATATCCCCTCCTCCACCTACTCCTCTGTCTGCCATTCTGATTCCACTATGTCCACTCAGGGGTGGAGCAGCTTTTGCAGCCTCCTGGCACAATGCCATTGTCTCCGCTGTGCAATGCACGCCTGCGTCCTGTGACCAGGGACTAGGGTCCTGGCTGCTCAGCCAAGTACAGAGGTGAAGAAGCTAAGCGTAGGTTAAGGCTGACTATGACTATAGGACTGAGATATAAGTCACAGGGAGAAGCCCTGGAGTGGATCAAGGTTGGCCTTGGACCAGTTGAGAAGCAAGCTATGCTAAAAGCCAGGAATAGCGGTGTTAATGGAAGCCAGGAATCATGCCAGGCACCAAGTACAACAGCTTTGTAGTTTCGTTTTTTTTTTTTTTGGGGGGGGGTTGGGGGGGCATTTGGGTAGTTATCTGGGCAGAACTATCAGGCTATGAAAGACAGTCAAGGCCAGTGACCAGCAACCAACAGTCCCATCAGATGTCTCCTTCAAGGAACAGAAACCCAGCTCCTCGCTCTCCCAGCAGAGCTTGGCAGGGCTGTGGCTGTGACCCCTCCCTCAGGCAGCCCCTCTAGCTACCCTGCAGCTTGGGCCTCCTCCGCCCACACCATGGTAGGCTGAGCAGTGCTTCCCAGCCAGACTAAGATTGAATCTCACATTGATCCTGAGGTGGTAGGCAGATTGGTGAGCCAGGCAAGAACGACACTATGGCAAGGTGTTCTTGTGAGGAACACAAAGAATTATGCATGGCACATGTCAGCTGTATAGCGGGGGCTGACAAATGCCTCTTCATCTACCCCTCCGTGACAAGCTTCTGAGTGAGCCACACACTGTCACAACTGCACAAGCAGGGCCAGCATGCTTCCTCCCTGAAATGTTTTCCAGCCTAGAGACAGTGACAGACATGCACCTCTAATCATAGAAATAATGGCAAATAACAGGTACAACCGATGAGGGGGGAGAAAGTACATTTTGGGGAGGTTTGATGGTTCTGAGAGACTGAGAAAGACCCTGCCTAAAGCCGCCTTCTCTAGCAACTTGTCCTGATTCCTTCAGGCCAGAGGTTTTACTGGTCTCAGCAGGAAACCAGCACCCTGTAACTGACACTGTGTTACTCTATTGTGTCCAGGGTTTTAACTAGTGGCAGGCACATTCAGCCTCTTTTATAAGCTTCTACACCTCTACAAGCTTCCCAGTGCCTACCAAAGTCTGTTATTTCAATGAACAAATGAAAATACCTTCTCCAATCTGCCACAATTTAACAAAACTTGATGCTTAATTTATGCCTTCTGTAAGCCAAATTCCCACTGATTTGTAAGTAATCTGTCAGAACATCACTGGTAATCTACAGAGAAACAATAATTTGGCTCTTCAGCAATTGTATAATATCCATACCCCATAGAGTATAACATTCTTAAACACTAGAAAATCCCAGACCTGAGATGACTCACCTATTAATTAAGGGTGCACAGATAAAAAAAAAAAGTAAGACTAGTTGAATTGTGTTTGCCAAATCCTGAGTTTTTGAATTTTACAATCAAAATTTTAGTTTGTAACCTAGAGGGAAAAATAGGTACGAGAAAATTTCTGTGCACTCGAACGTTCATTCCTGTTTTGGTTGCTTATGTAAGAGAAGAAACACGTCTTTCACCTGTGCTCTTGCAGGTTGGTGCCAGAGGCCTCTACAGCAATCACCAAGGGGAAATATCTGTTTATTTATTTAAGTAAGTTTTGCATGAGACAAGAGGAAATGAAGAGCTGAAGGAAGGGTGAAGCTGGAGCCTTTTTAATAACTAGTTTGATGAAGAATGGAGTCTTGGAGAAATAGAATAGGGTGTAAGTAGCATGCTGCCGACAGTAGGCTGGGGGAAGCTGGGCAGGCCTGTTTGCTCTGAGTTTTCCATGTGCCCGTGTCTTTGGAGATTGAGGATAATCCTTCCTTCTGCATGTAGGGATGGGACTTCTCACACGAGGGTCTTTCTATCAGTTTCAGAGGACAGCCAAACATGTTTTATTATCTGCTTCAGCAAAGAAGTGTGGTGGGGAGAAGATTAGAGTGACCTGCTCTTTCAGTTTTCCTGAATTTGTTCAACTTGAAATATTCAGTATGCTAAAGTGCTATAACTTAGGACAGCTTTCCCAAAACCCAACACTTATTAAGTCTGACCCTACAGTTAAATCTGGAAGTCAACTCAGATAAACAATTTTAAACATATAATGAGGTCAGAAAATTAAGTTCCTTTTTTAAATATATTTTTAAAATCTTTTATTTATTTATTTGGTCCAGGGTCTTGCTACGCAGCTCAGACTCATAGAGATCCTCCTGTCTAAACCTCCCCAGCTCTGGGATTATAGGCTTGTGCCACCACGTCTGGTTTCGGTGGCCAACACAGCACGCCCAGAGGCCCAGGGCCTGCAGTGCATGCAATACCAGAGATCAAACGTTGGTCCTTGGGCTTGCCAGGCAGGTGCTTAGACCACCAAGCTATCTCCCCAGCCCTTAAGTTCCATTTTAACTCTGAGACTATTTTTCAACATTCAAGAGCTGCCTTCTTGTCAATATTTGCATGGTATCATGATTAACAGCTATAATTATTCTTGATATCCATGGTGGCATAAGAAGTATAAAAGCCAAAGAAATCAGAGAAAACTTTCGCTATTAAATTTAAGCACTCTAAAAATAGGGTATACAGATGAAAAAATAGGGTATACAGATGAATGTCCATTTTGTATCTGTGTATTCAAAGTAGTTAGGATAGATATATAGTTGCATTCTCTTAATGAATAGAATGATTTGTTCTAATGGTGTTTGTAAATAGGATCTCAAGTCCGCATCTTGTACAGCAATTAACCACTAAGAAGAATATATGCAGTGTGTTATTTGTTGAAACTGTACTTCCGATTTGATTTGAAACTGTCTCATTGCTGTTTATCGATAAAATTTTGAAAAAAAAAATAAATACAGTTATGACCCAGACCAAAAAAATAAAAAATAAAAATAAATAAATTTAAGCACTCTAAATACTATCTGAGAGGCACAATGGATTCTGTGAAAGGGAGAGAAACTATTCTAAGGGAAGGAACAACTGGGATGAGGGAAAGGAGAAAAGAAGGAAGAGGGGGGAAAATATATATATATATTCAGGATATGTGTATGTATACAGGATTGCTTGGATAATTGTACTGCTGATTATTTCTGGTCCATTGAAAGGAACAGTTAATGCTTAATTTTTTCTCCTTTTTAATTTTTATAATTTTGTTTAAATTTTTTATAATTTTTGACCAATTTTATAGGTTGGTAATCTGAACAACTAATTTGAAGACAGCAATATGCAATATGATAACCACTGTTGAATTCTTATCATTTTGTTTATTGAAATTCTTTTTTTTCTTTGTGGCCAGCTCAGCCTATCCTGAGGGCAGGGCTGGCGCAGCATGTGGTGCCTGGGATCAAACGTTGGTCCCCTGCACCTGCCTAAGCTTGACTAAGCAAGCAGTTTAGACTGCTGAGCTGTCTCACCAGCCCCTGTTTAGTGAAATTCTGTACCATTTCTAATGTGCTTTTTTTTTCTATTTTTTGTATTCTCTTTAAAATAAAAAATTTTAAAAAGTAAATAAACTTAAGCACTCAATATTTCATTTAAGTTCATTTCATTTTGTATCCTTGAATTGCTTTCAAAAAACATCCTAACGCCAAAAGGAGGCAAGATTTATAAATGCATATAAATGTATAAATAATCCATTCATATAGGAAAACAATCCACTCACATAGGAAAAATCACCCAATCAGCATCTCCAATGTGGCCCAGTGAGAGAGAAAAAGGGGTTTTCTGTCTCAGTCACTCTTGATTCCACACAGGTAAACTCTTGGCACGTGCAGTCTGGCTGTGTAATGCTAGGGCAGGAGGAGTTGCTTCTCTTGTTCTCTTGGGGTTTCGTCTCCTTGTCTTCCACAACATTTCCTTGCAAACATTCATTCCTTGCTCTCATGAGCCAAACAGATTCTCTCAAATTACTTCTCATCAACTACTTTCTCATTCCTGCTTTTGCCTTTTGTGCATTTTTGGCTGAACCCAAACATTCCCCTAGCCTACTCAGTCCTCAAATAAAATTGTAAATACTCTTTAAAAGAGGTCAGTCTAATTTGTTCAGGGATATTCAGAAGGACTTTTTTAAGCAAGAAAGTATTCGCACAAGACTTTTGTCAAGTATTGCTTAAATTATAATTAGTAAAAAAGAAAATTTTAAATCATTTATTAAAACCGTCTTCAAAGAGAACAAAAAATCTGCCTCAGGTCACTGATAAAGAGCTCTTGCTACTCCTCAGTTACACAGTGGAGCCCCCATATGCTCTGAAGAGGACAGCATGAGTGATGATAACAAACTTGGCTAATTTGGGTCAGGAAACCCAGGTCTTCCTCAGCCTTGCTACTGCAGTACATTTTGCTTGCTTTCTAAGTGTGCTAAAAGCAAGCTTAAGTGCTCATGAGGATTACTGTCAATTGTTACATCTCATCATTCTAGGAGTGAAGCATAGAATTGGAGTTTAATCTTCCACTCAAAAACTTCTCTGTGTAACTCACGGTAAATGCTAGGCACAGTGTCCTCTGAGTGTAAGGGTCTCTCTTGTGCTCCCCTAAGTCTTTTGGTCCTTTGATTACTTCCATTATGGTATTTGACATTCTCCACTGGAATTTGAGACTTCTTACTCTGGCTCCACCACTGACTACCTTCTTATTTTTGCCAATGAGCAGAACTCCTGGCACACAGGAGGAACTCATCTGATGAATGACTCTTCTTGTACAAGCTTGAGCAGCTGGAATGAGGAGCAAATTAAACACATCAACCACAACATCCAGTAACATGATATGGAAACAATTGCATGACCACCTTCTAGTCTCCCTAAGACCTTCTGAGCCCATAGCATTGGGTGTGAGTCCACTAAGCCTTGCGTCTCCTAAACCTGGACCACAGACGTATCCTGGGCCTGCAGCTGCAGTTTGGCAGGCTGAGCCACCTATGCTGGACCCTCTACCGCCTTTCCAGGCCTGATCTGCCCTCCACTAACGGCCTCCACAGGATCCTATGTGGCTGTCTCACATGGCCTGACAGATGGAGAGCACAAGGGAAGACAACACAGTGGGTTTTTATTCTCTCTTCAGGGCAGCCACAGGCTATGCTGTCCCCATTGCAGAGGTCACAGCCCTGTCACACAACCCTCCTGTATATTCATTCTGCATGGGATGAGGACTCTCTCTCTGTGTCTCTCTGTTTCCCTCCCTCCCTTCCTTTCTCCCTCCTTTATTCCCTCCTTCTCTCTCTCCATTTCCTTCCCTATTGCTTTCTCTCTCTCTCCCTTGCTCCTCTCTCTCTCTCTCTCTCTCTCTCTCTCTCTCTCTC
>NW_004524734.1:2336585-2344280 GCF_000260255.1 Octodon degus
TCTCTCTCTCTCTCTCTCTCTCTCTCTCTCTCTCTCTCCGCTCCCTTCCCCTTCAGCTCCTTGCCCCTTACCGCAGCCCATGGAATCTGCCTTCTCCCTTTCTGTTCTCCCATATCCTGTTTATTAAACCTCACATTGAACTCTGCTCATTTATTCACTTTGAGTATGATGTCCGTTTCCTGCTGGGATGTTGACTGATAACCACTCCCATATTATGAAGAATAAGCAATTCAGAAGAATAAGTCAGTCGCCACCAAGCACAATGAGAGTTACAAATGTAACTCTGCCCTGTCATAATTTGTATACACCCTACAATGGCCAACAAGTACTTTTAACATGGTAGCTACTGAATAAATTTTGGTTGAGTGAGTGAAAAAAGTGTCTATGATACTTGTACCCACAGCTCTTGATTCAAATATATGGAAATCAACATGCAATCATCAAGGTCACCAGGGACTTGAGCTTCTTTAGATTTAAGAAGCTTCTCATTTCAGCACTGGATGGCGGGGTGGGGACAGAGCTGCTTTCCAGCTGTCACTCTTTCTTCTCCGGCTGTCACTGAATTGTGGGTCAACTCCAGGATAAACAGTGTCCAGGGATGCGCTGACAGCCCAGGGCTAGTTTAACAGACTCAGAGAGATTAATCTACTAGACAGAGAGATTAGTTTAGTGATCTTTCCTAGATCCTGGAGAAAATAGTGGTCTTAGTTCTTGTCTCTGATTCACATGCAATCACTCAATCACTTTTCTAGGGTCATCACTTTTTCCTCCTACACCCAGACTGAAATATTTGGGGCGAACTGTACCTCCCTGAATCACTCATGCTTATAATGAACAAGCCAAGTAGTCGATAAAGCCGTACCATCACTCACCTTGTGTATCGATCTCACTGATGCAGAGAAGACGGAGCTTCTAGCTCTGGTATTGGGGGAAGCACTTCCTTAACCCGAGCAGGCTCTACCATTCAAAAGGGAGAACTGTGTTAGTGTGCATTTCATCAACTGCAGCGCAGAGACACAATACATTCTAACGTAGGACGTGTAGTAATAGCACCCTGCCCTACATACAAAAAGGATTTTGGGGGCTGGGGAGATAACTCAGTGGAATAAGTACTTGCCTGGCAAGCACAAGGTCCTGAGTTTGATCCCTGGTACCACCAGGAAAAAAAAGGGGGGGATTTTGGCAGTTTCTGTCACGCCCTAGATTCCCTGCCTACAACCCTAACACCTTTAACCTATTTCTCCTTGCTCTGTCTTGATCCCTTCTTCCTTTCCTTTTCATTCTCAGCTCCTTTTCTGGTCCCAAGACCTGGAATACAGTCAAAGAGAAGCAATGTACAAAGAAATGCAAAAGCACAATATCAAGTAGCAAGAAGAGAATCTTAGTTTGGAAACTAACTGAAAACAATTCCTTCTATCACATTTTGTTGAAACATGCCCCTAAGGAGAATGTTAATAATGTCTTCAATTTCAAGGACAATTTTACCCAGAAGAAAATTTTTAAATTGGATATATTCTAATCTGTCTTCTTTGCTTGTAACTTCTTGCTTTGTAACTATGTGACTCTATTAAATTATTTATTCATCTAATATCATTATCAGCCAACTTCAAAGTAGGAGAAAAGACATCATGTCCTGCATAGTGACATCTCTCTCACTGTCTTGAGATCTGAGGTCCTGCTTATGAGGCCTACATAATACATGTGGCTTTTGTTTTGTAGACACCTCTTTGAAGAAAAGCCCTGAACATAAATGAAAAGGAGGTGACAACAATTTGAAGACAAGCTTGGGTAGATGCTTCTTAAGAAATCAAAGGAAAAGATTTAAGTCATTCTGTTACTGAAACAGAAATACTGTGGAACTTTGTTTTTGTTTTAATTAGAAATTTTCTTTTAAGGGGGAAAAATCTGAGAATTAACTTTCTGAATAAGTAACATATATATCTAGGACATTTACACTGAGCTACATCCCCAGCCCTTTTTATTTTTATTTTGAAACTGGGTCTAAGTTACTAAATTGCCCAGGCTGAACCTGCATCTGCAATGTTCCTGCCTCATCCTCCCAGAGTGCCGGGATTAGAGGCATGTGCCACCATGACTGGCTAAGTCTGTAGAGCTTTAATTTGCATCTCCACCAGAATGCAGGCTCCAAGAAGGCAAAGGCCTTCACACCTATATGTTCACCAATGTGTGTTCCCTACCCAGAAGGCCAATATTACTGGTACATAATAGGTACCAAAAAATTTGTATTTGAAAGAACTTATTCTAAATGTGCCTAAAAGGGCCAGCCAAATAGCTCAACAGATTAAAGCATCTGCAAGCAGGTGCAGGGGCCAGGGTTCGATTCCCAGGCCTGCCGAGCCGGCCCCACCACAGGGGGTGCTGAGACTGTGATTGAGCCTATAATCCCAGTTCTTGGGAGACTGTAAACAGGAGAATCACTAAGAGTCCGATCTAGCAGTGAGACCCTGAACACCCTGTAGACCCTTCCCTAAAGTACAAAAAATAAAAAATAAAAAAATAATAAATGTGCCTAAAAATTCTCTCAAATATTTAAGAGCTCTTTATATTTCCTTTCCTGTAAAACAGTGTGTTCTCCTGGCTGCTGAGTTGTGGTCTTTTGTCATCAGTTATTAGAAGCTCCTTATGTATTGGGCTCTTAGCTGGCCATTTTTACTAAGCTGCAAATAATCTTTCTCCATTAGTTATATCTTTTTTTTACCCTACCTTGCAATGGATTTTATTGTGTACATTTTTTCACATACTCAAATTTGTCAGTCTTTTACATGAACATTGTGTCCTTACTAAAAAGGTAAATTGTGCAGTTATTATAAATGAATTCAGCCATAGTTTCTTCCCTTACTTTTATGGCTTTACATTTGCATTAAAATCATTGATCCAGGCCAGGAATACAGTTCAGTGACACCCAGCCTGCCTAGCAAGTGTGGGGTTGTGAGTTAAATTTCCAGCACCCAAAACAAACATACAAAGAAAAAAACAAAAAAAGAAAAAACATACAAAGAAAAAAACAAAAAAGAAGAAAACATAAATTTCCCCCAGTGCTAGTCTAAGCTCTGGATTAAGTTCATGTTCTATCTTGGTCATTCAGTGGTCTCAACGACAGTCATTGAATAATCTTTCAGTGTTCAGTGCCATTTTGACCTATGCAAAGTCCTGAAATTTCTAATTTTTCATCTAATGCATTCATTTAGTCAAGTACCAGCGCCACGGTGGAATGGATCCTCATCTTTATTCCGCCATTTCAGCTTTCCCTTGACTATCATTAACTGTGTATTTTTCATAGAATTATTAAGTGAACTTGTTTATTTCAAAACACTGACTTACTGAGAATTGACAATTCTATATTTTCATCTTCTTATTGAAGAACATGATATACCTTTCCTTTTGTTCGAATTATTTTTATTTCTTTGGAGAACATTTTTCTGAAGTTTTCCTCAGAAGGATCTTGTACATGTCCCAGATATTTTATCTCTTTATAGTTGTTTTAAATACAATGTATCTTCTAAGTAGTTGCTTAAACATAGAAATCCTATTATATTTTGATGGCAATTTAGTCAAAAAGCTACAAGTAAAAGTTCCATTTGACTGAGCTATTCCTCTTCTAGGCCTCTTCCCAAAACCGTTCCAGACATCGCATCACAGCGGTCCGTGCATGCTGGTGTCCACAGCAGCGCAGCTCATAATAGCTAAGTCTTGAAGCAGCATCTGCGCCCATCGACACATGAATGGATAAACAAGACATGGCATTTATACACAATAACTTTGAGTGCTGCTCTGTCAGCAAGAGGGGCACACTTGAGTCTTTGGTAGGAAAATAAATGCACCTCGAGACCATGAAAATAATAACTAACTTTTATTTAGTGGTCTCGAGGTGCATTTTAGTTAAGTGAAGTAACTCAGACACACAAGCTTAAATAGTACACGGTTTCTCTTATATGAAAATTTTAACATATAACATACAGAATAAAAGACAGATGATAGAAAAAAGACGGAAAAATTATTATAGTCCAGCACAATGTATCTAAAAGAGTAGCGTGACTTAGTACAATTGTCTAATACGTTTTATACGTTTTGGGACTATTTAGTCTGGTTTTTAATCTCTGTTTATAACAACTAACTTCATAAGGTCTCACAAGTAAATGGATCTGATGTTGGCAAAATAAAAGAGGGTGGAGAGAAGTGGAAAAAAGAATTGAAATGTGTTATGTCCGTGTACCAATTCCCTATGGTCAATGTAGTCATGGTGTACTACCAACATGTACTAACAAAGTCAAATGAATAAGTAAAATAATACTAACTTTTATTCTGCCCTTTGTTAAATTTATGTATTTCATGATTTTTAATGAATTTTCTTAGATTTTCCAAGTACACAATTTCCACAGCACATCTGCTCAGTAAGTGATTTATTTCAAACTTTGAGAGCTCATAGATCCGTGTTTTGTGTACTTCTGTTGACAGTGAGAGAGGGGCAATAGTGGGCAATCTCACAAACTTCTGGCCTTAGCTAGACATGCTTTTGGTATTTCCCCATTAAATGGATTTCTGGAGTTTCTTCTCATTTGTTTGAGACAGACAGATTTTATACTGTTAAGGACTTTTGGAGTTATGAAGTTAGTTGTTATTTCTGGAGTTTCTGCTCATTTGTTTGAGACAGATAGATTTTATACTGTTAAGGACTTTTCTGCATAGCTCATTTTTATTTGACACAGGAACTTGCTATGTTGTTCAATCTGGTTTTGAACTGACTACATAGACTAGGTTGGCCTCAAGCTCATAGCAATCCTCCTGCTTCCGCTTTCTGACTGCTGGGATTATAGTGTGTACTACTATGCCTGGCATTATTATAAGATTTAATATATTTTTCCAATGAAATTTTTAGTATCTACTTAAAGAAACAATCTTTCCTCCTAAATCTACAAATATGATAAATGACATTAATAGACTTCCTAATGAAAAACTGTTCTTATACTCTTAGAGTAAGCTACATTTGATCATAATGTAGTGTGTGTGTGTGTGTGTGCACATATAAATATGGTTTTTAAGCTGTTCTATGGATATTTTGTTACTGTTTTAAGATTCTTACATATATATGATTGCTCAAAGGTTTTTTCTTTTTAGACTTTTCTTTCTTGAGTTTGGTGATCCTTATTGCTTATGTCATAAAGGAAACATTCTTGTCCATGGTCTGTGCCTTCAATTGGATGTGACTCGTTGTGTGGTGCAGACTTGTTCTCTGTGGTGTGGTGATGAGTAGTGGACCTTTACAAGGCAGGGCCCCTGGTAGGTCATGGGGGGCATGCACTCAGATGGGTTAACTAGTTCTTATGGGATCCTGGTTAGTTCTTGTGAAAGGCTTACTATCAAAGAATAAGCTTGACCCTCTCTGGTCTCTCTGGCTTCCTACGGTGGATGTGATCTCTCTCTCTCTCTCTCATGCATGCTCTTACTACTGTGGTACCATGTGCCAAAAGACCTTCTCCAGAGCCATGCAGAAATAAGGCTGTGCCCTTGAACCTCCAGAACTATGAGCCAACTAGACTCCTTCTCTTTGTAAAGTATTTAGTGCTGGGTATTTTGTTTTAGTAATAGACAAGAGACTAAATACAGTAAGGCCCCAACTTATGAATAAGTCTCATACCAGGAGAATGTCCGTATGTCAGTTCATTCATAATTCAACAAAGTGAGTCTGAAACAGTTTGCCTGTGAAAGTTAACAATTCGAATGCTTGTAAGTCAAGGACTCTCTGTAGTTTTAATATTTTATATGCCACTGGGAACATCTATGTCTTTGAGATCATTGTTTCCCTCTTACTTTTGAGGGCGAGTTGATAGATTTTCTATCTCTTCTATGCATTTTTTTTGTTGTTGTTCAGATGTTCTATTTCTTCTGGTGCTGACTTTTGTAAATCTCCCTAGAAAGTCATACATTTTAACTAAAGATTTTTTTAAATTAAGACAGTAACTTTTTTATAAGGAACAGAACTAAATAGATCCTTCTTGAAGCTATTTCTAGATGATATTAAGGGCTCTTCCACATTCATAAAAATGCTAAAATCACCACTAACATTGGAATTTCTTCTTAGAGCTCATTTAGCCTTCTAAAAGGTAAATGACAAAACTAGGACAAACAGAACTGACAGTCAGCCATGCCCTGGACCCATGATCCCCTGTCCACACTGAACTCCTCATAGGCTACTGCTCCTGAGCCCCTGAGCCCCTGAGCCCCTGAGCCCCTGAGCCCCTGAGCCCCTTGGCTTGTATGTTATTGGCACTGAGTAGCAAGCAGCTGATCTTTCAGCCCAACCTTACCTTGTGAGCTCCTACAGTGATCTGTTTCTTTACCCCGTGATGTCTGTTCTTTTAAACCTGTGTTTTCAAAGGGTAGTTGTGGTAGGCAGAATCCCAAGGTGGTGCCCCAGATTCCTACACACTGCCTAGTGCATGTGCTTCCTGTCATCATCTCATGAGCGTAGGCAGGATGATGAGTAGAATGGGCTTCACTGCTGTGATTAGGTGTTATTATAAGGTCAAAATAAAGAGATATTCTATAAGGGAAAAAATCAGTTGATTTTGAGTTCACGAAAAGAGAGACTATCTTGCCTCATTGAATGAAAGACCTTAAAAAAGAGGCTGAGCTCCTCCAGCATTGTAGGCTCTTGCTCACCTAAAGAAGCAAATTGCCTTGTGATGGGCAACAGAGGGTGCCCTCAAGGACACAGCCAGCCACTATAAAGCCAAGGCCCCAGTATAAAGCAGCAAGGAGATGAATCTGCCAATCACCTGAATGAACTCGGAAGCAGAGCTGCTGGATGAGGATGCAGTCCTGCTGACATCTTGATTTCACCCTGGGGAGACCCTGAGCTAGACCATGCCCAGCCAAGCCATGACCAGACAGAACCTCTAGAAACTGAGATGATAAATGTGTGCTCTTTACTGGGTTTATGGTAACTGGCTATCCACTAATAAAAAACGAATATAGTGATCAACTGAACTTTAGCCTGAAAATTACCAGAGGTAGTGATTTAAAACCCATGTTCTTGGGTTCAGCTCCAGTTATACTGAATTAGAATATACCTCCATAAAAACCTAGAAGCCTGAATTTTACAACCTTCCACGCTCATTTTGATGCATGTTAAAGCTTTAGAGTGAATTTACTATGCAAATAATTGCTCATACAATTTTTGACAAAGCATTTTATAGCTTCCAGAATTTGAGATTTAGAGATTATTCTTTTAAAAGGTTATAATATCAAAAGACCCTATTCATAAAACTAAATAGTTATCAAAGAAAATTAACAGAGTTCTTTTGCTTAGAAAGTCAAACTGCTCATCATTTGCTTATTCATTCAGTTTGCTGGTGTTTTACAGCACAGCATAACCATAATTTACTATAGGAAGCTATTACCTGTCAAAATGATGGCTGGGCTGAAGAAATTCTCTAGTGGTGCATTATCTTTGGTTTCTTCTGGTATCCAAAGTCATGTAACTTATATGCTAATAGCAAAACTTCCAAAAACTGATGAAAAGCCAGGAAAGATAGGACATATGTCATTTTAATACTTCCTTCAGAATAGCTTTTTAAAAAGTAGAATGTTTTTTCCCTCATGCTACATTGGAAAACAGAGTTTCTTTTTTTTTTTTTAATTTTTATTTATTTATTTATTTATTTATTTATTTAT
>NW_004524734.1:2344545-2351105 GCF_000260255.1 Octodon degus
GTGGCCAGCTCAGCCCACCAGGGGGCGGGGCTGGCTGGCATGTGGTGCCGGGGGATCGAACCGCGGTCCC
This sequence comes from Octodon degus, assembly GCF_000260255.1. Taxonomy (NCBI): domain Eukaryota; kingdom Metazoa; phylum Chordata; class Mammalia; order Rodentia; family Octodontidae; genus Octodon; species Octodon degus. The sequence continues at coordinate 2,344,616 of NW_004524734.1, forward strand.
TGATGCCTTTGCTAAGCTTGTTCCAAGTAGGTGCTTCAGACCACTGAGCCATCTCTCCAGCCCTTGAATGCTATTGATTTACCAACGCTACATAAGGCAACAGAAACATCCAAAAATATTTGAGAATTTCACAGATGTTTTTTCAAGAATTGTCAAATATCAGAACTTGTTTTGAAAATTTTTTAGGGAGCTTAGAAGAGCCTAAAAAACTAAAAAGAACTTTAGTGTGAATCTTTACTTGGCTGAATCTCGCAAACAAAATGGATTTCTAGCAGTAGAAAGTTTGATTAGAATAAAATTTCATGAATTATATTCTTAAAGTCCTTGCCTCATTGTTCATGACAATGCCCAGGTTGCCCTACAATGCTGCTTCTTTGTTTCCTTGTTTGTTAAAAAATGTCTATCACCTTTCAAAAGTGCTTTATGTCTACGGCATCTGCTATCTAACCTGAATTCATTTTTTCAAAGTAATTTTGGATTCCCACACATAATGGAAACTGCAAGATGTTTCTACCACTGCTCTTGGTCTCTGTCAAAGGCAAGGAACATCTTTCCCCCACAAGGGCACCTCTAACCTCCTCCTTTTTGCAGCCACTCACAGTTAGGGTAATTTGCCCCATCGAGATTGAGAGGATATCATTTAACCCCTCTGTGCCTTGTCTTTCTCCATAAAAGAGCACTGGTTCAGGCAAAATAAGGAGATAACCCTGGAGTACAACCCAGGAATTTTAAAATAAAACATAGGATTGAGCTAGGCATGGTGGCACACACCTACAATCCTAGTATTGATGAAGATTGAGACAGGAGGATCACAAGTTCAAGTCCTGTTTGGGCAACTTAGCAAGACCTTAAATAAAAAAATAAAAAGGGCTGACAATATAGCTTAGTGGGAAGGTTTGAGATTCAACCACAGGGGGTGGGGGTATGAGGACAAGGAGAAAAAAAGGAAAAGAAAAAGAAAGAGAAAAGGAAGAAGGGAAAAGAGAAGGGAAAACAGAAAAAGAAAAGAAGATTGTTGTGTGAGAGTTAAGCCATAATCGGAACTTACACATACAAAATCATTTTCAAAAATTATTCCCACACTGAAGACTGCTAAATGTTAAAGGTGTTATGTTAGGTAAACCAGTCAGGCTACCCTTACAATTGAGAAGATGATCTCAAGCTGTCTGTCTAGGAAATGCAAACAACCTTATAAAGCATCCAAGGAGCACTGGGCTATTTCTATGATTTTATATCTAGCTGTCCTTCCCAAAAGCGTCATGCACTATTAGATGGGGCTTTAGGAAGGTGATTGCATCATGGGTGTGTGATAATCATCACTGGATTATCCCACTGATGGGATTATGGATGGGTGCGACATTGAGATGGGGCCTTGTGGGAGAAAATGAGTTACTGGGTGTGGCCTGGAACAGTCCTCCTCCACTGATGTTCCTCTGATTCCTGTTTGCTCTGCCATGAACTGTTTCTCTTCTGTCATACTGCCCTGCCTTGGAGACTGCAAACTATGAACTAAAACCTCTACAAATTGTGAAACAAAATAAAGCTCTCTCTTCCTTTAACTTGTGGGCATTTTGACTTGTCCCAGGAAGGAGAAAGTAACTAAAATGGCTATGATTTTACTTGTGACATGGTTCTGTGTGATAGAGCACACAAGTTTGCTGTTTAAGTGTCTTGGTCTATATGTCTCAGTCATATCCTCCTTTGTGAATTAACACAGTGGCCTTCAGGTTTCCTAAGCCTACTTGTGTGACCTAGGTTACCCAATAGATCCTGCTCCATACACTGCCATCACAGGACCCCGATCTACCTGCCGAGAAGAAAGGCACTGGACCAGATAAATCCCGCATTCTGAGCCATCCTGGACAGACTTAGCTTTGCTCACACATTCCATTTAGAAAGCTGGCAGGGGCCGCTGACATCTGCACTACCCAGATCATTTCCCTTTGGGTTTGTTTGTGGTACGTGGAACTGAAACCAGGGCCTTTACATTGAACTACATTTCTAGCCCCCTTTTTGAGACAGTTTCCTTGAGTCATTAAGTTATCCTGACTGGGTTCAAACTTGTGATTCTCCTGTCTCAGCTTCCCAGATTGTTGGGCTCTAGGCATGCAACACCATGTCCAACCTCCCTATAACTTTGTTCGCTGCAGTGGTTGCCATGAAGTTAAAAGAAGGAAAAAGGGCCCACAGAGATAGTTCAGTAGAATAAGTGCTTGCCTGGAAAGTGCAGGGTCCTGAGTTCAATCCCCGGTACCTCATGAATAAATAAATAAATAAAAATACATAATAAATAAAAAGAAGGAAAATAAAGTAAAGGTCAAATGAGGTCCTAAAGCTATACTTTGAGGAACTTTGAAAAATGGAAGGCACTACCTGTAGGGACTTGTTGCTTTCTTCACGGTTCCCTGGAGAAAATGGTGAGAAGATTTAGAAAATACAGATAAGAGATAATACCTGAGTTCATGTGGTGGTCTGTTTGCCTGATTGGCAAAGGACCCCAAGATCAAGAGTAGGAGTGGTTTTTTTTATACCTTCGCAAAGTTAGTATCAGGAGACAAATGGTTGCCTAGCAGCTAATAGCCGAAATTGTCCAGGCAGAATATTTTTCTCAAGACTGAGGTAGTTTGACTGCTTTAGGCACTTTGGCCTTGTCCTGCCCTCCCACATATGATCAATTTCCAGCTCCAGCAGCTCCTAAAAACTACCTGGACAAAAAAAGAATTTTTTTTTTAACCAGTCTCTGTTCAGCCCTCTCCAGGGTCTGCTCCGAAGGACTCACAAAGATGTGAAGTTGGCAGGCCTACAGAGAGCTAGCTTTGGAAATGATGTCCTCCATTCTTCCTCCCTTCCTGCCTGCTTGGGAAGATTTAGCTGCTATGACTCTCCACAGAGACAGCAGCAATAAACATCTAAATTGTCGCCCATAATGTATTTGGTTTCCTCCAAAGAGCTTCCCCAAAACTAAAGGAATTTTAGTCAGTCTTCACTGATTACTGTAGACAAGATACCTGGAAATCTTCCAACAGTTCAGTGATTCTTAGTCAGTTGTTTAAGCTGGCTTCAAAAACCTTCCAGTCTTAATTATCTCTTATTGTGGTAGAAGTTCAGAGCTTCAGTGTCGCTCTACATCATTCTGACCTTTCATGACATAAAAACACTGGCCTTTTGTGCAAGCCCAAAATAGCTAAGTAGCCTTTTAGAACTAACAGAGCCAATTATGGGAGTTTGAAATAGATTTCCATCATTCAAGGTGCCAACTCCCTACTACACTCGAAGCCCCATCTGTTATTATTAATAGTGATCCTAAAACTGCTCCTCTGCCCCAAGTAAAGGCAATCTGAAAATCAAATGAAGATGGAAAATAAATGACTGCAACATTGTAGAGAATTATCAAAACAAAAGAAAAAGAAAGTGTCCTTGAACTGACAATTGTCAATATTCTAAGTCATTGACTCAGTCCCTGGTTACCTCACACAGCAGATGTCCTGCAAACTCCAAGAAATGAAATTGTTGAAGCACTTGACCAATTCCTCCTCATTATTTCAGATAGCCATCACTAAAACATAATTTAGCTCTTTCCTATCTTGAAAAATGGTGGGTGAAAAAACTGAGAAGCCAGACACTAAAAGGAAGAAACCCAAAGCCAAGAAGGCTTCTGCCAGTGGTACTGGTAAAAAGGGTAAGGTGAAGGCAAAAAATGTCCAAGAAGGGGGCAGCCCCACTGCAGCCAAAATTCTGTCCTAGTCAGAGGAATTGGTAGATACTCCCGATCTGCTATGTATTACAGAAAGGCTTTGTACAAGAGAAAGTATACAGCTACTAAGTTAAAGGTTGAGAAGTAAAAGAAGGAGAAAATTCTTGCTATGATCACAAAACCAGTCGGTGGGGACAAGAATGAAGGTACTCAGGTGGTTAAGCTTCAAAAAATACCCTACTAAAGATGTGCCCCAAAAGCTCTTGAGCCACGGCAAAAAAACCCCTTCAGTCAGCATGTGTGGAAACTTCGAGCTAGCATCACTCCCGGCACCATCTTGATCATCCTCACCGGGTGTCAGAGAGGCAAGAGAGTGGTCTTCCTGAAGCAGTTGGCCAGTGGCTCACTACTTGTGACTGGGCCTCTTGGCCTTAATCGCATTCCTCTAAGAAGAACACACCAGAAATTTGTCATTGCCACCTCTACAAAAGTTGACATCAGCAAAGTGAAAATCCCCAAACACCTCACTGATGCTTACTTCAAGAAGAAGCTGCAGAAACCCAGACACCAGGAGGGCAAGATCTTCGACACCAAGAGAGAGAGAGATAGCAGATTTCAGAGCAGCACAAGGTGGATCATAAAGTGGTGGACTCACAGATTTTAACAAAAATCAAAGCTGTTCCTCAACTCCAGGGCTACCTGCAAACTGTGACAAATGGTATTTATCCTCATAAATTAGTGTTCTAAATTTCTTACTAAGAATCTATATATTTTTATATATGACATATTTTATTACTGATATATATATATATCTCATACTGATATAAATTTATATATGACTGATATATTTTTAAAAACTTATAATTTAGTGGTGGTGGGGATACTTGGAAGGTATAAGAGAGCAACTGCTGCCCTTTTGGCAGTCAATAGAGAAATGTCTTTATTGAGTTCATATTTGCTGGGTACCCACTAGGTCCCTGCATGTACGCTTCATACCATGGGCAGGGAAGGGTACAGCAGTGAATACCAGCAGATATCTGACCTCAAGCTGCTAATGGGCTCGTGGCAGAGACATCTATCAGATACTGACACAAAAATACAAAGTAGCATCAGTGACAAATACTGCAAAGTGATTTATGGTGTTCTAAGGATGTGTGATCAGGTCCCAGACTACTTCCCTGGGGAAGTTTAGTTAAGTCTAGATCACAAGGGAAGGGTTGGAATTCACCAGACAAAGTCAGGGTGGCAGGAGACCAGTGGGCTGGGCTAGGCCATGGAGATGGGATGGTTCAGGCACAGATGAAGGTGATATTTAGATAGAGGTGTTTTGTCATCAGTTTTTCCAGACTTGGTATAAATGGCTGTCACATAAATGAATGAATAGAATAAACCATTCTATCCTGCCTCTAGATTTTTTGCACTTGTGAATTTTTTCCTGCAAACAGAATCATCCTCTGCATTTTGATCAATTCTGTAACCAAGCAGATGGCTGTAACCTTTCCTGTTTTATGAACCCAAACGTGTATTTTAAGAGTCATAAATATTATAGTTAAGCAAGTAAAAATTAAATTTTCATGTTATCTTGCTTGGTTGCAAACATCTGGCACCAGTAATTTATCTTCTCTTCTTCGGGAAATTGAAACCTGCTTATGCTTTATTGTATTGGTCATAAACATGTTGGAAATTATAATTTTATATTGCCATTAGTTTTATTTGAAGGTAATATAAATTGGGTCAGTCACTTACTTTTGGCATTTACTCATTCTCTTCCACAATAAAATTCAGTTTTACTTGCTCCATGTTCTCTTAGAATCTACCACATCAGCCGCAAAAGAATATTTCAGCCAGAGCCAAAATGCTTCTTTGTGGATGACTCACACTGACAAGCAAGCTGCTACAACTTTATATAGAGAAAACACTTCTTCTCACTTCCTAGTGTTAAATGCAAAATGCAAGATGAGCTTCGATCTGTAGCTTGAGCCAGCAGTTCTCTAGTTCACCATGGCCATTAAGTGGTGTGCTAGAAATTACGTCAGGCCAAGCGTGGTGGTGCACGCTGTCCATCCCAGCTATCTGGGAAGCTGAGGCAGGAGAATCAAAAGTAGGAGTCCAGGCTAGGCTGCTTAGTGACTGAGCAGAATGTTGCCTCAAAATACAAAATAAAAAAGATATAGCTCAATACAAAGGCCTTGGGTCCCAATCTCTACAGTAGTGGTGAAAATCAAACACTGTATCATTTAGACAGAACTGAATTTGAATCCCGACTCTGATAGGAATTGGCTATCAGCCAGCTAACCGGTTGCCTAAACATTTTAGCTTCAGTTTTCTCATCAGAAAAAAAGTGAAGCTCTTGTGAAGTTAAACCAAGCAAATATGTGAAAGCACAGTGCGAATGCAAGTTGCTCAGTGGATATGCCGTCCCTTCTCCTCAGGTCACCAGCAGTAGAATGTCCTCACGTATGTTGGGACCCTGAGAAAGCAGGGTGCCACTCTACAGTACTTACTGCTGATGCTTTAAGTAAGGCTGACCCGTGCTTAGTGTCCCTTAAAACTTTAATGAAATATCTAAAGGTGAAGAATTCCAGGGCTTCTCGCTCCCGTCGCCGTGGCCGCCTATAAGCTGGTGCTCATCCGGCACGGCGAGAGCACCTGGAACCTGGAGAACCGCTTCAGCGGCTGGTACGATGCCGACTTGAGCCCGGTGGGCCACGAAGAGACGAAGCGCGGCGGGCAGGCGCTGCGAGATGCTGGCTACGAATTTGATATCTGCTTCACCTCAGTGCAGAAAAGAGCAAT
>NW_004524734.1:2351205-2351766 GCF_000260255.1 Octodon degus
CTGATAGGAATTGGCTATCAGCCAGCTAACCGGTTGCCTAAACATTTTAGCTTCAGTTTTCTCATCAGAAAAAAAGTGAAGCTCTTGTGAAGTTGAACCAAGCAAATATGTGAAAGCACAGTGCGAATGTAAGTTGCTCAGTGGATATGCCGTCCCTTCTCCTCAGGCCACCAGCAGTAGAATGTCCTCACGTATGTTGGGACCCTGAGAAAGCAGGGTGCCACTCTACAGTACTTACTGCTGATGCTTCAAGTAAGGCTGACCCGTGCTTAGTGTCCCTTAAAACTTTAATGAAATATCTAAAGGTGAAGAATTCCAGGGCTTCTAGCTCCCGTCGCCGTGGCCGCCTATAAGCTGGTGCTCATCCGGCACGGCGAGAGCACCTGGAGGAACATGGAGAACCGCTTCAGCGGCTGGTACGATGCCGACTTGAGCCCGGCGGGCCACGAAGAGGCGAAGCGCGGCAGGCAGGCGCTGCGAGATGCTGGCTACGAATTTGATATCTGCTTCACCTCAGTGCAGAAAAGAGCAATCCGGACCCTCTGGACAGTACTGGATGCC
>NW_004524734.1:2352918-2366177 GCF_000260255.1 Octodon degus
CAGAACACAAGCCATTCCTCACACCAGTACAGGACGAGCTCTGGCCCCTGTAGGGTAGGAGTGCGTCCTGCTGTGTAGCTTAGGCTCCCTCTGCCTTGTTTTGGTGGCAGTGAAAACGCCTCCTGACCACGTCTAAGTGCGTCTCACAGTGTCTGATTTCTGAATCATGTTCCAGCGGGCGTGGCCCCACCGCATGGGGCAGCACTCATTTGAGCATAACTAAGTCTTTTTCCAGATCAGTGTAATAAAGGAGTGATGTGCAATAAAAAAAAAAAAAAAAAGAATTCCAAGTTGTAAGGACATCACCATTTTGAAAGATACAAATGAGCCCTTCTTGGACTCGTGAAGCAGCAGCGAATGGGAGTTCTATCCCTGGTTCCTGTGTGGCCGTCCACCAGTGAGCATCTCAAGGGTCATCTCAAGTACACAGGAAGCTGAGGAGCAGATAGTTCCAGAGTCACCACCTGCAGCCTATAGCCGGTCAGCCAACCAGCTCCTGCCCTGAGCTTGCTACCCTGGAGAGGGATGCAAAGCTGCAGGTTGGTCAAAGGTGGCCCTGGCTGCTCTAGAGAAGTGCACAATGGGGTGCACAGCAAGGCTGCTCTCACAACCCACACCACTCACCGGCATGGGCTATGGCTTTGGCTTCCTGGCTCCGCTAACTCCCATTTATTTTCCAAGCTCAGAATCCCTAAGCTGTCTGTTGCACTCTGAGGGCTACCTACCAGCTCACCAATAAACTTCACTTCTGCAGTCACTGTTTGTGCCCAGTGATTTAGAACGAGACACTGGTCCACTCCTCCAGCCCCTGGTCTTGGCTTCTCAAAGTGATCAACCCACCAACCACTGTTTCTAGAGACACATTTTAAGGTTACTTTCATATAGTTCTCACAATCTCTTCTCTAAGGTGATCAATGTTCTTCATTATTGATATGCTTGGCAATTCTATAAAATATGCTATAATTTCAAAGCAGAGTTATGTTCCCTCTAAGTACCCTTTGACTTTGTTTGTTTTCCCCTTTTGTAGTGCCTACAATTCACTTCTCTCTCAGCTGCTCTTCTTCCCCTCTATCTACAGTTCCCCTTAGGGTTTGTGTGGTTTCATGAGCTTTTATCACATATGAACTACATGCCACATGTTATTTTACAGACACAGCTAAAAGATATATGAGAGCGGGACATCACCCATATGACAGGAATGACTGAATGAATACAATGTTAAGTAGGTTAATGCCAAGACAGGCCACCAAGTCATCACGTTCTTAGGCAAGGAGAAAATATTAGAGATATATAAAAGGCTGGGATTGGGGGCCAGGGAGATGGCTCAGTAGAATAAGTGCTTCCCTGGCAAGTGCAAGGGCCTGAGTTCCAGCCCCAGTTCTGCAAAAAAAAAAAAAAAAAGGCTAGGATTTGATTCTGTCTGACATCTCTTTCAACAGAGGTGAGATTCCTTTATTCCACCAATGTCCCCTGGGCCTCTAGCATGTACCAGGCACCGTGCAAGTCAGCATCTTGGTGATCTCCCCTTTCTCTTTTTAATTTTTTTTAATGTGTGTGTGTGTGTGTGTGTGTGTGTGTGTGTGTGTGTGTGTGTGACCAGCTCAGCCCACCAGGGGGAGGGGCTGGCTGGCATGTGGTGCTGGGAAATTGAACCGCGGTCCCTGTGCTTTGCTTAGCTTGTTCTAGGTAGGTGCTTTAGACCACTGAGCCATCTCACCAGCCCCCTTTCTCTCTCTTTTGTGGGCTAAATAAACTTCTTTTGGAGAGAGTGAGCCTATCTATACCTCTGTGCATATGTGTGTGACAATCCTGACTTGGTAACGCGTGAACGACTGGAGTCATTGTGGAACAAGTGTCAGCTAGAATTGACAACCGGCTCTGTGAATGTAACACACAGTCTCTGCTTCTTTGAAAGCCATTTTTCCCTCATGTTACTGCATTTCCAGACAACCATACTGGCACATTCTCCCCTCCGTTCTCGCTGCTACCTATAATCCATCATTACAAAGAGCAGCCGCAGAAACAGCACTCAGGGGAGACATTATTTCCTCTCCATTTCTCTCTCAGAGCAACTTAGGATGGGGAGAGGGGGGTGAAACTTGGATTTAGGTTAAAGGAATATAAATAAGAAAAGAATCCGCTTCTCTCCCTTGTTAAGATGCTAAGCCTCAAAAGGATCCTTGGTTTTAAAAAAGGCCATCACCCCTTGGCTTGCACTGAGCATTAATGTTATATACCTGGTAATAAAGCCAGAGGATTTTTAGTGAGAGCTATTAAATGGAAAGGATGGCTGAGACAGGGTTCTCGGGTGAATGGAAATCACAGGCTCATAAATACACTCTGTGAGGTTAGTCTTGTGGGTAGGTAGGACTTAAAATTTGTCCCCTGATTATGTGGGTTGACAGGGGAACTACTGACTTTCTCAAACAGGACTGCAGTTCTCAAAATTATGACTTGAAAATAGAAATAACCAGGATTCTTAAGGCAACCAAAAAGGCCCAGCAGAACTGGGTTAAGCCATTCCTGGTGGGTGGGCATGTGTTTTAGGTAAGAGAGAAAAACAGGGGAAACACCACTGCTTCCTTTTAAAAATGAATGTTTCCATTTAAATTATCTTTGTGGCTTTTATTTTATTAACTGAACATAATTTTCATGAAACATACAGAATTTCCATTAAGTTACTCCACCTGTAATTGGAGTCAAGTGACTATATTGCAAGTGCTTATTATTAGTCATAGGTTGATAATTTGGTAAAACTGAGTAGAAAGTCTAAGTTTTGGGGTTTTTTTAAAACTCATTATTAACTTTATTGAAAATCAATAATAGTTATATGGAAAATTAAAAATTGTAGACAAATACTGAAATGTGAAAGATATAAACAATAGAGTGAATTTTAGAAAAATATTTCTGAAATGAATACATAACATGAGATTAATAACAGATCATACATTGTAGTTTTTTTTTAATTGAGCTCTTTTTTTAAAATTTTATTTATTTATTTGTGTGTGTGTGTGTGTGTGTGTGTGTGTGTGGCCAGCTCAGTCCACCAGGGGGCAGGGCTGGCTGGCATGTGGTGCTGGGGGATTGAACCGCGGTCCCTGTGCTTTGCTAAGCTTGTTCTAAGTAGGTGCTTTAGACCACTGAGCCATCTCACCAGCCCTAAATTGAGCTCTTTAGTTGCACCCAGGCTAATTTTTCCCTAGCAAGAGGTCTGAGTTTCCATTTGTTTCAGTAGTGAACAAAGCCCCAGAGACCTGGCCCCCAGGGAAATCCTGGGCCTATCTCTAGGTGGCTGCACAGGCGGCTACAGTAGGGGACAGAGAGTTGTCTGGTTTCCTCTCATTTCTGGCAAGTGTTTACACATCAGACTCGAAGCTTCCTTTTTTAAATTCTCGCTAAGTACAAAGGGGCCTGTTCACAGGCAGTGGCAAAGGGCAGAGCAATATCGCTCAGAACTGTGTGGCTTTCCGACAGTCAAGGACATCATTTCTGTTTGGCGAAGGAAGAGACTTTTCCACATCACACTTGCCCTGTCCTTCTCTCTGATGTGATTTGACAACATGGATTCAAAGGGAGGCAGCACGACTAGAAGGAGATGAAACCACAGCATCTGCACTAACAGCCCCTTTAGCTGCTCTAATTAGGGTCCCTTTATTCCGTTGCTGCTTCTCGGGAGAGGACAGGGGGCTTTTTAATTGGGGCGATTAGAAGTTCTCATTGCACAGTGACACCCTCTGTGAAGTGAAGATGCCAGCAAAAGCCATGCCCACTCTGCAATTACTTCTTGCAATTCTGAGCAATAATGGTATCTTGTCTCATTTAAAAATAAATCTGAAGCTTGTTTCTTATTGCACTCTCTCCTCTGCCTACTCACAGCAGTTTCTTCATGCCAATTAAGAAAACTTTCCATTATTCAAGGAGGTTAGTTTGGATCGTAACTGTCCCCTGATAAGACATATTAAGCTGGTTTCACTTGCCCGTGGCTGCCTTATTCCAGAGACGAGGCTCATTCAGTTGAGCACAGAGCTTAGATCTCAAATTTACTTTGTAGTGAACCGGTGCAGCTTTGGAATTTCCTGAGCGGGGTTTTGTTTGCGCACCACAGGACTCACCTGGAATAACCCGCACATTCAGTGTTCTCAGCTTCTCGGAATCACTTCCTCTTAGGAGAGCAGACATATTTGTGCATTTATGATCTGTTCCAAGAAAAGAAATTAAATATTTAACTGATAAACAAGCACCATCTTAACGTGTATTTCCTATGTTGGTTCAAAGGATTACCAAGAAGAATGGACTATTTATAACAGAGCCTGGGTAACGACACCATGAACTTTTCCCTAGTCTATAAGAAAATCTAAATTCTTTCTGAAGTCAGTAGCTTCTCTGCTACTATAAATGCCATTATCTCATATCCCGTAATGAAAAGCATACAAATACAAATCTTATTACATTAGTACATACAAATCTTATTTATTTGAGGTACAAAATATATAACTTACCTTTAATATTTAATTACATTTAATGTTATAAGTGCTGTGGCATTTGCTGTTACTTTATATCTTGGACTTGCAAGAAAAGTTTTTAAGAGCCACTAAGTCTGTCATGTGGTTAGATGTTCATAAGAGCCTAACTCAACTTTTCACTATTGGTCATGATCTTTTCTATCTCCCGTATATGTCTTTCCTAAACATAGTTGTATGAAAAATGAGTCAAGTAGGCCTGGGAGATAGCTCAGTGGCATAAGCACTGGCCTGGCAAGTGTAAGATCCTGAGTTCTATCCCCAGTACTGAGAAAAAGAGAGGGTTTTCTGCAAAATAAATAAATAAATATATATATATATATATATGTATATTTAATAAAATTTTCAACACTAGAAAGATACCAAGTCTTAGCTTGACATTTCACCAAACTATGTAACTTTGGGCAGAATGTTTGACCTCTTTGAATTTCAGGGCGGTTTCAAACTAAAACTTGAAAATAATAATACACATTCTCTTTATATTCTTCAGGAATCTAGGGGAAAGGCTTTGAATATGGTTACTGTACAAATATACAGTGTTGATGATTTTATTAACTCATGCATGAAGGGCCTTATCACTGAGGTGTCACCCCCTCATTTTGTTCTGTCTCTCTGTGCCTCTCTTCCACTAAGGCTGCTCAGCAGACTGCCAACCTTAACCCTGGTCACCCTGTCTTCTAGCAATCTTTTTCCAGGTCCAGGGGTTGAATCCAGAGCCTTTCACATTCTAGGCAAGAGCTCAACTACTGAGCTACGTCCCTAGGCCTCACCCAGTCTTTCTTCTACCTCTACTACCTGTCCACAGAAGAGAAAGACGCATGAATATTGGTGCTGTGTCATCTTTATGCTTTTATTCCTTGGATTATCTAGATTCACTACTTTTATATAGTCAGGACACAATAAATAGTAAGTTGGACTAAATAAATTAAGTCTAGAGATGAAAGTAGCAGTTCTTTGATAGTAAGGAAGAGATTTATTCCTCAATACTTACTTGGCCACTTTTGCATTCTCCTGTGGTCTTTAAGTATTTTGTGGATCATGAGAATGACCCAGAAAATAAAGACTAATAAAATTAAAATGTACCAAGCAATCTTCGTGGAACAGGTGATGTCTGTAAAGAAAAAAGTACTATTACAAAAGACAAAACAAAATGCTGCAACAGATCAGAAGTAGTGTGGTGGTACATATGCCCTCAATGGAAAATGTGAATATGTAGCTTTCACTGTTACAGGGCTCCTGAATTCCTTCCCGATGTATTAAAATACGAAATTTGGCCAGGTGCCTCCCAGGGATCCATTCAACTCCAGAATTCTAAGGTTATTTTCACTTACAGGTTGTGTTGCTCTTAGCTTCACTGTCATTACTGTCATTAGGTTAAGAGTACAGCATATCCATTCCAGAACCTGAGCCATTTGTAAAACACTTTTGGTCTTTGATCAGTCATCCCGAAAGTATGTCTTCAAAACAACAAGGATTCAGTGCATACAAGGAAGATGGAGAAGAAGGGGGAGCAGGAAGGTTTGGGCATGGGCTAAGGCATATGGGTAGCCAGGACAGATGAATGACCAGATAATCTTTCCACCAGGAAATAGTTCAGTGGCTTTCACATAAATGATCAGATTGGAACAAGCGCTGATTATACCTACAGTTGCCCTGGCCTAAACTTAACAGGATGCAAGCATAAGTCTGCTCCTTCTGATGCTGGTGAGGCAGTATCAGCAGGGTGGTCACCGTAAGCAACAATTGAGTATGGTCTATCTTGGTCCTATAAAGATACACTGCCCAGCAGACTCAGGAATTGGCGACTTCAATAGTGGTGATATCATCAAGTCTAGAGACAACTATCTACTGACTTTCTAAGCCACCCTGTGTACCCTGCCTATTCCTTGCACACAAAACATGGCTAGTACTTATTTAACTTAGAAGAACATGTAACTTATTTGTACCTTTGGAGACTCCCTTTGTGGGGTTTGTGGTTCAGATAGTTCCTTTACAAGAATCCAGATGTACACTAATTAGCCATCGCATACTTAAAGAAGAGGCCAAATGGAGAGAGGGCAGGTTGGCTCTTACAAGGCACTCAACCTCCGCAATATCATTCCATGCCATTTAGATACCAAACTTGTGTTCCTCACTCAGCAGAAAAAAGCATGCAGTTAAATAGCATAGGATAATTGCAGCGCCATCAAGAGTTAAGGTGGGCCCAAGGGCAGATGCCTCATCAGACAGCCTACTGTGAAAAGAGAACCCATTTGCCAAGTTTATACCACAGTAGCAAAACACGCATGGTTAGGACCACACCAATGGATCCCTCCACCAGTATCAACACAAACTCAGAAAATAGGGCTTTCAGTGTCCCAGTGTCTCTGGCTGCCATGTCTTCTGTCTCTGCAGTCAGGGATTTTGGAGTGAGGCCAGGAGAAAGAGACAGAAACCCAAGAGAATCTAAAAAGACAATTTATTTATTTATTTATTTTTTAAAAAAATATTTATTTATTTATTTATTTATTTATTTATTTATTTGTGTGTGGCCAGCTCAGCCCACCAGGGGGCAGAGGCTGGCTGGCATGTGGTGCTGGGGGATTGAACCGTGGTCCCTGTGCTTCGCTTAGCTTAGTTTGTTCTAAGTAGATGCTTTAGACCACTGAGCCATCTCACCAGCCCCTAAAAAGACAATTTAAAGAATTGTTGCTGAGTAACTGTATCAGAGTGGGATAAATTTAGTCTCACCTCTTGATGGAGAAGGCGTCAAAGAGAGATTAAATGTGTCCTGGCACAGAGCAAAGCATGAATAAATTTTAACCTCTGCACATGGCTAAGTGGACAGACTTTTCCAGAACCTACAAGCACATATCGGTATAGCGCTGCTCTATCTTTCTGAACTGGGGAGACCCAGGATCTGATAAGTATTACCACACTTTGTATCTAGAGTTTATGAGTTTTTCCATTAACACAAAAATAAATTCTCTTAACATCATAACTATGGAAGTTTTTGTTTTCTTTGTGTCTTGGAAAAACAGAAGTAATTAGACAGATACTCAAGTGTACACCCAAATTGATTTGTTTTAAATATTTACCATCCAAACCTCCCTTTCAGATTTTGCTATGGTCAACTTTTTCTACACAGCCTTGCTAGTGTCCACCTTCCAACCTGACTCCTGAATTAAAGGAAGCAGACCTCTCTGTTCAGGTCTTCTCAGACCTCCGTGCCCTGGCCTCATCCAGACATACAGATGGAAAACCCCTAAATGCAGAAAGTATACGGCCCTGGGCAAACTAACTCATAGAGGAAATATCTTTGAAGCCACATCTTACCCTAAAAAGGCATACACAGAATACACTGGTACTTGCTTTGAAATAAACATAGTAATTTAAAAATCATTAGCTTCTAAATAAAGAAAATCGTTTTGAAAAACCTTCCCAAGCAATTTGAAAATTGCTACCATTCATTTGGGATATGAAAAAGCACAGCCAGGTATTGCCCTAGCATGTACAGCTGTGGCGTGCACGTGCTTGCTCACATACGGTGTTCCCTCTTTCAGACTGTTGCATTTTCTAATCCAGGGCCTGACACACTGCCTGGCATACAGCAGGCACTCATGGAATGAACATGAATCACAAAATGTTCTCCAACGGCAGATTTTATGGGTGAGGTAACAAGGAGTAATTGTGCCTGCACTTCCAGCTCTCTAGAAGGCTGGGGCAGGAAGATCACAAGGGCAAGTCCAGCCTGAGCAGTTTAGTGATTTAGCAGGGTTCTGTTTCATGGTATTTTTTTAAAAAAAATATTGAATGGCTTGGGCTAAAGCTAGGTGAGAAGACCATGGGTGTAATCACCAGTATCCTGAAAAAAGGAAAAGGACAGAGAAAGGAAAGTAATAGCTGTGGTCATTCAGAATGAGTAGGAAGTCAATCACCCTTAAGCAGAAGGGTGTAGTAAGGCATACGTAAGACCCATCTTTTGCCCTTCTACTTTTCTTCAGTCATTTAGTGACCCAAGGTACCTAAAATCCAACTCACCCTATCCTTGCAGCATTATATCCAAAGGTCCACTTCATCTAAGCCTGATTCTCAGCTGTACAACAGAATATGGTAAATGAACTCAAATAAAAATTTGACAATGCATCACAATGTACATTTTAAAAGGAATCTGATCCTTATGTACCCAAGTGTGATGTTTTTACTTTAAGTACAGCTCTTGGGCTGGGTGGAAGTTGCTCTGGGGCACTTCTCGTGCCCCTCAAATCCTAATGCATAGATGTTTCCTCTGCCTAATCATATTTTTAAAAGAAAAAATAAACAATAAAAAACCTAACATTATTTCAGAGTATATCATTTCATTAAAGAATGTCTTCAACTATTCGACTTTCAAAGAAGGTAAGCTCCCTTACTTAATTTTATGTGTCTATATCTGATTTCTCTTTTTCCCTCTAGTTCCATTTATTTATTTATTTATTTATTTATTTATTTATTTATTTATTTAGGTGGAATCAGGGATTGAACTCAGGCCCTTGCTCTTGCCAGGCAAGTGCTTATTCCACTGAGCCATCTCCCCGGCCCTCTAGTTCCCTTTAAAACTTACTTTTTACATCCATTTCTAGGTGCAAGGAAAGATGAGTACAGTTACTTGAGTACTCTCTGATTCTACAAGTGTGATTGAGAGAATTTTCCTCTGTTGGCTCTTCCTCCTCAACTGCTGATTTTCTAGTGTGTGCTCTGAGGCTGCAGGTTGTGTTGGACTCCTCCAGCCGGCCAACCTCAGGAGTTACAGAGAAATTAAAATGTTGACAAGGTGAAAAGAATTTTTTTGCTTTCATGTCCATTGATCTTCTCATGATAAGAGCTAGAAAGAGATGAAGGGAACATTATTTGCAAAACAGTAACACATAATTTCAAAACTAAATCCCCTCCTTCTGATACAAGAAAACAAAAAGTTACCTACATTGCGAATACCTATCTAGTGATTGTAGTTTTCTAAGATCATGAAAACCAGGTAAATGCAAGGTTGAAAATGACATCAGAACCTCTCAAAGAAAACATATACATTAGGACCTTGTGCTTGCCAGGTAGGCGCTTGTGCTGCTAAGCTATATCACCTGCCCCCAGACATTTCTCTGGTGACTTGTAGAAAAGACTGTATTTTCCAAAGCATTCTCAGAGACCTGATCTCTGCCTCCATTTTCACATATTGTTCTCCTCAGGTGCAAGTCTCAAAATTGCTGCTTACAAGAACATCATTCAGATAGAATTAGGGCCCACCCTAATGACCCATCTTAAGAAAATTATGTCAACCATGGTCTTATTTCCAAATAATTTCACATTCTGGAGTATTGGGGGTTGGGACTTCAACACGTAAATTTTGAGAGGATGACACAATTCAATTTAGTACATACATGTTATCCTAAAACTTTGCCATGTCCCTGTGAATATAGTTTAACTTTCTCCCTTGGAGTCTGGGGTAGTGTGTGACTTGCTTATAACCAACTAAATGCAGAGGAAGAGACCCTGAAGGTCTAAACCAGAAAAGGGGAAGCAATTTCTTTTTATTTTATTTTATTTTTGCAGTACCAGGGTTTGAACTCAGGACCCTGTGCTCAGGGAAGCAATTTCTGCCTTGATCTTTGGAACACTAACCCAGAGCCTTGAGTCATGGTGTAGAGTCCAACAATTTACCGTCACCTTGCTGTGAGGAAGCCTCAAACAAGACCAAGTGGAAAGATGGCATCAAGAAAATACTGAGCAGAGTGAAAAGGCAATCCCAGAATCAGAGAAAGCAGCTGCAAACCTTGTAGTTGTTATCTCACAGAAAGTAAATACAGTACCCATAATATATAAGAAATTCCTGTATCCTCAACAGGGAAAAAAAATTGCCTGATTTTAAAACCGGCAAAAGAGGGCCAGAGATGTAACTCAGGGTCACATTTCCTGCCTGGCAAGCATGAAGTCTTGAATTCAATTCCTGGTGCCTAAAACAAAATAAAATGAACACAAGCCAAGCACAGAGGCCAGGGCCTATAGCTGAGGCAGGAGGATCATTTGAGCATAGGCGTAAAGACATTATATAGATAGAAATTTTTATGACTGGATCATTTTGCATTTTTTTTTACATTGCCACCATCAGTACACAGAGACTCTAATTTGATAGAAATTTCTTCAAAGAAGATAGACAAGTGGCCACTGAATATGTGAAAGTGGTTCAATGTCACTAAATAACAAAATGGTTATCAATGCCACAATTAGCTATCACCTCACATTTGTCGGTAGGGTTATTCCAAAAAATAAATGGCTAACAAGTACTATTGAGTGTGGAGAAATTAGAGTCTCTGTGCACTGATGGTGGCAATGTAAAAAAAAAAAATGTAAAATGATCCAGTCATCAAGTAAGACAGTACATAAGTTCCTTAAAAAAAAAGAACTACCTTATGCTCTAACCACCCAACTTCCTGGTACATAGAAGAATTGAACCCATGATCTCAAAAAGATGTTTGCCCTGTCATATTCAATGTGCATCCTCTACATAACTAAGATATGGAAAATAAATGTTCACTGACAGATGAGTAAACAGAGAAAAAGTGTTGTGCGCACACACACACACACACACACACACACACTAAAACGTTAGTCTTAGTAAAGGAGGAAATCCTGATACTTGTGACTCTGTGACAAATGGAGGAACGCAGATGCCATTATGCTATGTGAAATAAGCCAGCCATAGAACAAATATAGTGCTGTGTGATCTCACTCATGGGAGGTACTAAAACTATTAGAAACAGAGAGCACAGTGGCTGCAAGGGCTAAGCCAAGGGGGAAATGAAAATTCCTACCTACTCAACGGCTAGAAAGTTCCAGCTATGAAAAAGGACTGAGTTCTAGAACACTGTTGTCCAACACTCATGACTGGGAATGAATTGTTCAACTTTTCAATTATCCAATTTGATTTAATTTGATTAAATAATAGAAATACAAGGTTTGGTTAGGCAGCACAGACTGTTGCTCTTTTCTTTGTTCACGTATTCATCCCACAAGTATTTATTAAGTGCCTACTATGTATTATATCAGGCATTATGCTAAAATCTAGAGATCTGGTAGTGAACAGAAACAAGGGCCTTGACCTCAAGAGGCTCATTGGAGAGTCAGACAAGTAAAAGTACAACTGAAATTGGGAGATGTCAGGCAGGAGTAGGTATCAAGGGTCAAGGGTTAAACAACTCTATGAAGCATCAGCATTTGATTTTAGTATCAGAAATTGTAGGTTTCCTTAAAATTGTTTTTTTTAAGCACTGACTACCTTTGAAGCTAGAAGGCCAAATGATCTTTCACCCATCCAAAGGGTCTGAATTACAGCAGCATTTTGGTGTATCTTCCAAACACTTTGTTTTCAATAAATCAACTTAACCTCCCCCCACCCCCCAAAAAAAGAGCGCAGTTGCAAATTCTGCAAGTCACTCATCCAGAGCCATGCTGCTCAGCATTCTGATGCCACTGGATTTTAAAACTGAGTGTATTCTGCTTTTTCAACAGAGTAAGTTAATTTGCAGCCAGTACATTTTATTCTCAATTTCATTCTGTATTTACCTTTTGATGTTTGTTCTTGAGAAATGAAATCTACCTTTCCTTTGGATTCACAAACCAAACACAAGGAGCACATTTTAAATTCATTTAGGATTTCTTGACAAATCCTGGTGAAGTTTTGGAAACTGGAGCGATGTAGAAAAAGTCCCATAATAGACTGAGTGTCCTTCACTGGTTGCAGGAAAGTCACAAAAGAATAATTTAAGGATGAAAGTGAATAGGTAATATTAGGTTCTAGACACCCTTCCAGACAAGATAGCTCCAACAGTCTTCCTGTAAAGAAAAAAAATTTCCTTACTGTAAAATGTTGAGATTTTGTCATTATAACAAATATATAACATCTTATAAGGTTTTTTTAGGCAGATTTTAGTTTACCAATGACAACCTTTTATACATAAATTAATATCTGCTTCATTTAATTATTTTTTAATCTGTCCATATTCTCTGTAATTGTCAGGTAATAGACATCCATGTAGAGAAAGGCTTGGAAACCCTAGCATTTTAACCATTCCATGTTCTGGGGAATTTTTCACACAAAGACATTAGCTATTAATGAAGTCATCTGTCACACAACAGAGACTCAAGTGAGTTGAATGAAAGTTGAACAGATTATTAAAAACGTGAACAGTGTCACTGAGTTAGTTTCCTAGAACTACCGCAACGTTATCACCACAACTCTGCTAGTTTCAAACAAGAGAAATTCCTTCTCTCTCAGTTCAGGAAACCAGATTTCAGTGTCAGTTTCAATAGTCCAAAATCAAGAGTTCTGCAAGATGGTGAAGGATGTAGGGAAAAGGCCATTCCTTGTCCCTCTTCATGGGCGCATGGCCATCGCTTTGTCTCTACTATCACATCACCTTCTCCCATTTCTGTTTCTATTCCTCTGTGTCAAATCTTGCACTCTCTCCTCGAGTGATTTGATTTAGGACCCACACACATAATCTCCTCATCTCAAAATTCTTAACTTAATCAAATTTAAAAATAGTCCTTTTCCTTATAAGGAAATATTTACAGGTTCCAAGAATTGTCACCTGCTGTCTCCCTGGGGATGAAATCGGATCACATGACTGTTCCAACTTCATCATGGGATTTTCCCATAAGGACAGTGTACTGAAGGCACCTATTGGGAGGAAGAAAAACCTTCAAAATGGCAGGCCTACTGAGAGA
>NW_004524734.1:2366647-2371274 GCF_000260255.1 Octodon degus
TGGGTGCTGCACCCGCCCTGGGGAGGTAATCTGCAATACAACGTAAGGAGGGGAGATGAACAGCTGCTCTGAGCCCTGTGCCGCTCTGTCTGGGAGCCCCTGAGTATGGACTGAAGCCTCCAGTAACTATGAACTGAATAAGCCTTTCCTTCCCTAATTTTGAGTGGGGTTATTTGTCCCAGCAATAAGAGAGAAGAGCAACTGAGACGCTGGCAATCATCACCTCGGGTATTTGTTATGTAACAGCAAGCTAACTAGCACAGTGACATCTTAATTTTTATTTTTACCTGAACACAAGCACCAGATACAGAAGTGATGATATCATAGAAACCCAAATGAGTTCAGAAACAGAGACCCTAATGCTGTGTCTGCAGTGAGCCAAGATACGGGACAATTTACTTAATGTGTGCTAGTCTAGTTTTCTCTCCAGTGAAATAGGATCCTGCTAAAAGCACTGAGTTATAGTGGCATCAAGTACATCTATCCTGCAGCTGGGATAGGACAGTCTTTGATTTAATTCATACAAATAGCTGAAGTCCACTATGTAAAATTGAGCGTGCTGACTTAGCAGTAACCAACAGCTATGGAATAGTAACTGATTTTTCAGAAGCTCCCACTCTGACAGCCACTTGTGAGCATTAGAAAATAACTGGTGTGACCAATTCTACTTTTAGATGACTTCTTTACTATCTCTCATATAACGGTAGGGAGAAAAATACAGTTTCAAGGTTTCTAAATAATATGGATCACAATAAAAGAATGACTTTACTGCTTAAAATGATTACTTCTAATCTAACATCTTGGTTCCAACTTTTTAAAAAGTCAAGCCCAGTGATTGGTATTGAAACAATTTTTTTAATTTGGGGAGTTTGTATTTTAATAGTAATTGCATCAATGTTCAATTACCATTATTTTGTTATTATTTAATAAACTAAAGGTTCATCTCCCTAGCCCTGTATATTTGAAATTGCTTCTGTAGTAATTCACATTTCATTTCCAGCCATTAAAAATTTTGTACCTGAGTTGCAGTAAAAGTTTTCTTGGGGGTGTAAATTTACTCAAATATATAACTTTATGGTATCTAATATATTTATAATCACAGTTATAATCAAGTTATAACTGTATAAAAATATTGCCCTTGAAATTTAATGTCAAGGGAAGGAGATAAAAAGTACCATCTGATGTAGCTCTAATTTATAGCTTTTTTAATATTGCTAAAACACATGAAAAACTTATTTCTTGACTTTTCCTCCACTGGCATTTTTCACCTTATGAAATTTTCAATTTCTTGAATTTATATTGCTATGATATGACCTAGAAGGGAGACAGAGGAAATCTGATTGTCAATATTGCAGTCTTCTTATCCAGTAAGTGGCCAACTGGGCTGTCTAGATTGTTGATATAGACTTTATATTTGTCTATCAGATCATTTTATGAAGGTTTTAAACTTCCGTTTTAAATCATTCCATTGGAAAAGAAATAGAGGACACACTGTGCCCTGATAAAATTTTCTACTCAAAAAATAAATAATTCTACTGAATTATTTTTGTTATCAGGTGGCCTATATTCTCATTTCAACAAAAAGAATTTAACTACTGCCATTAATGTTGCTAAGAGTAAGACATCTAAATTCTCTCAGAGAATAATCAAGACTAAGTCTTCCACTTCTCAAAAGAAATATAAAGAAAGGGCTGGCCAAATAGCTCAGTGGATTAAAGAGCCTGCAAGCAGAAGCAGGGACTGGGGGTTCAATCCCTGGGCCTGCTGTGCTGGCCTGGTCCCCAGAGCACACTGGATGGCAATTGAGACTAGGTGTGGTGGCACGAACCTGTAATCCCATCACTTGGGAAGCTGTAAACAGGTGGATCACTATGAGTCTGATCTACAAAGTGAGACCTTGTAACCCTATCCTAAATAAAAAAGAAAGAAAGAAAGAAAGAAAGAAAGAAAGAAAGAAAGAAAAAGAATATTAAGTAGAAGTAGAAAAATACATGACAATGTAGGACTGTGTCCAATATTAAACCCAGGATCTTTGCACAGAGGTATATCATCAGCCCTTATTTATTTATTTATTTATTTATTTATTTATTTTGAGATAAGATCTCATTAAGTCACTTGCCCAGGCTATTCTCAAACTTGAGCTCTTCCACTGAGAGTGTTGGGATTGTAAGTGTACACCACCATGCTCGGTTCTTTGTATTTTTCTTTCACTATAAAAGTATATCACACATATTTGTGTAGAAAAGCAGGACACTACCAACATCTCTGAAATACCCTACTCCTCTCCACTCCTAAACCATAGCATATTTTAAAAATATACACATATATATCAGATATATATATTCTTTGTCTTGATTTTTGTTTAATATGTTTTAATCATGTGGATGATTATAGCTCTGTTTAATTATTTATTCTGTTCTTATGAATGAATAAACCACAGTTTATTCATGTATCTGTCAGTGAACATTTGGGTTGCTTCCATTTTTAGCTGTTATGAATAATGATGCTATGAACTGCAACTCTCACATACTTCTACTGGGAATGTAAAATAGTACAAGTACTTTGAAAACAGATTTCATTTTCTTATAAGTTAAATATATACTTACCATATGGCCCCTGAGCTCCAGGCCCAGGAACTTACATAAAGAAATAAAAAATATAAATATATATAAAAATATATAAATATATATTTCCAATTTACCTGTACTGTACATGGAATTTTATGGCAACATCTTTTATTCATAATATCTCAAGAACTGGAAACAATCTAAATTTGCAAAAAAAACCCAATAACTATAAACAACTTCTGACATATCTATATAAAAGAGTATCAGTCAACAACAAAAAGAAAGAAATTATAAACAACAAAATAAACAACCAAAATGCCCATCACCTGAGGAATGGATGAAAAAGATGTAGTGTTTTTATACAATGGAGTATTATCAGCTACAAAGAAAAATAAAGTCGAAGCCTTCATGTATAAGTGGATGCAACTTGACAATATACTCATAAGTGAAATAAACCAGACCCACATGTGTAAATATCATGTTGTCTCCCTAGTGTAAGAACTCAAAAGAAGAAATAAAAATTGAAAGGTATAACACAGTTAAATAGAAAGTGTGAACTTAAGGATAAAACAACGAAGAGAAAGAAAAGTTAGGAAAAATGGCAGGGGGAAAACCATACATTTATATAAACAAGATGCTTAAGACAATGGTCCTAAGAATCTCCATCAGGTTTTTGAAAATAGCAGTTAATGAGTAGAATTCTTACCCTGACTAACTCCATATGCTGATATCTGTGAACTAAACAACTACACTGAGGATAGCAATATGTAATACTAATGCCATGCTTGAAATACCTGTCATTTTGGTCTTCTAAATGAGTACTGCTTCCAGTGTCATATTAATTATTGCTATACTCTCTTTAAAGTAAATGTTTGAAAAAAAAAAGTAATAAAAAAAAAAAACAAGAGACAAAAAAAAGTCATAAGATTGTCCAGAAACAATGTTGTATATGGTTTGATTTCTAAATTTCTGTGTAAAAATGTAATTTTTTTTCACATTCTACAGGGATTTAAATTTTAGAATATCCATGGTTGTTGGAAAATAGCAGTTCTATGTTATGTCTAAGGCATTTGATATTCAGACAGATAGTGATGTTGAGCCCAACTGCCTCTGTTACAGGGTAATAATATCATTAAGCTTCTCTTCTAAATGTTTAACAGCTCAAATTTGCAGACCAAACAGTAGAGAAATAGAGGGGCTACAAGGATAGCCAATATTTTGTCCCTAGTCCTTCAAGGTCAGTGAGGACTTAGGACATAAGAGAACCTGTGCTGTGACATCCTATAACTCAGTGGTATTCCAAATTTTCTGATGAAGGAGATTATCAGGGCCACAGAGGAAAGTGATTGACGATGTATAGTGTATCTAAGGAGAATCACCTAGAGGGAAAAAATTCAGGCTTTCACAGAGAGCTAAATTGGTCAAGCAATGGCCGTGACTCATTCAGATGGCTGACACTGACAAAATGTCTACAAGGTGCTGTACTAGGTTTCAGGGTAAATCCTGAGAGGATTTGACTGACCTTGCCATATACAAAAGTTACACTTTTAGTTATATAGGTCTTGCTTTAACTTGGTCTTAACCATCCAGCAGAAATGTATAACCACGAGGTATAAAACGTTATGCCATATTACCATGCTGAGCTGTAAAAGGCTCAAGTCAACAACTTCTGACAACTGCCAGTTCTGCTAATAACCCACTACTATTATGGACTATTGGACTATGTGGGGTTATTTTGTTGAATTCAAGTACCTACAATCTTTGGACTGGCTTCACGTATGAAAAGGTTAAAGACTTCTCCAAATACAGCTTCTCTAACTGCAGTGGAACACCCATCTCTGACAAAGAAAATAAAAAGGGGGATATGTTGGGAGCCACAAAGCTAGGAAATTGATCAAATATGTGTAGGTGGGACTTGACAAGCTACCTCACTCCTGAGATGAACATTTTGTTTGGTTAAAGTTAACTATCAGTTGCTAGGCAACCTAGTGTCATGTGTTACTAACTTCACAAAAGTATAAATAAAGAACCATTTTGTTGTGAAAAAAGAAAGAATATAT
>NW_004524734.1:2372293-2372976 GCF_000260255.1 Octodon degus
TTAGACCACTGAGCCATCTCTCCAGCCCCAAGACTTTAAATTTCTTATCAGAACATCTTCTCATGCCTTGTACCTCATTATTCATTTTCTTTTTTCTTTCTTTTTTTCAGTTTCAGAGGATCATTTTATTGAGATAACTGAAGTAGAGACAGGAAATCTCTGGAAGGTCATTTCCTTTACAATCTTTTACTTTGAAGCTCTTAATCTGAATATAGTAAATTTATTGATCACTTTCTTCATACTTTGCACTTGTGTCTTATTTAAAACTCTTTCTCTTTTAAAATTAAAAAGAACTCCACCTGATTTTTCCTCTAAAAGATTTAACCTTTTGCATTTCACATTTCTTCTTATTTTTTTTAAATATGTTTAGTATACAAGGTCTCACTACCCAGATCAGACTCACAGTGATCCTCCTGCTTTCAGCCTCCCAAGCACTGGGATTACAGTCATGCACCACTACACCCAGTCTCAATCCCTGTCTCTGCACACCCCAGGGGTGGGGCCAGCACGGCATGTGATGCTGGGGATCAAATCCCAGTCCCTGTGCTCTGCCTAAGCAGGGACTTTAGTCCGCTGAGCTATCTGGCCAGCACTTGCATTTCACATTTCTTAATCCACCTGGAATTGTAGACACTGTTTATGCTTAATCTATTATCCTAGCATTTATTATCTTTTTTTCATTT
>NW_004524734.1:2379846-2380919 GCF_000260255.1 Octodon degus
CCATCTCCCCAGCAAGAGAGACAATTGAAAAGCAAAATATTTGTAATTCTATCTATAAGTAGCATTTGGAAGTATATTACATAACAGGAAACATAAAAATGATGATTTTATCAAATTTATTCAATATAATAATTGATAGGGGAAATGACACCTGCCTGCACCATGCTTGGAGTAGTCAAAAATGTAAACACACGTACATTTCTAGTGACACTTGAGGTAAACTGTTTAGTGAATAATATTTCTGAATCTTTCAGTCTTTTTTTCAATATTTTTATTGAGAAACAAATAGCAATAAGATAGTGCTCTCTCAATTCAAATTTCCTTATAAGAGTTTTCATATCTGATAGGTAAATTAACATATCCTGGTATGTATTTATTTATTTTACAGTACCAGGAATTGAACTCAGGACAATTCCTTGTGACACACAATAGAAAGGCAGTGTGTTGGTTTCTGTCTTGACAGCCCCCCAAAGTCTCATGCAATCATAGAATTTGTTCAGAGGCGGTTGATTCTAGAGTGTGTGATTGTCATAGTGCCAGTGCTAGGACTAAGGGTGGGTGATGGCTGGATCAGTCCACTAATTAGCCAGGTGTCTCCCCCACCCCAGTAGACTGGATGCACTATAAGGGACAGGAAGAGGCTTGTCTTGCTCTCTATCAGTGCTTTCGCTGTCTTCTACCAGGAGCTGGTGCCCCTGTACCATGCGACCCTGCCTCGGAGCCAGTCAGTTATGGACTGAAACCTGCGCAAACTGTGGGCCACATAAACCTTGCCTTCTTCAACTTTGAACATCAGTTATTTTGTCTTAGCAAGGAGAAAAAAATGTAACAAAGGCAGGCTCGTAAAAACAGAGTCCTTACCTACCTTATTTGCTGGATCTGGCCTGGTGTGGCTCTTCCATGGTCAAAATGACCAAGAAAGGCAAACATTGTGACTGATCCAGAGAACCAAAGCCGCCATGACAGTGTAACTAAAGACACTTAGGACCGAAGAAGATGCCCAAGAAGATGGCAGGGGATGGGAAGGTGTGTTCAGCATGATGGGAAATATTCTGAGGGCATTTAATGTTAAT
>NW_004524734.1:2381019-2382227 GCF_000260255.1 Octodon degus
CATCATACCTTATATTGTCTTTTTAAATCTTTTTTTTCTGTTGTACCATTTAGATTTTAATTATTCTTTCAGGTTCTCATATTAAAAATCTGTTAAGTATAGTAAATTATATTAGCAGATTATATAATGCTAACTAAATCTTGTATACTAGCAATAAATCTAATTTGATCATTTTCCTACATTGTTGCACTTGTATATTTTATTTTGTTTTATTTTTCTCACTGCTACAGATCAATCCTAAGGCCTTCTGTGTGTGAGACAAGCACTCTGTCACTGAACTACAGTCCAAGCTCTGCACTACAAATTCTTCGTGATTTGTTTTAAAGTTCTGTAACTGTATTTACAAATGAGATTGGCTTGTAAATTTTTTTCTCTTTTGTACAATTTTTGTTGAGTTTGAATACTAAGGTATACTAGTCTTCAAAATAATGGAGGCTGAGGGTGCAGCTCAAGGGTAAATCTTGCCTAGCAAGCACAAGGCCTTGGGTTCAATCCCCAGCACTGAAAAACAGACATTTCTTTTTATATGTTCTGAAAAGTGTTTATAACATTTTTGAAAAATATTTTTAGAACTCCAGTCTGGCCTGCCATGCAAATGCAGGGTTCTCAGATTCTTGGTATCAAAAATTTTTTCAAAATTGAGGGCCAGCCAAAAAACTAAGCGGATTAAAGTGTCTACAAGCAGGCACAGGGGTAGGGGTTTGATCCCCAGAACTGCCATGCTGGCCCTGCCCCTGGGGCACCCTGAGACCACAATTGAGACTGGGTATGGTGGCGCACACCTGTAATCCCAGTACTTGGGAGGTTGTAAACAGGCAGATCACTGCCTGTCCAGTCTAGTAGTGAGACCCTGAACACCCTCTAGACCCTTCCCTGAAATACAAAAATAAATAATAAAACAACAAAAATTTAAAAATATTGTAAGATAAGTGTTTGTCTTTTTTACTGAATGATTCTTCCCACTTGTATCTATTAGGATAACTGATATTTAGATTTAATTCTGCCATATCATTTAGTGCTTCCTTTTTAAAAATTATCTGAATAGAATAAGAAATAACTTTAAAAAAATAGAAATGATACAGAACTTCACCAAACCAAACAGTAGGAATTCAACAAAGGTTGCTGTCCTACAGAATGTTGTCTTTGAGTTTAGTTGTTCACATTACCAGATGTGAGGAGGGGGAGGAAGAGGAGGAGGAGGACGAGGA
>NW_004524734.1:2382398-2385274 GCF_000260255.1 Octodon degus
CCCTTGTGCCAGCATATTTTAATCTGTTCCATTAATCCTCAGATCTGTTTTTTGTTTGTTTTGTTTTTGTTTTTGCCAGTACTATGCTGATTTTATCACAGTAGCTTTGCAGTCAGAGATTGTGATACCTCCTGTCTTGCCTTTGTTGCCCAGAATTGCATTACTATTCTAGGTCTCTTCTGGCTCCAGATGAATTTTAGGAATGTTTTCTCCATATCTGTGTAGTACACTAATGGTATTTTAATCAGCATTGCATTGCATCTACATAGCAATTTTGGAAGTATGGCCATTTTCACAATGTTGGTTTTTCCTATCCAGGATCAAGGAATATCTTTCCATTTTCTGAAATCCTCTTCTATTTCTCAGGGTACTATAATTTTCACTGTATAAATCTTCTACTTCCTTTGTGAGATTGATTCCTAAGTATTTCATTTTTTGGATATTATTGTGAAAGGTATGGTTTCCCTAACTTCTCTTTCAGCGTGTTCTGTGATTACATGTAGAAATGCTATTGATTTTTGAGTGTTGACTTTGAATCCTGCTTAGCTACTGGATTTGGTTATTAAATCTGGACGTCTCTTGGTGGAGTTTGGGGGAACTGTGGAAATTGCTCTAGATCAAGTCTTATTTTCCCAACACCAAGACTATTATTCTATTAACTAGTTGTGAAGAAACTTTGGAAATAAATGTGGATTATTTATTTCAAACTATGCATATTCTAAGTGCAGCTTCAGCATATTAAATGAAAACTAAAGGAAATAAAAATCTTTGCCACTAGAGACATTGTTAGCACAATCATTTTGGAAAATCATGTGGCAGCTTCTTTTAAAAGTAAATATACCCAGGGGCCAGGGAGATGGCTCAGTGGAATACCCACTTCCCTGGCAAGCGCAAGGGTCTGAGTTCAATCCCCGATTCTGCAAAAAAAGTAAATAAATTATTTGCTTATGGACTTTGGAAGGCAAGCTTAAACTATACAGCGAGACCCAAAAAAAAAAAAAAAAAAAAAAAAAAAAAAAGTAAATTACCCAGTATAAAAGACTGAACGTCAGTACCTCCTGCCCTAAAATTCCAATATTGAAATTTTAATTCCAATTTTATGTTATTTAGAAATGGGCTCTGTGGGAGGTAGCTAGATTATGAGGTAGAGCCCTAAAGAGCAGGTAGGATTAGTGCCCTTATGAAAAGAGGCCAGAGAGGGAGCCAGCTATCTTTGGCCCTGTGAAGATGCAGGGAGAGAGACAGTCTGCGACCAGGGAGAGTGCCCTGGCCTGATCCCCATCATACTGGCACCCTGATTTTGGACTTACACCCTCCAGAACTGTCAGAAAAAATGAAAGGTATATTATTTATAAGCCACACAATCTATGGTGTTTTTTGTTTTTTGGGTTTTTTTTTTTTTAAATGTATTTGGTTGTTGCAGGGTCTCACTATGCAGCTGGTACTCGTGGTGATCCTCCTGCTTTCAGTCACCCCAGCGCTGGGATTACAGGTGTGTGCCTCTACGCCTGGACTCTGGCAAGCTCAGTCAGCCATGGGGGCAGGGCTGGTGTGGCATGTGGTGCCAGGGATCAAACCGTGGTCCCTGCATGCTTGCCTAAGCCTGCCTAAGCATGCACTTTAGTCAGCTGAGCTATCTCGCTGGCTCCAATCCATGGTTCTTTAAATAGCAACCCAAAATGACTAAGACAGCCAGCTATTTCACTACTACTTACCCAGCAGGAATGGAAACATAGGTTCACACAAACACTGGTACAGTAATATTTACCACTGCATATTTATAAGTCAGTAACTTAAAACAACCCAATGGATGGAACAAAAAGAAAGGAAATAGCACTATACTCAATAACACAAAATACCAAAACATACTAAGCTAAAGCAACGAGACCCAAAATAGATACTGTATGCTGAGTCCATTTATATTAAAATGAGGATGGGTAAACTAATCCATGGTGGGACAGGTCAGGATATTGCCTTGGGGGCTGGAGGGAGATTTGTCAGGAAAGAGAAGGAATCTTTCCAGGGGTGATGGAAATTACTGTCTTATAAGTTTTAACAGTTAATATATGCATATAAATATCAACCTTCATGAAATTAAACACATAAGGTCTTTCCATTCTATTTATTGTACATAAATTTGCCTTTTCAGACTTAGCTAACCAACAGGTACCAAGTTATTTTTTTTTTCTTTTTTTTTTTCCAAGTTATTGTTAGGAGAAAAAATTCTTAGGGCCAGCCAAACAGCTCAGCAGATTAAAGTACCTGTTTAGGCAGACGCAGCAGCCAGTTTCAATCCCTGACATGCCATGCCAGTCCGCCCGCGGAGCGTGCTGAGACGGTGATTGAGACTGGGTGTGCTGGCGCCTGCCTGTAATCCCAGTGCTTGGGAGGCTGAACACAGGCTGATCACTACGAGTCCAATCTACATAGTGAGACCCTATAGACCCTGTAGACCCTGTCCTAAAATAAATTTTAAAAGAAAAACCTTATGCTCTGTCATGCTAGAGTAACTGTACATAATGACAATGTACAAAAGCTGAAAGAAATGCATTTCACAAAAGCTGGAAGAAAATGTTTGTAATGTCATAAGCATAAAGAATAAATGTTTAAGGAAATATATATAATCTATATTTCAAGTCATCACACAGTATCCTATAAACCCATACAGATTTATATCAGTTTTTTTTTAATTTTTTTAAATTTTATTTATGTGTGTGTGTGTGTGTGTGTGTGTGTGTGTGGCCAGCTCAGCCCACCAGGGGGCGGGGTTGGCTGACATGTGGTGCTGGGGGATTAAACTGTGGTCCCTTTGCTTTGCTAAGCCTGTTCTAAGTAGGTGCTTTAGACCACTGAGCCATCTCACCAGCGCCTTATAT
>NW_004524734.1:2385779-2390790 GCF_000260255.1 Octodon degus
TATATCTTGTAATATGAGAAACTACTTTAGCAGTAGCAATACACAATGTACTAACCATTATTACTCTCCTAAAATCTTGTTTTGAGATTTTGTAAAAATAAGTAAATAAATAATTTTTTTTAAAAAAGTAACAGTTTCCTCCTCTGTAACAAAGGCAATAAAGACCCTGACAATAAAAAAAAGAAAGAAAATGAGGCTAAGAACATAATATTTAGTGGGGGAAAGGAAGGATGGAGAGGGAAAAATGAGGAGAAAAGAAGGAAAAAAATGGAAACAAAGTTTTTGTATATAAATAAGGGGGCGGGATTAGAGACAGGGTAAGGGAATGGGAAGAAAAAAAGAATCAAGTTGTGTCATATATAGATAGAAATTCCCTAAGATGAATGTGATCATTATGTGTAATACCTAAACTGTACCAATGAAATTAGTTTATCAAATCTTAAAAAGATTTTAGTAGATTACCTGTAAAACTAAATAAAATAAAAGTCTGGACATAGTACCTATAAACATGGTACATGTAAATATAAGTATCTGTTACACTCAATAACAAAATATCAGAACATACGAAGCTAGAGAAAGAAACCAGACCCAAAATAGATACCTCAAACATTCATTCTTTCTTTATGCTTATAACATTCAAATCTTTTTTAAAAAGTTTAGTCATTAGCCTTTATCCCAAATATTTTTTTAATAATTGCTTAAATTTTTATGACCCAGTCAATGAGAACAATAGTGAGGGTCCATTTTGAAAAACCAGGTCAACACTGTGAAAACATTAACTGCCTTTACCCTTGCCATGCTGGCCTTCATAACATGGACTTAAATACTGTGAGCGTACGCTCCTGTGCTGCAGGGATTATCCCAGTTTGTTAGTGAAATTTCTTTATCCTTTGTTTTCTTCAGCTTGACCATTCATCACACTGATATTTCCATCAGAAAATATGAAATGGAAAGAGAAATAAAAGCTAGTAAACATAGTGTATGTGAATTTGGCTCTTAAAAGGGAAGAAGTCAAAGTAGCTAGATAAAATTAAATTTAAGGTGCTCTTATCGTTGCTATTCTTGCCCCTCATTGCCATAGATCGCTCGGAGGATATCTGTATAACTCGCTACCATTTCTGCTTCCAGGAATTTTTGAGATATTGATATGAAAACTTTTCATTTGAAAATCAATAATAATCATTGCTGCTCTTAATCTAGTAAACTAGCTAGTAAGGAGGAACATTAAACAATCATTTAAACTCTGGTAGTCATTATTTTCCTTGTCAAATGGAATTAGAAAGCACATCTTCCCCAAAACAGGACTGAAAGCAACATTTATGTTCCCCTGACAACCATTCTTACATTCCTATTTTAGAATTTGTGCTTTTATATTTCATTGTCTGCTATTAGTCTTCCTCTGTATGAAAATTCTTTGAAAAAAGTCTTGCTTTTGATTTTTTGCAACCCTGGGCTTCTATTGATGAGTAGATACTATTGTGGAGTGAAAGCATAAATATATAAAATATCATTGGGATTTATATACAAATTAACCAATTCTCTGTCTTCAACACTAAATCTAGCAAAAGCAAACCAGAGAAGTTTTACTTTGGATCAATAAAACAGCTCCTTTTGGTTTCCTACAAGAATATCTGAATCAAAATATATTCATTCTTACCTGTATCTCCATTATTGACATGCAATAGTGTATATTGCATGTGTATCCAGCTATTGCATTAACTACTGTTAGCTGCCTTTCATATAAACTGAAAGTTTAAAAACACTTCTGTAGGACAGATTATGTTGCCAATGCATACCCAATGCAAATTTATTAAAAGACTCAATGTTTAAGAAGTTACCCTGGGCTGGGGAAATAGCTCAGTGGAATAAGCGCTTGCCTAGCAACACAAGGTCCTGAGTTTGATTCCTGGTACCACAAAAAAAAAAAAAAAAGAAAGAAAAAAGAAAAAAGAAAAGAAGTTACCCTTCTCACAGTTAGACTAAATAGCTTATACTGTGTAACTGTGAAAATTGAATATTCCTACTAAAGATTATTCAGAAACTCAGGTCCATTTTTGATGACAAATGATCAAACATGATGCTCCAATTTTAACTTAGGACTTCAGAAGGTTTATTATTTTGAAACCAAATCTACTAAGCCTCATGAATACATTACTGTTCATTAAGATTTCTTTTGAATTCACTTGACATGTCAAAGACAAGGTATCAGTGAATAATTTATGAGTAAAAATAATTTTATAAAATTTATCTTAGAAATTAAAGTGAATAGAACATTTAAAATGAAGAAAAAAGAAATAAGTAAAAGACAGGGTGAGAATAGACAGGGGAATTTCAGGATTAATCTTCCCACTTTTAGAACTCTCATAGTCTGTCATCTAAATAATTTTACTTGATACTTTTTTATGAAATGTGCTGGTTGACAGTTCAATTTATCTCAATAGGCAGGAGGATTGCCAGTTCAGGAGCACTCAGGGGAAACTAAATACAAAACAACCAAACAAACAAAACCCACAAAATCAAATATATACATATATATGGCATTATTATTACATTATGGCATATGCAAAATGTTTACCTACTACTCCACTTTTTATTTATGTGGTTCTGTTCAAAATTCCTTCTACCAACAAAAGACATCAAACTACTATTTGAAGACAGTTTTCAAACATTTTTGTTTACATTATTTATTTTCTTTGTTTTATTTCCTTTTGTTTGTTTATTTCAAACAAAAACGTTTGAAATAGGGACTCTTTGAAACAAAATTCCCCAACAGATCCATCTTCCCCAAGAATCTGATGAGCAACCTAAGCTGCTGTTGGGCTGGGCAAAGAGAAACAGGTATTTTCAGCTGGTGAAGGCAGCAAAGGTCGTACTGAGAGCTGGTGAAATCAGTTAGGAAACTATGAGGATAAATATCATTATAAATGACAGTTGGTCACCATGGAGGTGAAGACCTGACACGTTACGATTAGGCCCAGGAAGTTTGATGAAGATGGATTTGATAAATATTCCTTCTTCTACCCACAAATACAAGAGACCACTAAGGCTTCCACGTGAATTTCTCTGAGCTGCACTGTGTGTTTACCACTACCCCAGAAGGCCATGTGTCACCCTCAGAAACAGAAACTAAAAATTCCATGCATCTACCTGGGGGGAGGGGCACTGCAGCATGCTCTTAGACCCACCAGGCCTCTTTAGATACCAATGGTTAGCGAATAGTTCATTAAATCTTTAGTAGGCCAATAACCTGGTTTTCATTAGAGCCAACATGATTTTTAATAGATATATATTCAGTACCTCTTACCTTAAGTAATTATTAAATGAACTCACTTTCAGCCCACTACAGCTTAAAAATAGATTTTCTTTAACTAGTCTCAGTATAACACAATTTCACCCAGTAAGTCAAGCATTAAAAATATATGCTATGATTGCTTAATCTGAGCAACTTAATGGCAGAAAGCCAAAGGAAATTATAAAACTTCAATCATTCACAAAATAGCCATAATGGTGCTGGTTTAGCAAAAATATCTTAATCTGGCTACTCATCATCATCTAATACACAACCTTAAATAATCATTACAATAGGTCATCAAATATAGCTAGCAACTATTTTTAATCTGGCCTCTTAGTATAACATATATGCAACAATAAGTATTCATTGCAACAAGGCATCAAATATAAGTTTCTCTCTGGTTTCAATAAACTCTATGATTTCTATTTAATGACATTTTATTTTTACTTTTGTTTATTAAATTCTAGGTAGCACAATTACTATTGAATCATTTATATTAATATCTTTTCAGAGCTTTCATTAGCATACAAAAAGTTTAAATTTATCTCCACTTCCCTAACCCTGGATTTCAGTAATCATGTAACAATTCTCTGAAATAGGCCAAGTTAATTTTGTCCCATTTTTCTCTCACCACAAATGCACACACACCTGCTTAAATTTGTACCTATCTTATTTCCATTATATTTTGAACATGTCTACTTTTATTTTTCCAAAGCAACAAATTACTTGCATTGAATTGCAAAAGAGGGAGTTCAAGCATTTTTAGCATAATAAATGTTACTTTCTGTATGAAATAATCCCAAAATGCAAAAGAATATCTAAATGTTTTGAAGGAAACTTTCAAAGAGCAAAATCATATGACAACAGATTATTGTAAAGTCAATTTCTAAAACCTAGACTACCAACTTCAAATGTTTCATTTTTATGTGTGCCATAATAAATAATATGAATAAGGTTACTGTGCCATGTAACCATCAATTAAATTTCAATTTACTTTAGTTTTCCAGTTTTTCAAACAGCACATCACCTCATGTACGTGTATTCTAGAACTTCTTTTCTGTAACCATTAGCTGACTACTTTTAAAACTTAAAAAAAGAAAGCCCATCATAATTATACACTCACCTTTTGGTGTCTTGAAATATTCTGGCAAAATTAAAATGAATGTGATCACTATTGCCACAAATAATTTAAGAAGCACCGTTTTTGTCATGTCTACGCACATGACACAAATGTGCTCCACTCAGTGCTTTTATGATAGATTACTTCCTGCTTTGAGTTTCATCTCTGTAGCACTTTCAGGCAATGCAGTTCGTCTCGTACTCACTTCCTTTTGGCTTTGGCTTTAGAAAAAAGTAGGCCTTGAGCTCAAACTTCTTCATTTAGAGTCACTTTCCATTAAGAGAACTGTTTTCTTTCAAAGCACAAGTCAGAAAGATCCCAGGAAGCAAAGAGGTCTTATCCTCACCTAAATTTGAAGCTGTTCTACCAATGTGTAAGAATAAATAAATATAAACTCACAAAATACTCATCAAAAATAAAAAAGATTAGGGACTAGGGATATAGCTCAGCAGCACAAGCATCGGCCTGGTAAGTTCAAGGTCCTAAGTTTGATTCCTGGTCCAATAATAATAATAAAAAGAAGGAGGAGGAGAAGGAGGAGGAGGAAGAGGAAGAAGAAGAAGAAGAAGAAGAAGAAGAAGAAGAAGAAGAAGAAGAAG
>NW_004524734.1:2390890-2406740 GCF_000260255.1 Octodon degus
AGAAGAAGAAGAAGAAGAAGAAGAAGAAGAAGAAGAAGAAGAAGAAGAAGAAGAAGAAGAAGAAGAAGAAGAAGAAGAAGAAGAAGAAGAAGAAGAAGGCTAGTAATCTCCAGGTTGTATGGGCATCATTCATTCATTCACTGAGTGACTGTGGATCCCTCGTAAGTGTCAGGTGCTGTACTGTGATCTGGTGTTCAGAACAGTAGGTCAACAGGACAGTACAAAGTACAAAATATATGATAAAGACTCATGCAAATGTTTGGTTCTATTTCCTATTCTGCATATAAGCACTAGAATGGAACACATCACTATGATAACTATAATCACTGTGATTATTGTTACAAAATCCACATGTTACAGCCCCATTTCCTAAAAATGAGTTTTCATTATAATCCTGTGAAATAAAAACACTACATCTTAGAATATAAATGAAAGATGGGGACTTTTCATGGTAAATAAAGCATATGTGTAAACCAGTATTTTTATCTAGAAAAATCTAAATAGCATTTCTGTTGTTCTTGTTTTGTAGCTTAAAAAAAAAAAAGAAGCAAATGCCTCCCCTAATTTTCTCCCTGTCCATGCCTTCCACACTCATCCATTTCCACTCACCCTGGTTCTTATTGTCGCCCACCCAAGCCTGGGCTCGGTAGGACTAGGGATGGAAAGACACAAGTAGTAGGAGGTAAAGGCTGTGCTGTGATTCTGCTGTGTGAATTAACTGACTTTTTTTTCTGATTGGGACTGTAACTGATGGAGAAATAAGAGTTATAGGTTAGGAGATTTTAGGATGTCAGGCAAGAACAGTCAAGATGGGAGTTGTACTCCAAATCTTTAAACTTGTTCTAAGAACAGCAAGAATCATTCCAAACTTGGTGTGGGGCACACCTGAAATCCCAGTGCTCAGAGAGGTGGAGGCAGGAGGAGTGTCAAAGTCAAGCCCCGCCTGGATAACTTAGTGATTTATTGAGACTTTCAGTCTGAAAATAAAAATGGCAGGGCCAGGGATACAGTTCAGTGGCACCGTGCCTGCCTGGCAAGCTCAAAGTCCTGTGTTCCATTCATAGAATCAATCAATCAGTTGATCAACCAAGCTAGAAAATGGCTGGGGTGTGTAGCTCACTGTGAATGTCTGCAGGGAAAAGAAAGTCATTCCAAAGAAGGGAGGAACTGCTGAGGGTCACGGCCTGCCCTGCGTGCCCAACTGGAGAGGTTATTGCCACATGGGCTGCAGAAGTCTTCAGCAGAGACGGTGGAGAGGTGCGGGACAGGCCCTCTCCCTTCACCTGTCTCCATCTTATAGGTTGTGTTAAATGGTTAATAAATAATCTACTCCCCATTTTTTACTTTGTTTTGATTTCCCCAAGAATTCTCTTGTTTATGAATACCGACGTTCTAACCATAATTTTACCAAAGCTTATCAAATTAATCAACCATGTACTTACTTGATATATCAACATTAAGTCAAATTTTTGATCAGTTTTCTTCAAAGGCAGTTAAATGGCTATTATTTTCTACTTTCATTTTCACTTTATTGGGATTGGTCCTTTATACCTGTTCTTTTCATGTAAATTTTACATTGCTGTGACTCATTTTTTAATTCTCGTGTCCATATTCATCCTATTGATTTGCAAATTGTTGTGGTGGTCCTTCTTCCAGATACATTTGCACGCACGCGCACACACGCACACCCCTCACCCTACTCCCTACCACACTGACCTAAGGATCATTATCTTGCCTTTGGGTACCTGAAAGGCGTTTTTCTCTAGCAGCTCCGTGGGCTTTCGCTCTCCTAGGCGCATGTGTTCTGCACCTGGCTTCCCTGGTGATGACTGCGTGCTGCGCATCAGGAGGTCAGCAGAGGGAACGAAAGTACTGAACATCAGACTCGCTGTTCCGAGACGAGACGTAAGGGAGCAGACTGTCCCAGCTGGCCTGCGGTTTCCTGGCTGGACCTCATGTATAATCTCTGAGTTAGCAAATCTTGAGAAAATTAAATATGACTCGTATATTTCCGGAAGCCTTTCATTGTCCATGAATTGTTCGATTATATTACTAATTCAATTTTTATAAATACTCTTATCATTCTCTCTACCGTTCCTAACTGCTTAAAGTGTTAGCAAAACAATGGCTAAATGCCACATCCCAGGTTGTCAGAGTGCTTGTCTCTTAAGATTCAGTAATAAGGGTCAAAAACAAAGGATCAGAAGTCATACTCTTTCTTTTTCTTCTTTCTTTTTCTTTTTTTCTTTTTCTTTTTCTTTGTTTTTTTAATTTACGACAGGGTCTACAGGGTCTTACTGCATAGACTGAACTCGTAGTGATCCTCCTGTTTACAGCCTCCAAAGTGTTCCTATTACAGGCGTGCGACACCATACCTAGTCTTAATCGCTGTCTCAGTGCGCCCCAGGGGCGGAGCCCGCACGGCAGGCCCGGGGCATCCGCTGAGCTATTTGGTGGGCCCTCTTTCTGATTGTCATAATTCATCCACTAAAATGCTTTACAGGGCTCAGGATGAAGCTCTGTGCTGAGCCCTCATCCTGCATGCTCCTTTCGTGGATTTTGATCCCTACCATTACCCAAAATTACTAAAATTTAGTATTACTGAAATTACTAAATATATAAAATACATCATTAAATATTTGCATTTTAAACACTAGTGATCCCTAACATTAAGGAATGGAATCACAGTTTCTTGTAGGCAATCCAATTTAAAATGATAATGCCTCAAAAAAAAAAAAAAAAAAAAAAGCATAAGTGTGCTAACCCTCAATTCTATTTGACCTTTTATTTTATTTTAAAGATAGAACTGAAGCAACAGATAATTTGGAAATATAGACAAACCTGAAATAAACAAGCATTAAACAATGTGTAAACAACTTTCTCTAACCATGTTATTTGTGGCTTTGATAAATATACTATGAAGGTCAGAGCTGTGGGGTGCCAGCCCTTTAAGTGTATGGCTCTGGGTTGTCATTAGAATTTAATCTGCTTAATGTACCTTGAGGAACTGTGAAAAGTTGAGGGGCCTCCCAGGCCCTGAGGATGGGTCAGGGCCCCTTGCTGCCTGGCTGTCCTCTTGGGGTGTGTCCCATTAAATTGGCACCATCCTCTGAAATTTCTCCTTCCTGTACCTTCACCTCTCAGTCACCCAATACTGCTAAAGTTCTTCTTAAAGCCTGCATTCAATTTTTAATAATCCACAAGTGGATCATATTTCAACTTTACATCATTCTAAAATTTTTATATATAATATAATAATGCAAGCATTTGTACATACAAATCTTTATGAGTCTGGTTATAAGGTAGAATTACTAAGAAAAAGACAACCCTAAAGATGTTTGTAGGTCTTCATTCACATAGCCAGTTGTCCTCCAGAAAAGTTGGGTCCATCAACTGTGGAGAAGCATCCCTACAGCACCGAACTTCAACACTAGCCACATTTTTCTGCTGGCCTTTGCTAATGTGAAACAAACACAGTGTTGTCTAAATTGGCATTTCTTCGCTAGTAATTCTAAACACTCCTTGTACGTGCTGATTTTAACTTCTTTTGTTGTGGATTTCCCATCTGTGTCCTTTATTGGGACATTTATATTATTCCAGTTGACTAATAAGCATTTTCTGTATTGGGACTATGTATTTTTTGTCATATACGTGCCTTTTCCTTTTCATATATAGAGGTGTTTTTCTAATCCCCTGTCTTTCTTTTCTTTTGCTATCCCAGTGCTGAGGATGGGTCTCACACATGCTTGGCAAGTCCTGTACAGCTAAGCTACATTACCAATCTTCCCAAGTCATTCTCTTGTGACAGATTATAAAGTATTGTAGAGTATATGCCTGAATGTTTTGGGCTGAGAAACACCTTTGTGTTGGTTTGTTGGTTTGTTTTTATGCATTTGGTACAGGGTCTCACTTTGCAGCTCGGACTCCTAGTGATCCTCCTGTCTCAACCTCCCCAGCTCTGAGATTACAGGCGTGCGTCACCTTGCCTGGTCTCAGTCACCAGCTCAACACATCTGGGGGCAGGACTGGTGCAGCAAGTAGTGCCAGGGATCAAACCCTGGTCCCTGTGCTTGCCTAAGCAGGTGCTTAGTGCCCTGAGCTATCTCGCTGGCCCTGAGAAACAGTTCTATATCATTGCACTTATAACATTATACAAAATAATTTATAGTTTTTAAGGTAGTATTTAATTCTTAAATACAAAATTGCACTTTGATTTGAGCCGCTGGGTCTGCATACTAACAGATGTAAATAAGCATGACCTCTCCTAACAAAGAAATACCTGATTGGGTAGTAACTTGTGGGAGTTGATAATAATGGAATGGTCCACGTTTCCACAGTTACACTTTGTGAATTCCAAAGTGCCTTCGCAAATATTTGATTACAAAATGAGAATATAGCCAATGGCTGCCAGTCTGTAATTACTTGCCCACTATGGTCTTTTCCCTCCCATTCCAATAAAGGAAAAAGAGAGATTAACAAATGTAAAACATGGACAAGTTCATAAATGGAAAATCTGATTTCTGCTGCTTTGAATTTAACTTTCATGTATTGTCTTTCATACCTGAGATCCAGATTCTCACAAAACTTTAATACTTCTAGTGAGGATTGAAAGCCTCAATGAAATCATTGTACACTGTGTGCTAGATACAAATTTTCTAAATGAGAAAACATTTTATCTTCAAGGAGCTGCTCTACCAGAAAGGGAGCATCATCACACTTACAAGTAACAACTTTAAAAATATTGACTCAGATTTCATTTTTATGTAGTTATCTATTATTATATAAAACAAACATGTGTATACTTTATATGAATAACATTTTTTCCTAGTTGAAACCATCCCCAGTTTCTATTATATTTTGCAGAAAGACCACTTGGGGGGGAACACAAGAACAGCAACAATGAATAGCATCTTATCAAATATTTGTTATGTGCAACTGGAAATATATGAATGATTCATATGGATTATTTTATTCCACCCCCTACCAATTCTTTAAGGGAGAAACTGCTATTAATTCAATTTTACACACATACACACACAAACAGAGAAGTTAAATAACCTCCTCAAAGTCAGGTAGTTAATGAAGAGCAGAGCTAGGTTTCAAGCCCAGAGTTTGAACAAACTGACTGCTCTCACCCCAGAAGAGCACCGGGCTGCGTGAGACAAGGTACACCGGAAAGGTCTGCCTATAAAGCACGAATATAACATTTCTATGCACCCAACACTGTTCTAACCCTGGATCTTATCAGTAGCACTATTGACATTTAGAATACCTAAAATACAATCCTCTATTGGGGCCCTGTCCTTTCTAGGGTGTTCAGGCAGTTTTGACAACAGCAATAGCAAGTTGCCTACAGATATTGGCAAAATAGCTCCCAGTTGCAAACCACTGTGGCAAACCCTTCTCTTATATTAAGTCATTTAACCCCCATAACGACCCTGTGAAATTTGCTACTATCATCATTTCCATTTTGCTCACTTCAAGCCAGTTCTATTCTGGGTAATCTAATCATCTAGAAAGTGAATTTAAAAGACAATTCATAATCTGGGTCAGCCTAATTACTTCTAATTGTATTACTTGCAGATAATTGTCTACATTGGCCACATAGCAATACCTAGATTAACACATTTTGTAGGAAAAATCATTCTTTTAACAAAGTTAGCAGGAGTACAAAGGAGAGGGCCCTGGGAAGATCCAATCTCCTCATGCATTTTGCAGGTCATTCAACAAATATTTACTGAACATGTCTAAAATGTCAGGCAGTCTCCTGAACCCTGGAGATACTGAGCCGAACAGGCAAAAATCCTTGCCTTCACATTCCAATGGGAATAAGCAGTCACATGAAAGACCATAATCATGAAAATATGCTTTAAGGTAATCTTAGTCATTCTGGAAAAAAAAAATTCAAACAAAGCCTGAAGGTGAGACAGTCTGCCCAACAGTCGGGCTGCACATGGGTTGCTTTGATCAGGATATTGATATAGGTCGAGTATAATTCCATTTCTATGACACTGGGGCAGGAGAGTGGACTACAGGAATGGAAACTAGATAAGTGGCTGCTAGATGGAGGAGGTGGAGGGAAGGATTGACAACAAAGGGACGCAGGGGAATTGTTAGGATCACGGAAATACGTCATAGCTTCATTATGCTGGTGATTATGCAACCATTGTGTGAGTCATACACTAGAGAGGGTAGATTTTTATTGTATACAACTTATAGCTACTCTCGCTCAATCTCTGTCTCTCTCTGTCTCTGTCTCTCTGTCACTGTCTCTGTATCTCTGTTCCTGTCTCTGTCTCTGTCTCTGTCTGTCTCTGTTTCTCTCTCTTTCTCTGTCTGTCTGTCTGACTCTCTCTCTCTCTCTTTCTCTCTCTCTCTCTGCCCTCTCACATAGTCTCTTTACTCTTTTAGAAATAGAGATTACTAAGAAAAAAAAGGAACTGTAGTGCAGTTTCTGAGGCTGGCAGCTCTCCCCTGAGCCAGAGCTTGAGCTTCATTGACAAGAACTCCAGAGGGGAGGAGATGACAGAGATGC
Organism: Octodon degus; assembly: GCF_000260255.1. Lineage (NCBI taxonomy): Eukaryota > Metazoa > Chordata > Mammalia > Rodentia > Octodontidae > Octodon > Octodon degus. Next base: position 2,397,426 of record NW_004524734.1, read on the forward strand.
TTTGTTCATCCCTTTCAGTGACTTCGGTGAGACTGCTGCAGAGAACCGCAGGGCATGAAGGCACCCGGAGGTCACCTCTTCAACAGCCCAAGGAGTCAGCCAGGCCAACTCAGGAGACAAAGCCAGCTTCAGAGGACCAGAAAATGTGCTCAGCATTGTTCCAACACTGGACTGTGCTTCTTTGGATGCATTTCTGCCCCAGAGGGAAAAAAAATCCAGTTCAATCCAGACCACCATGTTGAGAATGTGCCTAACTGGGCAGCAGAGCTGCAGGCCTTCACATCTACTCCCTGGAAGTGGTTGGCCTCTTTCTGCCTAGCCCAAGCCAGGCTGCTTTGCCAGCACCGTCCCCATCACAGTCACCTGTGGCTGGAAGGCCATTCATTTTCTACAAACAAATCCTGCTGTACTAATGTGGCTGCTTATGCTGGAAAGAACCTGTTGGAGTCACTTTCACTGAAAGGACTGATTTGGGATGGTTTACGCAGCTGGAGCACTCAGAAAGAAACAAAGAAGGGAAAATCACCTGGAAGGAATTTCTAGGACTACTATAGTATCCCAGCCTTTAATATAGTTTTAAAAATCTTTGTTTATTTATTTATTTATTTATTTATTTATTTGGTACAGGGTCTCACTATGCAGCTTGGACTCATAGTGATCCTTCTGTCTCAGCTTCCCTAGTGCTGGGATTACAGGTGTGTGCCACCATGCCCAGTTTTGGGGCTGGCACAGCATGCCCAGGGTTCCAGGGCTGGCACCAATGTAGTACTGGGGATCGAACCTGGGTCCTTATGCTTGCCAGGCAGGCACTTAAACCACTGAGCTATCGCCCCAGCCCTATCCCAGCCTACAGCAGCAAAGCTTCTAGCAGCTAATTTGACACTGAAAATGTATTAACTTAATTACATGGATAAAGAGAAATGCATGATCAAAATATTCTTTGTAGTGCTAGAATAATATAATCACTTTTGACTCTTTGATAAAGTAAAATCAATTGCTCAGAGTCTGAAAGTTATCATGTCCAATAAATGCAGTGTCAGGTTAAAAAAAAAGAAAAACAGGCTTCAGCTAGAGAGTCCTTCTGAATCTAAATGATGCCATTTCTTGATTTTCTTGGGGCTGGAGCAGGGGAGAGCAAGACACTTGTTTTCCTTCTCCTCTGTGTTGCTTACATTATTGACTCTGAGTGTCTTCAGATGTGTACAGTGCGTGCCGCCTTCTCATCACCCGCTGTTTTTCTATCGCAGGTCAGCTGCTTGTTACTCAGAATCTTCCCTCAAGAATTCTGGGCTAAGTAGAGTCTCCAAATATAGAATGCAAGTGTGAACACAGACTTGTGTATTTCAGAGAAGATGAGCAAAATGAAGTTTAGCGAGGAAGAGTGAAGACTAAGAAGAGCACCCCGGTGGACACATCTGTGTGGGTCATTGTCATTGAGTCACTTCCCCATAACAAGCAGCACAGAATCCTCTGGGCTAAAGGCCTTGCAATAGTTGGTAAGTATTGCTGAATGGGTACTTTATTGACAAATTATCAGCAAAGTAACAAACTTGAATTCTTAAATTTGTATAGCAGTCATGGACTTCTCTGAATGTATGAGAAGAGAAAGCAGATTAAGTGGGGCCTGTCTGTTAGTGATCAGGAAGCAATATAGCGAATAAAAAAATATATCCTGGAAAACTTTTTGTGCATTTGTTTTGGGTACGAGGAGTGGAACTCAGGACCTTGCGTTTGCCAGGCAGGAGCTTCGCCACTGAGCTGCATCACTGGCCCTTCCTGGAACATTTTTTAACTCATGAAAAATCAACACCAATTAGTAGTTTTGCAACAGTTATTTTTAAAAGTTTAACTATACTGAGATACTGGAATAATGTTTAATGCATGGCAATAAACACGAATACTTCATGTTTATTCCCTCATAACCCTTGTCCTTGTAAGCTTTATAGAATCCTAAATTGAAAACCATCTAAAGTTTCATGAAACTACTGGTACCAAACTATAAATTAGAGGAAAATTCTTGTAATTCTCAGGGAGAGACATGGTCATACTCTAGTAAGTTGCTATTTCTCAAAGCTCTGTAGGCAGGGGATATTTTCATTCATTCAGTCAGAAAATATTCATGAGTACTTATAGTCGTAGTCAAGGAAACAAACAAATAAGACAATATTCACAGTTCAGTGAGTAACTGCTAAAATAGAGGGGCACCCGGTATATTATGAGAACATATTCAGCCTGGAAAATTCCAGATGAAGATTTCAGAAGGAGGTGATCCTGGAGTTGAGTCTAGATCTACCAGATATCAGAAAGAGGGGTATTCCAGATGAAAGAACAAAATTAAAGGCAGAATAGTGGGGGAGAAGTAATGTGTGGTAGACACTGTGTAGAAAAGGATCTTAAGCTCCCAGCCAAGGTTGCCTTCAAAACGACAGAGGATCACTACAGCATATTAGGAAGAGTCCTGGAGGATGAACAGACCTCAGCTTGTATTTTGTACTGTTTTCCACATAGAAAGTGCAGTCTGATTACAGGAGATCGACAGGTGAATGAAAATGTGTGCATGAGAGAATGCACATTTCTTCCCATGCCCCTAGCACTGTGTAGGGTAGTTTTTATGTGAGCACTCTGGGGACTACAGACCGTGAGCTGGCAGTGGGCTTGTAGTGAGTGTAAAGAGTCCTCCCAGCAGAGGGGCCCACATGTTGTTAGCACAGTCCTGCAGTGTGACTGGGCTGTGTCATGTCCTACTGACCAGAATGAAGAATGGAGCCCATCTGAATCACTTTTCCATCCCAGAGCTACAATATCCCACACCTAAAACCTAAAAGACCATGGTTGATTTTGACTCACAGCTGTAAGAGAATTCAGTCGGTAGTTGGCTGGCTCCAAAGCAGGAAGGCCAGAGTAGAAGGTCGGGTGAGGAAACTGCTCACATCCTGGTGGTCAAGAAGCAGAAAGAGAAGGAAGGGGCTGGGAAGGGACATCTACCTTCGCAGGTCCAGCCTTCAGTGGTGCTGCCTCTTCCAAGCAGCCTTGTCTCCTAACAGCATATTTGGCTATGGAGTCATTAGTGGTCTAATCCACTGATGGTATGGGGCCTCCATGGTCCAGTCACCTTCCAAGAGCCCCACCTTGGACACCTGAGGCTTTAGGAGCACATTTGAAATCTAAACTATAACACACAGTGGGAGAGCAGGTAGGGCTTTTAACTTTGGCTCTGGTTAGGACAAGTTTGATGGCTTTCATATGGTTTTAGTTACTTCACTTATTGCTGAGGCAAAATACCAAACATCCAAAGTTAAAGGAGGAAAGATTTGTTTAGCTCGTAATTTATGGAGGTAGGTTCTAGTTCCTAACTGCCCAGCTCCAAGGCAGGAAGGCACAGCAGAAAGGCACTGCAGAGAAGAAGCAGTTCATCGTGGGCAGAAGGAAGCCAAGCAAGGGACAAGACAAGCCTCTTTTGTCCCTTATATTGTATGCAAGCTACTTAGGGTTGGCAACACTCACATCCTTAATCCTAGGGCCCTTGAGTCTAGTATTTTACCATGAATCAATCCCAGACACTTCTGAAAAAGCCCCCCTATGACGGCGTGAGGCTCTGGGGGACATCTAGACACAGCCATAGCACATGGGAGGCAGAAATATGACCTTAGTATGTGGAGAAAGAAAAGGCCTGGAGGGAAAGACACTAGACAGATTACCTGCAAATTTATACCTGCCCATTACAGGTATAAGTTTGTTCCCGGAAGAACTGAGGGTTGGGGAGATAGCTCAGTGGTATAAGTACCTGCCTGGCAAGTAGAAGATCCTGAATTTAATCCCTAGTACCAAAGGGGGAAAAAAAAAGAATGGAAAATGTGGAGTAGCTGAACAAATGAAGTTAAGTTAATGTAAAGTGATTTACATTTTCTTAATAATTTCAGTTTTACTTTCCTTTAGATTTTAGTAAAGTTTATTTTAAAAATTCTAGGTTGGTTTGCCTGGTAGATATCCAAGGGTTGATTGGTTAATTGATATTTGGTATTTGGTCCAGGTTGACACAGCGAGCAAATTATCCTGGGGAACCAAGATAGGCAGAGTATATGGAGAGCCCTTCCCGGTCCTCATTGTGGCCCAGGAAGTTTATATTTGCAATCCCATGGAGAAATTATTGGAATTGTAATAAATTAATTTCAATCTACCACTTACAGAGCAACTCACAGCATAAAGATACAAGAATGCATCCAAAATGGTAGAGAGTCAAGGGATCCTGAGTCCAGCCACAGTGATGGCTACTAGGGACAAAGGTCTTTACCAAGCACTGAACCCAGATTTTATTCATTTGTGAAGAAGGGAGTGGTTTGAGGATAAGTGACTGTGAGAGGGGCAGAAAGTAGGTGAGTGCCATGAGCTGGGCTAGGCAGAAATCGTAAATTCACCTACCTCTGCAATATGTAGTGAAAAAGATATGCGGAAATAGTAATCTGCATTACACAGCTGAGAAAGTATCCACTGCTTGGGGTTGGTGCTTCAACTCTGACATGCAATCTTTCAAGCCCAACAAGTCATAGCCTCTATCTCGAGTCTCAGCTCTAGTGAGTGTGGGGCATTGGCTCTTCACCCTATCTTGTCCTGGATCACATCAGGGTACAAGAGGGGATCTGAGGAAATACACCTCTCCTCTTCAAGGACCACACACCAGCACCGCTGCAGGACTGAGATGCACTGCTTAAAGCCAATTAAAGGGAAAAGGAAAAGTTCTAGCCAGCTCTGCACATGTCAACACTTGGAAATGAGTTCAGGCTCAGTCAAGATAGAGACAATTGCTCCTCTTTCAAGCAGAGTCACCCAGGTGGTCTTCCACAAGAGAGAAAACCTGAGGTTAATTGCAAGGGAACACATTTTTGTCAGATGCACCCAACCATCTCTGTTTTCTATCTTGAAAATATTTTTACAGGGGTATGGTATGATCCTACTCTCTACAGGGCCTCATATACGCTTGGCAAAGTACTCTACCACACCCTTAGTCCTAGCTCTGTACCTTAACAGACTGTTTTGACTTGAGCCCTTTCTTGAACAGCAGATATACTGCTAAAAAAATCCTAAATGTTTTAAAGGACATCCCATTTCTAGGCTCCACCTTTTGAACATACACATTGCATATAATCATAGTTTTATCCTTTAATCCTTTCCATCCACATATCAGTAATCAAAACAGAAAATGAAAAGTCAAACTATTTATTTATGAAGGGCATCTGCACACTATGATTAAGTTCTATTTACTGTCAGTATGACATTTCACCCAGATTAAAACATGAATTATGTAAGGATGGAGGGAGGGGTGATCCCTTTCCTGCCCATCCTAAGGGTCCTGGCTGACACCTCTATCATAAATGACAGGTGAACAAAAGAAAGCACAACAAATTGATCAGTTTTCCATGATGTGGGATTCTTCAGAAAAAAGACTCGAAGATATGGAAGCAGGTAGCTGCTTTTATAGTTAGGTTTAATGAGGCAGGGACAGCTATACAGAAATGTGTGTGGTAAAAAGGCTCTGAGCCAATAGGAGCAGACCAAGCAAGGGAACCTTGCAAGACCCAGCTGTGTAAATTCTTCACCCCTCAGTTGTAGCTTTTCTTCCCCCACAGATAGGGGATCCTTGTGGAACAAAGATCTTACGTTCTACAATCTAGCAGTGCAGATCAGAGAATATCCTTATGTTCACCACTTACATGGAAAAGTAGCTATGATAATTTTAGGCTTTGTAGCTGGTTTTGGGGGGAAAAAGAGTTCTGGCTTCGAAGATCCTGTGTTCAATCAGCTAAGGGTTCTTTTTGGAAATCATGAATCAACACAGTGGGGCTTGACCAGTGGCTTTGGTGTTACAGCTTTGGGACTCCAAGTCCTATAAGACAGGCTGATCCCTACGGATCCTCATCAAATGATCCCAAGAAAGGTCACTGATTGCTGCTGACTGCCACCCAGTGCCACGCATTAACAATGGTCCGTGTCAGTGGTTGTTGCTGGCCTTTGTCGGTCATCACTGTGTCCAATCGCAGGTCTCCACTATGAATCTCCACTGATCTTTCTCCATTTATCCCTCCCAGGTCTCTAGAATTCCCTAAAGGCTAACAGCCCCTGATGTTTTAAGGTCTTTTTAAAATAACCTTCTCTGGTAGCACACTAGGAAATAATTCTGTGTAGTTTTGCAGATCTTTTCTAGTCAACACTACCTGAAAAATAATCACCAGCAGATTTATAGAACCACCGGAAAGATAGTCTGTACCACTCTACAGGTAAGCCAGTACAGAAGTACACTGAAGACAGCTCTCCCATGGCAATGCCAGGCCAGGAGAGGCACCTTCTACAGAGCAGCAGTTGGCCTGTGATTGACCAAAAGACGAGCCTGCTCATTGGTCCAAATTGGAGCTTATTGATTGGTCTGAATTGGAGTCTGCTGATTGATGCAAATTCAAGCCTGATGTTTGATACCAGTTCAAGCCTAGCTCAGTCAGAACAAACATGTCCTTAAGTGGCTGTAGGACCTCTGAGACAGTCCCAGCTATAGCTGTCAATCAACACATCCTCCCTTCTGGCTGAGGTGAGGGAGAAGACACACCCATCCTCAGGCAGGATGAATCCCATTTTCTGTGACTTGCCTTGAAGAATGAAGCTGAAAAACATTAGGCCAGGACAAGGTTATAAACGATGAGGATGGGGCCAGGGAGATAGCTCAGTGGAATAAGCGTTTCCCTGGCAAGCACAAGGGCCTGAGTTCAATCCCTGGTTCCGCTAAAAAAAAAGAAAAGAAAAGAAAAAAAAACAAACGCTGAGGTTGCTTTTTGAGACCTTTATTTTGGATACTATTTCTCTGTGCCCCTACAATTGTTAACCTTGCTGTCATAATTATTGTCAATTAAAATTACTTAAGCACTTATAAAACACCATCGTGTCAAGTTATCAGTATAAAATTGTAGGTTTAATTATTTCACTTCTGATGATTGCTGTATTTTCTCCTAGAGATAAATATTAAGACTTTTACACATGCCATGCTGGCCCCACCCCCAGGGTGCACTGAGATGGCAACTGAGACTGGGCGTGGTGACATGCACCTGTAATCCCAGCGCTTTGGAGGCTGAAAACAGCAGGATCACTATGAGTCCAATCTGTGCGGTGAGACCCTGTAGACCCTGTACTAAATACATTAAAAAATAAAAAGAATAAGACTTTTATACCATTTACAGATCTATCATTAAATTGAGCCATTTATGAGGCAAATCATATGGTCTTAGCTTAAATTCTGAGCTGTAACTTCTTCAAATGCTATTGCTCAGTATTGCCAGAAAGAAAGATAAAAATAGCCTTTCCAATGCTAATTTTAAAATGAGTAAAACTAGCCTACATTTTAGAAATATGCCTAAATCATATGTCTCAAGATACATCCCTTGAAAGCCTTTGACCACTATTAAAAAAAAAAAAAGAGTACAAGCTATCTCTCCTATGTAGAGTCATTTTTCCATCCAAAAAAAAATACTTCCTCAGCAGTGAAATAAGTAAAGCTCTGTTCTGCTAGTGTTTACCTTTCAGTGGGAAGAGACAATCTAACAGATGTCAGGGGTGCTCTGTGGATGGGGAGGGGGCTGCAGGCTTCCATAGGCTGCATAGATTGCACCTTTCTTAAGAAAGGTGATAGGAAGGAACAGGAAGGCCTTTTTGTGAGTAACTGACAGCCTGCCAGATAGAGAAGCACGGGGGGACCTGGCCAGCAAGTGTCTGGTTGTAGGCAGAGGAGGACGAAGTCCAGTGCTGGGAGAGCCTAAGACAGAGTGGTAGGAGCGGAAGCCGCGTCACAAAGGCATTTTCACTGGGCTGGTGAAGCAAAAAACCCCATTAGTAAATCAAATGAAATGTTTCAAAATAGAATGAGCAATGTATCTGATAAAAAAAAAAAAGAGACAGAAAGGTGTACGGGACTTCCTATGTCTTAAAGCAGGATTTAATTTTTACTACAATTATAATCTGACTCGACTGCAAAGCTTTTCTAACGTTTCTCATTATAAACCAGAAAGAAAAGGCTTGAAGTAAAACTCTAAAACTGAACAAAAAGTAACTATGAGCAGGAAGAATGGGGGAGGGGGAACAATGACACGAATGTCACTTGTCAAAGATCACAAATGTTAATGCTGAATTATACAGAGGGCTAAAGTAGTAGCAAATTCCAAATGTTCAGACTGAAGGTTTATACAAGTCTTTTTATTTTTAACCTAAAGACAATGCTATGGAGGTGATTTTTAATCCATGAAGGTGCTGTTGTAGGGGGTGGAGTGTTTCCTCCACACAGCTGGGATAAACACTGTATCTTGCGCATCGTCGTTGCAGCCCGCCTTGGAAGAGTTTGTGATGTTAAATCATCCCATCCTCTTCTTTTTAAACTAGCAGTCCATGTCTGTACTTCACGATTTTACATTATGTTGCTTTTACTAACCATTTCCCCAAGAGAAAAAATAGACAAAATATCCTTAAATAGCTCTCCCAGCCACCCCAGGCTGCTACCACAATTTGGCTTTGTTATTCAATTATTACTCTTCTGGACCACTTGCTTTGTACCACTTGCTCTGTACCACTTGCTTCAGGAGATGTCCTGAAGACCTGAGCAAATGTCATTTGGAGGAAATGGCCATATTTAACTATCACAGACAGCCTATTGCTAGGTCTGAGTACCAAATACCCAAACTGCAAAAATAAAGAAAAAGCATAGGGATCGCTTTGGTTTCCGTCATCACTCTGTGGAATGAAGCCCCCTCCCTTCTTTATTCCCTGAATTATGAGGGGTAAAGTGCTTTAGAGAAGTATTTGGTATATAGGCACTAGATAAATTAATGTTATTCCCAGCACCTAGCATATAGGAGCTCAATATGTATTTGCAAGAGGATTGAATAAAGAACCTATTTTTTCAAATTCCACCATTGGAAAACCACGCTATGGTCAGCAATAGTGATCACAATTCTGATGGCATAAAACCACTCCCTCGGGCATAGCCACTGTGTGGGTGAGAGGGGCTGAAGAAGGCAAACAACTCTTGCTAAGTTCTCTGAAAGCTCAGAGAAAACACAGGCCGACTCTCTGATCGCCTTCCAGCCCTGCAGAGGGACCTCTTCCAGAACTTCCACCCCCAGGAATTCCCCTTATCCCAGTTTTAAGGGGCGGGAACAACCGGAATCTTTGTCAGGCCGGCCTGCCCCTCCCCAGAGGTCCCACCGCCGCCGCTGCCCACCCCCCTTCCTCCCGTCGCCGGGGTCCCACGCGATCCGCGAGTGGGCGGGGCCTGGCGGGGGCGGG
>NW_004524734.1:2406879-2420160 GCF_000260255.1 Octodon degus
GAGCTGCGGGCTGGCCGGCCGGCGCCGGGGGTGAGGCTGCCGCGAAGGGGCTGGGGACGCGCGAGGGGCCGAGCATCCCTCTCCTCGGTCCTCCGACCCCCTCCCCCAGCCGCCCCGCCGCCTCCTCCCGCGCGGCCGCTCCGCCCCGCCGAGACCCCCGGCTGCCTCCAGAGCCCGGCGCGGTAAGTGCGACTTCCTCCTAGGCGTCGGGAGCACGGCCCGCTCCGCGCCCCTCGCCCGGCCACGCTGCTCCTCACTCAGCCCGCAGGGCTGCTGGGAGTTGTCCGGTCCGGAGCGCTACGCCAGTCGGGGCCTCGTCAGGCCGCGTCCGGGGCTCGAACCCGCGTTCAGCCGGCCTCGCCCGCTCAGTCCGGATCCGTGTGACCCGGGCCGCCCTCGAGTTGGGCAAAGTTCTCGGCGCATTGTCACCGGTGCGCCCGGGGAAAGCAGGCTGCTTCCCGGACTCCTGCGACCGTCAGGAAACGCTGGAAACCATTTCAGGGCCACCCAAATACTCCCTGCCCTGCCGGGCGCCACAGCCTGAGTTTTCCTTTTAAGTAACGACCTCACCCCTCGAGGGTGAAAAAAAAAGGAAGAAATTTGATCTCCAAGAGTTCCGGCTTGCCTAGTTAAAACTTTTGCGTTTATACATTTATTTAAGTGCATATTCCGGAATTCAGAAGCTGGTGGGAAAAGTTTGCTGTGTCAAAGAGTGAAGCATGACTGTCGCCTTTGTGACCATTTTATTTGCTTTTTGAAAATATTCGTGCGTTATTAATACAGCCACAAAATCTGGAAGGTAGAGACACAAAATCCCTCCCAACAACCTCTACAAGCCAGGACTGTCCTTTTCTTGGGCATCCTTTCAGAGATGTGTATATGCCCATGTCCTTCAGCTTTCTTTTAAAAATGAAACTTCTGTTTAGTGACTAGCAGTTTTACTGGTGCCCAATAAATGTTAATTCTTCTTCCTTTCAGGAAAGAGTTTAATAAATCTAGCTTCCTCTTAGGAAACTGTTTAATAAGTCGTTTTGGTTGTTAGAGCGCTAAGGAAAAGCTTTTTCTCTGGTTTAAAGGATTTACTGGCTTGAGTGTACAGTGTACATTCGCTTGTCAGGACTCAGTGTGAATACTGCTACATGAAGTCAAACGTACATTTTTTGGTAATGGGACAAGCAGGGACAAATCAGTATGAAACTGCAAGAAGAGTTAAAATATAATTTAGAGTTGAAAAATTATTTGAAGCAGTGTAGCGGTAATGTATAATTGGATGAAAAAAAAACCTAAATGAGACTATTGAGGTAAGCAAGAAAACAAAGTGAAGGGCAAAGAAAATATCAAGTATATAATATGAAGTCCTATACTAGAGTTGAGTCATAATTTGGTCTTTAGGCTTCTTTGAGGCCAGGGAAATGGTGGATGGTAAAGTAGGCTTCAGTGTGTTTCTGATTCCAATTAAGATAAAAAAATATCAGTTCTGCCTAAGCAAGGCATTTTGTAGTAATGAGGCCTAAAGAACATTTTCTCATGGGTCCTAATAAAAAAGGAGATTATGAGTCAGTTGACAACATCTTTAAAACATCTTTGAAGTAAATAGTGAATCTGGCACAAAAATATTCTTCAATATAGGACAGTGGTAAAACTGAGAATAAGTTCTCTAAAGGCTGCTTTTGACTTCTATAATAGTATCATGTAAACCATGTTTGAAGGAATAATTTGTTTCTTGAAATTAGATTGTGAGCTTAGTAAGTTTGGGATAGTTGGGTTGGACAAATTTCAATTGTTTTTATTTTATTATTTTTTTAACCACAGAATTTCCTGAAAATTTATGATGCTGGTGTCCAAGTTGACTCTTTTATTAAAGAAAGATATATTTTGTGACCTTTTACAAATTTTATGAATTGTCTATTCTGCAGGTACTTTTATGTCTTCTAATTGAAGTCTGATAAGAATTAGAAAGCAGAAGAATTGAAGTTGGTCAATATAATAAGAACCAAAGTGAAGTTAATTTAAAAGTCAGGATTTTAATATACTGTGTATCAGAGGAAAAGACTGTCTTTCCTGGAATTATTTCACAATTCTTCATTGTTCTTCTGTAAGGTACTTATTGGACTAAATGACCTGTAGAGAATCTCTTTTCTATGTTTCAGAATACCTACTACAAAGTAGAGTAGGTGTAGGCAAGTAGAAGTTCTGCAAGGATTACTATACTTTAATTAATTAGTCCTCACTGTGAGCATGTGATTGGCATGTTTTTTACAACAGTGTGTACTATTACAATGAAGTCCAAAATTTGGTTGATGGAAAAGACCTTAAAAAACCTGATATGGGCCAGGGAGATAGCTCAGCAGACTAAGCACCTTCCTGGCAAACCTAAGGACCTAGGTTTGATCCCCAAAACTGCCTGCTGTGCCAGCCCTGTGCCAAGCTGGCCACCAAAACCAGGCATGGTGGCCCATGCCTGTAATCCCAACACTGAGGTGGCTGACACAGGAGGATCACTCTGAGTCTGAGCTCCATAGTGAGTCCCTATACCAAATAAATAAATGATTTTTAAAAAATGTTCTGAGTCTACTGAGAGTGTCGGTGTGTATTTGTAATCATATGTGTAATCATAGCACTCAGGGAGTCTCAGGCAGTAGGATTACAGATTTGAGGGCATCCAGGTCAATTTAGCAAGACCTGGTGTAAAAACAAAAAGTTTAAAAAGGCAAGGGATATACCTTAGTTATACAGTCCTCTGGGCTTTATCCCCACTACTAAAAACAAACAAAACAAAACAAAAAATCAACAGAATCCATTCAGTTCCTGTTTTTGAATTGAGTTTGAATAGTGTGGGGCACTTGTAAACAAATGTAATTTCTAAAGGATGCATTGTTGTATAAAATGTTACTGGTGTAACAGATTAAGAGCAAAAGTTTCAGTTCAGATTCAGTCTCTTCATACCATTCATGAGGAAGGTGTTTGCTGAATGCATAAGGCAGGATACCTTATGCTGTGGTAACAAAACACCTTCACATCCTAATGATTTAAACCAGTGAAGGATTTCTTCTGTTACCCTACACAGCCAGTGAGGGTCAGCGTGAGAGCTCTGTTCCATCTTGGGAGCCCCAGGCTGTGAGAGGCTCCTCCTAACACAACCTTCAATAGTTGTTAGGATCTAGGAAAGGATTGATGAATACAATAATGGTACATTGAAACTGTTTAATAAGTCCTTTTGGTTGTTAGAGCACTAAGGAAAAGCTTTTTCTCTGGTTTAAAGGATTTACTGGCTTGAGTGTACAGTGTATATTCGCTTGTCAGGACTCAGTGTGAATACTACTTCTACATGAAGTCAAACATACATTTTTTGATAATGGGACAGGCAGGGACAAATCAGTATGAAACTGCAAGAAGAGTTAAAATATAATTTAGAGTTGAAAAATTATTTGAAGCAGTGTAGCGGTAATGTATAATTGGATGAAAAAAAAAACTAAATGAGACTATTGAGATAAGCAAGAAAACAAAGTGAAGGGCAAAGAAAATATCAAGTATATAATATGAAGTCCTATACTAGAGTTGAGTCATAATTTGGTCTTTAGGCTTCTTCAAGGCCAGGGAAATGGTGGTAATGTATAATGTAGTGGTAATGTATAGTTGGATGAAAAAAACTAAATGAGACTTGAGGTAAGCAAGAAAACAAAGTGAAGGGAAAAGAAAATATCAAGGCTTCTATTTAGGAGTGAAGAGTTGATCACTATTTCATTAGCCAGACAAGTTGTACAACTTCTTGACCTAATGTCAAGAAGGTAGGGAAATGTGGCTTTACCATGGAGGAGGAAAACTGAAATAGTGATCAGCCTGAATGACTCAGTCACTGAGAGTTTCCAGGGTTGTAAGAGTTAAGATTTATAATTAGAGTAAATCAAATTCAAATTATATTTCTCAGTGTTCTATGTTTTAAAAACAGACAGCAGGTTTTTTTGGTAAATAAAATTGTGCTAATGAGAATTATAAAGAATATATTTTCTCAATTTGAAACAAAATTCTGTTAAAGAACACTCCACAATTAGATTTATTGTTTTGGTCAAGTGAATTTGGTTTTTTGGGGTTTTTTTGTGTGAATTTGTATTTTAATTGTACGTCCATTCAATAAACATCTGTTAAATGTCTATAAGGCATTATTTAAATGTCTATAAGGCATTATTTTGGTTCCTATGAGGATTTTAAAAAGCAAACAAGGAGTTTTTAATCTCCATTAAAAATAGCTTCAATTTGAGTTCTCTTTCTCTTCCTCTTACAGGTAACATTAATACAATTTTTCAGTACAATAAAACCTCTTTTATTGTATGTATATGTATTTTTTATGTTTCTATCCCCAAACCCCTTTGTTTTCGGTCTTAAGGATTATTTTTTGAAAAGATACACAAAATTACTTGAAGTAGCTTACACAGGAAGAATTTTTTTTAAGAGGAATGTTTGTTAGAAGAGTAATACAGCTTTCTGTGGGAGTCCAAGGGCAAGAAGGACAGCTGGGCCTCAGCAGCAAGTGGCATCAATGACAAAGTTAGGAGCTGGGTAGGGCTGCTTTCTCTAGGTCTGTGTGATTTCTTTCTTGTCTCTGCTCATATACTATATTGTTCCTTTTCTCTGTTGACTAATTTTCCTTTGTTTTGTTGTTAAATGGGTGTTTTACTTTAAGAGTTGACACATTTGAAACTAGAGTCTTTAGCAATTCCAACAGGTACAAGACTTTTCTCAGTGCCACTATCAGAGTTTAGAAATAATGGAGTTAGCCCCAGAGCATAAGTTAGGGTAATGGTCAACGGTATAATAGAGAAGGAGGCCATTCTTACAGTTTACAATCAAAGAAACCAGAGATGTCATCATAAGTTCTACAGAGTTAGCATCAGCTTACAAATTCTAGTGGGATAGACTAATTACAATAAGTAGGAAAAGAAGAAAGAAGTAGAATTTATTTGGAGCTATTGTATACTAACCCCAAACACTGGCAAATAGCATCTTTGTTGTAATTCTTTCAGTCATCTCTTCCTCTCCCAGGCATTTATGACTGAGTTGTCCAGTTCTTAAGAAGTCACCTGCTTCCATCCTGGTACAGGACCCCTCAGCTTTCCTATGATGAGTAATGCAGGAAGAAGGGAGCACTTAGTATGCCAGCTTGCTCTGCTCTTTTTTACAATCTGCACTGGGTCTCAAAGGCACTTTTTATTTGGACATTTTTCATTTTAACATGTAACTCTTATCAATGTAATTTATTTTTAGTCAATAAATTTCTATTTTTTATTTTTTATGTATTTATTTTTGTATTTTAGGGAAGGGTCTATAGGGTGTTCAGGGTCTCACTACTAGATTGGACTAGTAGTGATCCGCCTGTTTACAGTCTCCCAAGAACTGAGATTACAGGCGAGTGCCACCATGCCCAGTCTCAGTTGCCATCTCAGCGCACCCTGGAAGTGGGGCTGACATTGCAGGCCTGTGGATCAAACTTGCTTGCTGGTGCTTTAATCTGCTGAGTTATTTGGCCAGCCTTTACATTTCCATTTTTTTTTAAATTTAGTTGGGTCGGGGCCGGGGAGATGGCTTAGTGGAATAAGTGCTTCCCTGGCAAGCGCAAGGGCCTGAGTTCAATCCCTGGTTCCGCCACAAAAAATAAAAATAATAATTAGTTGGGTGTATTTAGTTTCTCTATCAAAATTCCCTTCTTTACCTAGGCAGTATCTTCTTTGTTCCCAGTTGAAAAATACTCATAGCTTCACCTAGCAGATAGCTGAGCGGATGCTGTGAGGAGGGTAGTATATGATATCTGGGAAAAAGGATCCCCAGAAAAATAACAACAAGGAAAGTAAGTAAAACCTGTATATGAGGTTAGATACAGTAGTATTTATCAGAGATAAATATACAGTGTTAGGTTACTTGGGTTTAGGGTGTAGAAGCTCTGGAATATCAGTCTAAGATGTTCTTATACTCTTGGTGCTATGCAAATGAAGTTGTCTGCTTAGGTTCAGTTAAATGCTCAAATTCAGAAGGCTGTTACAGGCTGGTCCACTCAGAAGGCTAAGAGAGGAGTGCCAGCTTGCTATCAGGGCAGCTTCAGTGTTCTTTATGTATGGAAGTGATCTTCACAACAGTCCCTGCAAGTAGCTCATGTGTCATCTGGCCAAATGTCAGAGAAGGGGCACACTAGGGAGTTGCAGGAGCTATCAGAACCTGAAAATCTCATGTCCTACCAGATCTATACAACTCTGTAGACTTCTGGAAAAGGTCATCCAGTTAGAGGAGCCATCACAGGAAGGTCATAGCTATGGTTTCCTTATGAGGCATTTATAGTTGCTGAGTCCTGCTACAAATTTTCTATGTAGAGAAATGGTTTCTACCATAAGCAGTGCTGCTAGTAATGCAGCTGATATGTCAGACTACAGGTTGCCAAGACAGCAGGACCAAGAGGGTTAACTGAAGATTAAATACAGAAAACTTCGTGTACTCACAGTTGTGTTGTCCACACTGCCTTTCATTTGGGAAGTATTCTGTATTTATGTTGCTTATTTTAATGTGTTATGGTAGAACTTTTCATCATGGATAAAGTGTAAAGTAGTTTGAGAGAAAGGTAAACTGAGAAAGTATGTGAAGACTGATCATTTAAAACCCTGGATTCCATACTAAAGAACTTGGTCTTTATTATCATATAAACATTGAAAATAAAAGAATAAAGGTTTTAGGTAAAACGGTGTAGTCAAAATTCTTCTCCAGGTTACTTTGGCTACACTGGGGAGGAAAGAAGATGGGATTAAGACTTGAGCTGGTTGATTCATTTCAGCCTTCTTTGTGCATGTCTGAAAATAATTTAGTTAACATATATAGTGATTAGCTATTTCTAATTATGAGCATCTTAGGAACAGTCATGTTTTTTCCCTCTCTTTTGCTTGCCTTGCCCTTTACTTCCTTTTCCTTGCCTGGCTTATACTCTTATAACATAAATGTATTATTTACCAAATATGATTGGCTGCAGCAGAATTAAATTGATCTATGATTTGCTGAGTCTGTGTTCAGCCCCAGATGATGGACTACGTTTTTGCCTAGAGAGTACTGACTGATTGCCTTTTCTACCTTCTTTGTCATAAAGCTACTTCTGGATTTGGTTCTGGTCAGTAAAAGAATTACAGTTAACCAGACTATTACTTTTTGTGACATATAAGATAGTTAGTTGGGTGTCTCAGTGCATACCTGAGATAATGGATCAAGCCAGAAGTTAGCCCTGATTTCCTACCATCTTTGTGGTATTGATGATTTCCATCCTTATGTGACATCAAATGTACAGTATATTCCTAAAATCTAAGAAGTGGGAAGAAAACCAACCAATGCCCCCCCCCCCCCCCCAATTCACTTTTTCTTTCTTTCTGCCAGGCATCAAGCCAAAGGACTATTTAAAACTTTCTTGTGCTGGAGAGATAGCTTTGTGGTCCAAGTGCCTACCTAGCAGGTGCAAGGACCTGGGTTTGATCCCAGGTACCATATTGCTGTACTGGCCTTGAAACCCCAGGCAGACTGTGCTGGCCACTGAAAGTAGGCATGGTGGCACATGCCTATAATCCCAGTGCTGGGGAGGCTGAGACAGGAGGATCACTATGAGACCAAGCTGCACAGTGAGACCCTGTACCAAATTAATTAAAAAATAAACTTTTTGTGGTGCTGATGATTAAACCCAGGGCCTTATACATACTAAGCAGGCTTTTGATTTTACCACTTAGCTATATCCCAAGCCCTAAGTACTGTTTTTAAAAGGAAATACTTCACTACAGTCATGCTATAGATATTACAGTATCAACAGTGATAAATTTCATTGATGAGCTTCAACAAAGGGCTATTTATATTAATTTAGATATTTTTTTAAAGGTTCCTTTTTTAATTAGGTTTGGTGGCCAATATTAAAATCCTAGCAGTCCCAGAAGCTGAGGCAGGAAAACTAACCCTAGAAGATGAAGCAGGAAAACTGAAAGTTCAAGCCAGCCTGGGCAACTTAGTGATTTAGCAAAATAAAAATAAAATGGCCTGGGGATGTAGCTCAGTGCAAAGCCCTGGGTTCAATTCCTGTTACATTTCGCCCCTCCCTTTCTTGTTTTACTACCAGATATTAGTATGGATAGGCAATTGAACATTGAAATAATACTTTGGATGATGTTGTATGTCAACATTTTGCTTCATAAGAAATAGTGACAGAAGTTGGGAGGAGGTATATGTGAGGCACTTGTATTTGGTCAGTAAGTGACATTTTGTTATTTAATTGCAACTAGGATGGACTTAACAGTATTTGTTATGTAAGAGTGTGTTCAGGAACTATTATTTGTGCCTTTTGTACTATTAATTTGGTCAGCTCTTACCCTACTAGGTATCTATACTAGACATTTAACCTTTTAAAAATCAACTATACTATGAATCAGCTTCCTCTTTTGTCCAGTGGGGTTAACAACTACCTGCCTTTCAAGGTAGTTGTGAGTACCACGTAAGAATATATTGAAAACAAGGGCTGTGTGGCAGTACCTCGCCTTTAGAGTTAGTTGTGACTTGTAAATATTCAAATGGAACCTGCAACTCACCAGGTATGAGGATCAAGGAAATCGGTTCATCTCACTTTACTTCAGTGTCCTCCTTTGTAGTGTGTAGAGATTCGACCGTTTTGCCAGTTTTTCTGTCAACTAAAAGGCCTATTCACTATAAAGTATTTTACATGTTATTGTGTATGTTGAGGCACTTATGAAATATTGGTTGCTGCACAGCCTTACTTAATACTTATACATGTTATTTATTCTTACTCCACTGAAGAGAAAACTGAAGATGGAGGGGTAAACTGACTTGCCCACATATATAGCTCGTTGCCAGTGGCTTAGCTATTGACCTAGGCTCTAACTACTATGTCATTTAGGTTTTTTAAAGTGACAATGTGGAAAAAATATTGTAAAGCGCCCAAGCACCTCTGGCTTATAGCTTTAACCTGATGCTGTCTTTCCTTCAGTGTGATGTACTTACTGATCCAACAGCCAACTGAACACTGAAGACTAAGTGAGTAGGCTGCTACATGGCAAACCTGTACATTTCTGTACTTAACTATTGAGTACTTTCTGAAAGTCGGTCGTGTTCATTCACAAACATGTTTTAACAGCTATGCTTGCTATGGCAGTTATACAATTTTAGTAAACATGTAAGCTAATGAGAGTATAGAGACAAGAATTCACTCGAGTACTTTATGATGTCTCAGTATAAAAGAGCTGTTTTAAAAATTTGCTGTCAAGTTGAATGAAGGCTGGATAAAAGACAAAGAGAAAAGCCATCGAAGTCTAATGCTGTATCAGAATCCACGGAACAGTCACCTCCTCTTCTAACTATTAGTAGTCCTTAAGGAAATAAGCTCACACCAGAATGCAAATTAACTACTACCCTACCTATGCTGTTTGTGCTGATATTTTGCTTTTTATGGTTTAAACCCTCTCCTCAGTACATTAAATTTATAGTCTGACACAAGGTTTTGCCCATAGTGCCCAAACCTTTGATTTGATTAATTCTGTATTCATATTCTTTCAGAAAAATGCTTTTACATTCTGTGCCCATTTATATGAACCATGAGTAGAAATCATTACTGGCATGGCTTATGCAAGAAAGAAGACCCAAACTCAATAGGAGACCCTTATAAAATTCTGCATATAGCATTACTCTGTATGAAAAACTTGTGAGTGAATATACATCTGTATGTTCAAATTAAAATAACATCTTTTTTTTTCTTTTTTTTTTTTGCTGCAAAAGGTAAGAAAGCTGCCTAGTGGCTGGAGGGAGCAGGTTAGGCAAAGCTCTGGCGCCAGGTGATGAAGGAGCCCCTCAGAGACTGCCAGCCTCTGACCTCCTAGTCGTGTTTAAGAGTGAGCCTTTCAAAGAGGTACTTGCCCAGCCCAGCCTGGGGGCTTGCCAGCCTGCGGAGGTTGGTGAAGTGGTCACCTATCTTCTTGATGAGCTTCACCTCCTTATCTAGGAAGTGGTTCTCCAGGAAATCACAGATATGGGGGTTGATCTTAGCAGAGCCCAAGGCATGAAGGTCCAGAAGAGCTTGGTTCAGGTTCTTCTCCAGGGCCAGGGTAGCTTCCATGGCATCCAAGGGTTTACCCCACTCATCTTCAGATGGTTTCTGCATGTCTTGAAAGAGTATATGGTCGCCGCGCCAGTTTTGCATCTTCAGGAGATGCTCGGCACCCTCGCCTTTCTGTTTGGCCAGCTCGTGGAAGAAATGGCCTACACCCTCCAGAGTCACATTGTCTCTCTCAAAGTAGTATCCCAGAGAGAGGTAGGTGTAGGAGGCCCGCAGGTGCAGGTTCACCAAGTGTTTGACAGCAGCCTCCACCTCGGTGGAATAGTTCTGATGAATCTGAGAGGTCATGGCTGATCAGCAATAAGAAGCTACCCACAAAAGGATGGTGTTGTCCGCTCCTGGGAGGAGATAGGTGAGATGGTCCCAAAATTTGTACCTGGAAGGTGGATGGGAAGGTGAAAGAGGGAGTCCCTGGGTCTGTTCCATCCAAACACTGTTGAAGCAAAAACAGATATGCAGGACCTCCAGATGCGCCTCTTAAAATAACATCTTTAAAGGTATATAAATATCTATTTTATTCATAATTATTTTCCATTTAATGGACTAACAATAGGTTTCCTCTGACAGCAGGACTTTTCATTATACTCCAGAGTTCAGGTTGACTGAAAAAGTATCATTGACCTCTACAGCTATTATTTATTTATTTATTTATTGTCTTTTGGAGTAACAGTTTACCCTGTGTATTTCTTGTATATCTCTGTTGTACTCTATTGCATTTTTAAAAGGAAACATCAGTTCTTGTATTATAAGTTCATCAAAAGTCATAACCCTCTCTGTACCTTGTGTAGAGAAGATGTAAATAATTTGATAAAAACTGTTGAGTTATCTTAGCAAGTAGTTTAGAATACTATATGATCATATGATAAATGAACATAATTTATTCTATAAAAGTTAAAGTTTACTCCACGTTTTCCATCTTAATTCATACTTCAGTTTTCCCTTCTTGACTGTTGGGTTTCAGTCTACAAAGTGAATTGCAAAGTCAAATCCCTTAGTTTATTGCAGCTGAATTTAAATTTGATATTTATGTTTTACAAAGATAACTAGTGTTAACAGCTTAACTATTCTTTGTTCACATTTTTCTTTTTTTTTAAAAATATTTATTTATTTATTTATTGTGTGTGTGTGTGTGTGTGTGTGTGTGTGGCCAGCTCAGCCCACCAGGGGGTGGGGCAGGCTGGCATGTGGTGCTGGGGGATTGAACCGCGGTCCCTGTGCTTTGTTTAGCTTAGTTTGTTCTAAGTAGGTGCTTTAGACCACTGAGCCATCTCACCAGCCCCTGTTCACATTTTTCTATACTTTAAGTACTGTATAAGCTACCTTCTGCTCTGGACTCCTATTCCTAAGTTGCTAGAGGTACCTGTTTGTTTTTATTTTTTATTTTTTTAATGTGTTTGGTACAGGGTCTACAACATCTCACTACGAAGATTGGATTTACAGTGAGTCTCCTGTTTTCAGTCTCCTAAATGCTAGGATTACAGGCACGTGCCACCATGCCCACTCTCAATCCCCAACTCACTGCACCTCAGGGGAAGGGCTGGCACGCCTCCCCCCCATCACTGTGCTCTGCCTAAGTAGGTGCTTTAGTCCGCTGAGCTATCTGGCCAGCCCAGCCCTGTGTTTGATTTTTAGAGATATCATTACAACAGATGTTTCCAGTGGCAGTCCTCTCAGAATAATTTACTGAATTTATGACATTATAATTTATTATATTCTTGCTTTCTTATGTATTTTACTGTATCCTTCTTTTCTTATTTATGACATTCTTCTCCCAGTCACCCAGATTTGAAAATGTCATCTTTGACTTCTTCCTATGTATTTGCCACAGATATCTTAAGGTCTTTTTCTATAATATTTTTAACATTTATCTCTCTTTCAGATTTTGTTTCTTCTAAACTTCACATGCTTCTATAGAGTTATTATCTAACCTTGCCACTATAGAATTCTCTAAGTAGTTTCTCTATGATGGTATTTTTCCTCAGAAAACTGTTTTCACCATTGCCACATTCATCTCCTGGCAGTGTATCTCTAAATCCTCATCTCAGAAACTCCTTGATAATTGTGTGTGTGTGTGTGTGTGTGTGTGTGTGTGTGTGTGTGTATGCATGGTCTTACTACCCAGCTTGGACTCAGACTCATAATGATCCTACTGATTTCTGCCCCCCTAATGCTGGGATTACAGGTATGTGCCACCAGGCCCGGACTCCATTGCCGGCTTAGTGCATCCAGGGGCCACGCTAGTGTGGCATAAGGTTGCAGGGATCAAACCCTGGCCTTTAGGCTTACCTAAACAAGCAGTTAGTCCACTGAGCTATCTCACCAGCCCACCCTTGATAATTCTTAATGTTTGGTTCAAGACCTACTTCTTCTTGACTTTAAGATCTTTCATACTAAGATATGTACCATTTCCCTGCCTAGCAAGCTGAGATCCTGAGTACAATTCCTGGTACATCGCCTCCCCCAAACAAAACAATCTGTACCACTAATTTATTCACTTTAAATTTTTAAAATACACTAAATATCTGAATGTCATATACTATATAGTATTGGGAATATAGTGGTCCCTGCTCTGATGGCTTTTATATTCAGTTTTCCCATCTTTGTGTTGTATACCTAAATATAGCATTGTTATCTTTTATAATAATAGCTTTATGTTACAGCTTGTGTCTAGATGTCCCCCTAAAGCCTCATGCTGTCTTACATGGAGCTTTTTTTTCAGAGGTGTCTGAATCTCAAGTGTGATGCTGGGATTCAGAGTGTGTGATTACTAAATCAGTCCACTGATTAGTTTGGCACTGCACTAATCCCACTAGCCCAGACGGAGTATAAAATGGGCAGAAAGACATTGTTAATGTCCATTGTTGCTTTTGGTACCTTATGGGTGCCATGACTGTTTTCCTGTATCATGGCCTTTACCAAACCACCCCGCCTTGAAGCTAGTTGATTATGTACTGAGACCTCTATAACCTGTGGTTTACTTATGTTCTACAAACAAAGGTTTATTTAGGTTCTAAACTAAATAAACTTTTGCTCCTTTAATATTGTGTTTCAGTTTCACTGACCTTATCAGACCCAAAAGCTACAACTCTTGTTGCATAGGTCCTGCTTTACCTTGGTCTTAACCATCCAGCAGAAAAGTATAAAAACGAAGT
>NW_004524734.1:2420768-2435384 GCF_000260255.1 Octodon degus
CCTGTAGACCCTTCCCTAAAATACAGAAAAAAAATTGAATCATCAGATCATTCATGCATGGATAATTAAGGTGATAATGACTTTGATGTTGGCCATGTGAGCCAAAGTTCTTGCGACAATGAAATGGAGCAAGAATCCACCAGAACATACACAGGGAATGCAGGCCTCCTTGATTCAGATGCTGAAGAAAACCGCAGGATGAGTACATATTTGATTAGTATTAATGGCACAAAATGGTCACGCAACCAAATGGAATGGCCGATGTTAGAACTAAGCCTGAAAGTATAGTGAGAATCTTGGCAGGGATAAAACCTACTGACAGAATGCCAGCACTACCATTCAGTATTGGAAAATGCTACAAGATAGCTCAATGGATTAAAGCACCTGCTTAGGCAGACACAGTGACTGGGATTCTATCCCTTGTGTGCCATGCTGGCCCTGCCCCTGGGGTGTGCTGAGATGGCAATTGAGACTGGGCATGGTGGCACAAGTCTGTGATCCCAGTGCTTGGAAGGTTGAAAACAAGAGGATCACTACAAGTCAAATCTGTGTAGTGAAACCCTGTAGACCCTGTACTAAATACATGAAAAAGAAAAATGTTACAACATATGTAATGCACAAATACAGAAATACAAGTAAAACATTCTGTTTGCACTGAAAAGATAAATAAATAAATATAAATAAATAAATAATTTAGATGGTCTGTGTAGTATGGAAATGAGGTTGTTTTCAGATTGGCTTTTAAGGCCTTGGAAGTTCAAGCTCAGAATGCAAGACGAGATCCAGGTACTGGCTCCTCTG
Organism: Octodon degus; assembly: GCF_000260255.1. Classification (NCBI taxonomy): domain Eukaryota; kingdom Metazoa; phylum Chordata; class Mammalia; order Rodentia; family Octodontidae; genus Octodon; species Octodon degus. Next base: position 2,421,570 of record NW_004524734.1, read on the forward strand.
CCTTTGCCTTGATTCTTGGAAGAATGAAGACTTTGAATTTCTTTTTTTTTTGTTTCCACAAAGAGTATATTCTTTTACAGGTTTTCATACATTTTAAATTTCAACTTTCAATAATAAAATTCACGAAATTTGATTCCTTAATCACAAAAAAAAAATATTGTGTTTCAGGTATTTTGTGTCAGCAATGAGAGAAAACTAAGGTTAGAGAAGTACAGAGTATATCATATACTTCTAGAGTTTAGATCAAGGTCAAAAAATCTCAGATTTTTCCCAGGCTGTGTAATTAACTGGTATTTTCTGTCATCCTACATTTTTTAAGTGTAATTTAAATATTAGTAGAATTATATTAGTATCCAATTTTTTGAAACAAGAATAATTCTTTTTTTTTAATGTATGTAGTGCAGAATCTACAGGGTCTCACCACATATATTGGACTCACAGCGATCTTCCTGTTTTCAGCCTCCCAAGCACTGGGATTACGGGCATGCACCACCACGCCCAGTCTCAATGGCCAACTCAGCAAGCCTGGGGGGCGGGGCCAGCACAGCTTGTGGTCCTTGTGATGTGAACCCCAGCCCCTGCGCTCTGCCTAGGCAGGTGCTTTAGTCCACTGAGCTATCTGGTCGCCTTGCCAAATTCTAATAGAAAACTAACTTGATGAAGTTTTAAAAGTATCATGGAATTATTAAATTTGCAAATCATGATATAACTCATTTTTATAATTCAGAAAAAATTTTAGAGAAAAATGATGCTGGGTTACCATAGTAAAATTAGCTATTAATTTCTCATTAGATACAACATTATATTGTACACATTTAAAACTATAATAAAAGATCCACTAAAATTATTTGTAAATACTGTTATCTGAAAAAAATCTACAGGCAGAAAGACTTGTATAATTATGATTACCTATATAGACTGGTTAACATATTACTGTGATTTAAATTGTTGAATAAAGCCATAGCATTTTCTTTAAAACAGGGAAAAGAACACACACAATTTATTACGTCTACATAGGAGTATTGGACTCCGAAGACAGAGCTATAAAAGGCACGCTGCTGAAGTGTGTTCATGTGCACTCCATCTTAATGGTATTTCATTGTTTCCATTGTAATACTGAGTCGTGCCATCTTTTGAATTCACAGACTAACATTTGAGAAAACTTAAAGCAGAAATTTCAGTTAGATTCTTTAATTACATTTTGAAAATTATACTTGACACTTATAGTATCTATTTTAAGTAATATGAGCTTTTGTATCTCAACTTTAACTTGAACTAAAGCAAGGTTATTATGATGAAAGAGAACAGAATATAATTTTACAATCAGTTTGAAAATTATGTGTCAGTTTAAAAAGACAGTTGCCATTTAGACATTAGATTTCAAAGCAATAAGAATTTTGCAGCTCAAGAATGAAATAGAAAAAAAGAAATTCTTGGAATAATATATTGTGATTATTTTCTCTTAAGGTAAAACATACTGAAAAATTCGCCGTCAGAAGTAAATGTTTCTCTAATATGCTTTTTTTTTTGTTTTGTTTTTTTGTTTTTGAGGCAGGGTTTCATTGTGTAGTTGAGGCTGGTCTTGAACTCACTGTATAGCGAAGGCTGGCCTCAAAATTGTGGCAATCCTCCTGGCTCAGCCTCCCAAGTGCTGGGAATACAGGCATGTGCCACCATCCCCAGCTTTCTAATGTGTTTTGAATATTAGGTTTTTAATTTGTTTTATAAGATAAAAATGCATTGTATAAGTATATTGTTATTGTTCTTATTGTATTCATCCATTATTAGGTTTATTAAGCATTGCTGTTTACCAGGTACTGTTCTGAATAGTGGGGTTACAGTGCTGCACCAAAAGTAAGCTTTACTGGAATTAAATTTAAAGTCAAAGACAATAAGCAAATAAACATCTAATATGCCAGATAATTTAAGTGCTATGAAAACAATTAAGGTCAGGAAAACAGAATGACAAAGAGATCTAATTTTTATAAACTAGTTAATGAAGACCATTCTGGTAATTTAACAATGTAATAATTTTTAATGTATATTGATCTTTTATAAATAATTGTCCAAGAAGAATTTTTAATCAGAGCTAGATAAATATCTGCCTGAAACAGTTTTACCTTGTTCGGCAAAAGTTGATGTGACAGGGCTGGCGAGATGGCTCAGTGGTCTAAAGCACCTACTTAAAACAAGCTTAGCAAAGCACAGGGACCGTGGTTCAATCCCCCAGCACCACATGCCAGCCCGCCTCGCCCCCTGGTGGGCTGAGCTGCCCCCCCCACAAATAAATAAATAAAATCTTTAAAAAAAAGTTGATGTGACAGAAGAAAGAATAGTATTTTTAAATGCCATAAAAGCATTAATACTTAAGGCAACTACATACTTTCCATAAAGAGAATACAGAAGTGTAAGAACTTCTATAAACAAGAAAATAAACAGTAGGAAACAACAAGAGACGTAAATATCTGTTTTATAAAGGACCTTCAGATAACCAGTAAACATGAAAAAACATGAATAACATCAGTAATCAAGGCAGTGTAAAAGAAAATCTAATGAGATACCACTACACACCCAACAGAGTTACTTAAGATTTAAAAAACTGGCAATACCAGTACTGGCCACATATGGAGTGACTAGGATTCTCAAGTGCTGCTTATAGGAGTGCATTGGTAACAGCATTCACATTTGAACACACGCGCACACACACACACACACATATATGTATATGTGTGTGTGTGTATATATATATATATACACACACACATATATATATAGTGATCTAACAATTTACTTCTCAACAGTGATAGAAATAGATATTTGTACCAGACAACATTCACAGCAGTGTTTATATAGCAGCATTATTGCCAAAGTTTGAAGTGAGGCAATTCAGATGTGTCAGTAGTAGGAAGGATTTTGATGGCAGTATATTTATAAAGTGAAATACTATATAGCCATAAAATCTAACCACCAGCTACTGCAGATAACAGATCTTCTTGGGGGAGGAATCTTTTTCTTGCTGGAGAAGTAACCCAGGACTTCTTGCATATTACACACTGTACTACTCAGCTATACCTCTAGCCCCAGAGGACAAACTGATTTCAAAACCATAGTGAATAAAAGAATGCATCTGAATGAAACTCAAAAGCAGATAAAACTTATGCTAAGGACGATGGTTACTTTGGGGCTGGGGTATGATTTCTTGAGTACTAGATATCATAAACATTATTGTTTGACTCATAATTCATTGATCTCTCCAGTAAGGATTTGCACACTTTTCTATTACATGTCAGACTTCAGTTTTAAAATGATTTAAAGGTACAGACACTAATTTCATCCATCTGGAAAATAGGTTATAAAAAATTTCCAAGGGCTGGGGAGATGGCTCAGTAGAATAAGCGCTTCCCTGGCAAGCAGAAGGGCCTGAGTTCAATCCCCAGTTCCGGGAAGGAAAAAAAAAAAAAGTTCCATTTTAATTATTGAAACTGGCCTACCAATTTGATTTGAAACTGTCTCATTGCTATTTGTTTCTCAATAAAATTATGAAAAAAAAAATTCCAAAACAAGAAAAATTACAGAGTGAATGTTTATAAAACACAAATCTCAAGGCTCGTAGTCATCTGGAGTAAGAGAACTGTAATGCTCGTTAACTGTTGGGCCACAAAAACAGATGAAGGCACACTTACATTTGCAGTGTGAATGTAGGAAAAGTTAAAAAATTGTGGGAAAGTTATACTGTTCGAATTTAAAAGACATAGACCTTCAACCTTGCTCTTCTACTATAAGTAAATTTTACACCCTTAAAAAACTTACAGGGATGTTTGTTTTAACATTATTTTAGTAGCAAACAAAACGTTGAAGCAACTCAAATGCCTACTAGCAAGGAAATAGTTTAGTCCACTGTGAAATGTCACAGTGGACTAAATAAATTAAATAATTTATACTTCCATATGTATATAAAATTAAGTGAGAAAAGCAAAATGCCGAAGTTATATATGTTATGTGATTTCCTGCAGCAATAACTAAAGCTCAGGTAAGGGGGTCTGCACATTTTATGAACAGGGAGAGTAGTGTGAATGGCTTCATGCTACTCTGCTGAATTGATTACTAGGGCCAATGAGTGTAGAAGCACTGACAAAGGTATCAATGATAAAGCATGTGATGAGTCACGCGGGTAAACGATTCTGTGGGGGTGTGTGTGTGCCATGATCATTGTAGTACTGGTGAATGCTTCACTTGGCCTTTCCCAACCCAAGGTCCCCCTAAAATCAGCAAGCTGATTTCAGTACTGATCACCCCCACACCTCCCAGCTACTCAGAAAGCTTCTACAATAAAGAGGTATATATCCAGTATGTGTCTCAAAATCCTTGTGGAAAAGATATTTGGACTCTTTGAGCATGGGAGCAAAGTTTTAATGTTTTTTTTCATTTCTTGTTATGTCTTTGAATTCCTTCTTATAAAGAGTTATGTTGAGAAATATCTCACACCCCAGTGGCCTTCAGTGAAGGCCATTGTTGTGTTAGGCTTCAGTTGGACAACCATACAACAGAACAACTAACATCACTTCTAGCTATTAGAACCAGCACTTGCTGTAATTGAAATCTGAGAAACGCTCGTATATTGAGTCTAATTAAAATTTTTATTTATGTGAAATTATATTTATTAAAATTCATTATCTAATAAGATTCATTAATTATCCTTTGTCAGATGTAAGTTTTAAACTTTTTTTTTTTTTTCATCTATACTGGGAATTGCAGCATAGACTGCAGAGCCAAACTCCAGCCCTTTTTATTGTGAAAGCATCTCACTAAGTTGCCTTGGCAACAGATATGGACCACCACACCTGACTAAAACTTTCTAAAAGCAAGATATGTTTGTGATTCATCTGTCTCTTGTTGTTTATTGTACAAATAAATACTTGATATTTTGCTTACTGAAGAGTAATGAGTAGAGCATTATGAGCTGTTCCACTGAAAGTTTGTCTGTCTGTATGATGCATTCCAGTAGGGTTATCACCAGCAACCTGTCCACTCAATGCCTAGAGCACTCCAGTCATTCTAACTAAAAATCTACTCTTGGTTCAGTTTACAAAATCCTTTGTTGGGGAGGAACATTGGTGCTATCATTGTTAAGCACAGCAAAGCTAGCATAATGAAGCATTCATAAGGCTGACAGTGCCTGAACTATACTGTGAAGAATAAGTTTTCATTTTTCTCTTTTGTGGTATTAGGGTTTAAACATAGGGAGAACTGAACTACATCCCAGCCACCCCTCCCCTTTTTTTTTCTTTTTTTTTTTTTTTTTTTTTGGCACTAGGGATTAACTCAGGACCTTATGCTTGCCAGGTAGGCACTTAAGCCACTGAGCTATCTTCCCAGCCTGTCAGCCATTTTTTTAAAAATTACTTTAATTTTAATTTTATTTTGAGAGTCTTGCTGAGTTGCCCAGCCTGGCCCTAAGCTTTTAGTCTTCCTATCTCAGCTTCCTGAGTAGCTAAGATTACAGGCATGTGCTGCTGTGCCACGTATGAGTAAGATTTTAACACAGTAACAGCATTATAAACGAAGCAAGAAACAACACAATGTATACTGTCTTCACAGATGAAGCAGTATGCCTGTTCTAGAAAATAGAAATAAAGTTAGAGTGGAGTTAAGGGGTGCTTACTGAGAACAGGAGTATGCCTAGGTGAGAAGAGGGGAAAGACTGTCGTTTCACTCTCATGCATCCTGCATGCTACCACCAAATTAACTTTCAAGAGTGCTGTCCTATTCAGCAGTTCACTTAACACTTTTGCTTCATGCTCAAAGCATTTATTTCATCAGATTCATCTAACTTTATCTCTTGTTCCTTAACATTATTAGGTATGGCTGGTTGGCTGGCTAAACAGATTTTCCCTTTTTTCCTTTTTAATATTCTCACTTTTTGTGTTTATTAATCTCTTTCTTTATATAAATGTAGCATCGTTTTCCCAAACAACTTCTTGCTATTCTGAAAACGCTGTAAACCTTCAGCATCCTGATCCTTCCTTTCTCTTTCTTGTTTTTGTGGTTTTCCTTACAGTATTAAGCATAGAATTGTACATGGCCTTTCATGCTTTTCATTCTTTTTTTTTCTTTTTCTGAGTCATTTTTATTCTCCTAAATGGCTGTGTAGTTAAATAACATGCCTCACTATTTTTTTAAGCCTCCAAAGCAACTTTTTTTTTCAGTTAAATGGTATAGATAGGTATTGCTTTTTGTGTGAAATTATTTGACGTAGGAGTAGATATTGAACATTGTAAATAAGAAAATTTTGCATTTGTAAGTCACAAAATGTTGATATTATGGTATTATAATATTTCATATTTTAACTTGTCAAATACTTGTTTCAATGCCTAGATTAAATTATGGATGGGTTAATAACCTAAATGTCTCTGTGTTCCTCACAATGGTTAGGAATTGAATACATCACTCATGATAACATTTTATTTGTTTTATTAATTTACCATAACTGTGTCCATATTCACACAGTTGTTTTGCTTCATTAACAACAGAGGGCACCATTATGGTACCTGAACACCCAGGAAGTAGTCCTTTTCCGGCTCTTGGTAGTTTTCTTGAGCCACCCTTTTTTTCCCCTAAGTTGTATCATAGAAATTTGAGTATTAGTATTACCTAAATGAAAGAGGCCATTATGTATAGAGCAAAATTACCTTTAGGTTATTTATTCCAAAAAGGGTACTGCTGTATTTTGGTCTTCTGTAGTTGTCAAACTTTTTATGCTAATTCTCCTCTCTTGTTCCAAATGAAATCTTACCAGAACCTAACTGTATTAATTAAACATAGTCCTTTTTCAAAGGAGAAGATAGAGGCAGCAAGTTAACAGTCTGGCCCCACCTTTGCACTCTTTCCTCCTAACCCCCATCCTTAGAGCACGGCTTGGAAATCATAACAACTCATCTCACTAAAATTGCTTTTTTAAAACTTGTTTTGTGATATCTCACCAAGGAATTTGGTTTAAAAATAGAAACAGTTTGGTTGTAAAGTGATTTTTAAGTACAAAGGAAAATGCTTTGGAATGTTTCTTGTTTCGGCAATAAAACAGTTAATAGGCTAAGCAGTAGAGACTGGATACTGCACTGGGATAGTGCTTTCTGTCTCCGTCATTTGTGGTTTAAGAAAAGGGGGTGGTGTTCTGCATTTGAAAGGACTTTAATGAATGCTGTCAGTGTTTGTGAGAGCTAATGGTCAGTATGGGAAAGGAGAGCTAGGAAAGTGGTCTAGCTGCTTCAGGATAGGTGGATGAGAGTTTGCTCTGATTGAACGGAATGTTCCACCGTGTTTCGTCTTTATTCATTATCCTTTGTTCTTTAAAATCTGATAGACTGGCATAAAAGTAAATGTAGATATATCTACATATATAAATGTGATTTATTTTCTTTTAAATCTGTTTCTTGTGTACAGCAGGGCATATTACTCCTCTTGTCTTGGTTGGATGCACAAATCTGTGCAGTGCTTTTTGCCCGTTGCCTAGACGATCACTTGGTTTTTCTGAGGATGTCTGGTTCTCGTAAAGAGTTTGATGTGAAACAGATTTTGAAAATCAGATGGAGGTGGTTTGGCCATCAAGCATCATGTCCTAATTCTACAGTTGACAGCCAGCAGGGAGAATTTTGGAATCGAGGACAGACTGGAGCAAACGGTGGGAGAAAGTTTTTAGATCCATGTAGCCTGCAATTGCCTTTGGCTTCAATTGGTTACCGAAGGTCCAGCCAACTGGATTTTCAGAATTCACCTTCTTGGCCAATGGCATCCACCTCTGAAGTCCCTGCATTTGAGTTTCCAGCAGAAGATTGTGGTGGTGCACATTGGCTGGATAGACCAGAAGTGGATGATGGCACTAGTGAAGAAGAAAATGAATCTGATTCCAGTTCATGCAGGTTGATTATTTTCTTACTGTTAGAAATGGGCTGGGGGGTGATAGTGTGGAGTGTTTTAAAATAATTTAGTACTTAGTACTTAAAATCTATTATATGCACGTCTACATGCATCTGCATATATGATATCTTGGTATGAACATGTGGTACTTTTGCTAGGATTTTTTAAAATGTTCTGACATTAATTCTGTAAAATTATGACACCAAATAGCATTCATTTTGAAATAGCTTATGTTCCATATATAGATCTGACTCTGCTTTCAAAATAATATATAGCAGCAGTTTATGTATCATTGCCTAACGGTTTACTTTATTCATTTACCATACATATTCATAACAAAACTATAGAAGATATTTCTGTGGCATAAAATTTGGTGATATGTTAGTTTATAATAGGCTGTAGAGTCAATTTTTAACTTAATGGAAATGAATGGTTTTACAGAAAGATGCACATTGTAGCTGCCAGTTTTTTGACACCATTTTAGTTGTCAATAATATTTTTCGGTGGTTATTTTTCTTTGTCCTGTCTGTATTGCAGATCACAGACTAATACAGAGGATACTGAGTAACATTTTTTTTTCTAAAATTACCTTCACTTTCACTGAAATTCATACTATTTTTGAGAAATGAAGGACATTCTTTCAGGAGAGTTTAAAGGAACATAGAGGGGCTAGATGTGCTAACTGGTAAAAAGGGGCAAGAAGATGAGTTATAAGGAAGAAAATAAAGAAAAAATTGATAATTTCATAATGACCTTATTCATCTTTATCCTTGGAATCTGGCTTTATCTTTGATATTGATCTTACTAAACAGCTTAAGCCACTAGAACACGTTGTCTAACAAGTTAGAAAATGAAAGTCATTATTCAGATTCATCTTTACTTAAAAATAGTTCTAATTATTTAAAGGCACAAAGCTTATCATTTGACTAGTTTGATTACTATCTTAAAATTTCTTTGGCGGTTTTGTATACACTTAGAACTTGTAAGTTGGTTATTGTTAATACAGACATCATAAGAGGGCTTGAGATAAAATGAATTCATATATTCAAGTATGTCTTACTTGGAAATACTCTTTCTTTTCAAACCTTCACAAATGGACTTCTGTATTATAGGATTGGAATGATAAAAAAATACAGATATTTTATCATCTATAATCATGTGGTGGAAAGAAGGGAAATCTTTACATAAATAAATAGTATACTTAACTTAAAAAATTTTAAATATAGTTCATGACATTCCATTATCTTAAAGAACTAGGAGGCACTAAAATTTTTAATATGGGAGAACAGTTAAACTAATATGATTTCATCGTTTTATATTTTTTATAGACACTTGTTGCCATTAAGAGAATAACATATAATAAAAGATTATTTATCATTCTTATGGGAATCTAAACAATAATCATCATCCCATTTGAAAATTAGTATGTCAAGAATTTTATAACAATTAGAAAAAATAAAACATTCCTTTACCAGTATAGGTTATAGAACTGTTAATGTGAATCTGTAGCCAGAAGGTATTATAAAATTACTACAATATTTATGTACGTCTGTAAACTTGGAAAGATTGTATATACCTTGGTCACTATAATTGCTTAAAATAAAAGGTAGTTTGCATAGCAAATGATTCCTTAAGTTGAATTAATCTGTTCTTTGATATACATATTAAAATACTATCCTGATGTGTAGGGTACTCATTGTGAAAGAAAAATAATTTTATTTTGGTGGAAAAACTGTAGTATGCACTCTTTAAGCACTTAAAGTTGATGTTTTTATTTATAGGGGAAACATAAAATGGTATTTTAAAAATCTAAAATAAAGTTATTTATAAGTACTGATTAGCAAGGTGGATCAGACATGGGAATAAACAGTTCACATCTTCAGAAACCAAACTTTTCTTGAAATATTACTTCAAAAATAAAATGTACTGAGAGAAAATGTCTCTGACTTTTAGATATGAGAGGAATATGTTACAGCAACTTTATATTCCTAATAGTTTGAGATTTCAGTCTTACCATTGTATTGATTAAAGGAGACACTTTCTAGATTTTAGAATGACCTTTGTATGTATACTTTCAGTTTTCCATTTTTTCTAGATTAAATATATCTAATTCTTAAATCTCCCTTTATGCCTCTGGCTCTGAGTCTCTGACCTTTGTCTTGAGAATACTTTTTTTGCCTTCAGCTTTTTGATTAAGTGAGCAGTCAGACTTCCCTAAGCGATTGCTTTTCTATAAGCAAATCAAAACTCATCACAGTTAATGTCAAAAGAAGTTACAATGACATTCATTAAATTTCTCTGTATAACTTGGAAACAGTTCATTTTCTTACATAGTATTTGGAAATAATGAAATATATAGGACACATCAGTTGATACCTCAAAATACTAAGACATACTGGGGAAATATGTATATACATTCATTTCTTCTTTAAATGGTCATTATATTTATATAAATCTCAGAACTTAAACTAAATTTTGAATTATTAGAAAAAAGAAGATAGCGTAGTGTTTCTTCATACTCAGAATCACAACACTCACCATAGATCTGGACAGTTTAAGGCAGTTAAGAGGCATCACTTGAAGATAATATGTTTTGTCAGGTATATTCTAGCTAAGGGTATTGTCTGCTTCAGCATTAGACTTCTGATAGTTTCCGCTCCCTTGCATCTAAGTGATTCTTGGTTCTGTAGCCTTGGTTCATTGCTCTTGTGGGTGATCTAATTGATTGAACACTACAAGATAAACTTTGGTTTTTGTACACTGGAGAATTCTGCACTCCATGTAACAGTGGTATCACCTATTAGGTATTAGGGTACCAAGACCTTAATTCTAGACAGATTCCTACTAGGACCAGCAAGGTTTATATGATAACCCATCATGTGACTATACACAGTTTATACTTCTTTTGATTTAATCATTTTAAAATTAAGTAATTTTTTCATCTTTAAGTTGGTGATGTTTCAATATTACAAATTTGTTTATAAAATTAAGTAATATATAGATGTTAAACTGTAATGTCAATTTGAATAAAATATTGCACTTCTAAACTATTTAAAAAAATATTTGTAGCTGATATTTACTGGATACCTCTGTGAGGCACACAAGAAGTTTTAAGCACTTTAATATACGAACTCATTTCTCCTAACTCATTTAGTCTTTACCACAACATTTTTTTAGCTAAGCTGCTATAATTATAAGGTTAATCTAATTCTGACTTTCACATGAGGCACAGAAAGACTAAGTAAGTTGCTCAAAGTTAGTAAAGTAGCTGCATTTTTTAGAAAGTAAACTATATTTTTGGGACAATTTTATTGAAGATTTATTGAAAAGTTTCAAAGATAGTGTGTTGAGTTGCTATATACCCCATATGAGTTTTTTAAAAACACACATCCTGCATTAATATGAAGCATCAGTTACTGTTAGTGAATCAATCGATAGACTATCGTTAGTTAATTAAGGTCTATATTTAGATTTTCTTAGCTTCTTACCTAATACTCCTTTTCTGTTTCAGGATCTTGTTTAAGATACCACATTACATTAAATGATAATACCTCCCTAGGAGCCTGTCAGTTTTAACAGGTTCTCAGATTTTCCTTGTTTTTGATGACCAGCAATTTTGAGAGTATTGGTCAGTTGTTTTATAAAATGGCCTACTCAGTTGTGATCTCTCTCTCTCTCCCTCCCTCCCTCCCTCCATCCCTCTCCCTCTCTCTCTGTTTAGACTGGATTATGGGTTTGGAAGGGGACTATCATAGAGATGCAGTATCATTTTCCTCACATTATACCAAGAGTACATACTATTAACTTGTTTTATCCCTGTAGATATTGACCTTGATCACATGGAAATAACTTGACCTTTGAATCAATTAAGTGCTAGAGAGTTCAAGCTCTTAAACAAAACATTATCACTTGCATACAAAACTCTGGTTTTTTATTAATCATAGGAGTTCACAATAGCTAATTATTCAGGCTAACCTGTTTTACCTTCTTTCTCCAGTTAATTTTCTTTAACTAGCTCCTGAGAATGTCACACCTGGTGATTACAGATACACTCTCTTGACCCAGCCACAAGTCTTTATTCCTCAGTCTTCTATTTTACTTGTTACCATGTACTCTGTGTTTCAGTGCTAGATATCCTGAACACTGTCAATTAATTTATTGTGTTTGCCTTATCTTGAAATCATTTGCATCCTCCTCCTCCTCCTCCTCCTCCTTTTCTTCTTTTTAATATATTTCATACAAGGTCTCACTATGCAGCTCAGACTCGTAGTGATCCTCTTGTTTTCAGCCTCCCCAGCACTGGGATTATAGACATGTGCCGCCACACCCGGTCTCAGTGGCCAGCTCAGCACAGCTGGAAGCAGGGCCAGTGCAGCATGTGGTGCCAGGGATTGAACATTCTCCTCTTTTAATAAGAGCTATTTCCTTTTTCTTGGCATCCTTTATGTTGTCTCATTGTTTGATCCAGTGTAATTCTTGTTCAGTTTTTTACTCAAACTTATTCCTAGAAGTGGCAAAGAGTTCATCTATGTTCTTATATCTGGGAAGGATATACAGTGTTACATTGTTCTTCTTCCTACACATACACCCACATCACATCATGGTTTCCTTGAGAATCTGACACAAGCCATTTTACCTCTCCCCAGAAAATTCTGTGTATATTAAATACTTAGTACCTAGTATAAGGAAGTCGTGAACCTTCTGAAGCTTGTGTGTTGTCAGTCACAGTTCTTAGTTTTAAGTAGAAGCAACTGTCTGCTATATGTTATTCACATGTTATTTGTATTCCATTTGGAACTGAATAGCAAGGTGTTAAGTTTATATTAGACATGTAAACAGTGGCATATATGTGTACACACACATAGACAAGTCTAGAACTTCAGGAAGTATATTACTAGAGCATAGGCTATGTTCATGTAATAGATTCAAATACACAGTGGCTTAAGTAGATGGAAGTTTATTTCTGTCTCCTGACAGCTAGGCAGGTGACCCATGCAGAGACCCATTTTCCTTCTGTACTAATTCTCCATTCTGTAGGTCATTATCCCTTCTGCCTGGTCATAGCATACTCTTCCCTCTGTATTCCAGCTTGTGGGAAGGACCAAAGAAAGAAAAGAGAGGATATTAAACCAGTGTCATGGGTTGAATGTATCAGTGCTGTTCACATTTCCTTGATGAAAACAGTGAGATGACAATTGGATACATGGGAGGTTCTGAAGTGCAGTCTGTACCTGGGAAGCCATATGCCCAGCTAAAGCTCATTATTGTACAAGAAATAGTGGATTCAAAGTTACCATCAGCAGGGTACAAGACATTAGTACAAATAAATAGAATTTGTATTTTCTCATCTACAGAATAAGGCAGTTGGATAAAATGACCAAATAGTCTTCTTCTAGTTGTAAAAATTTTCTGTATAATTGTTTAATGCCTATAGTTCAATGTCCAAAAGTGGTATGAGTAGGTATACAGTAATTTTTAAAAAGTAAATTTTTCTATTAAAATTGTATGTCCAAATTCTACAATCTCTTTAAAAAGTAAAAACATAAATTACCAGAAAGCTGTCCAACTCTTCAAGGGTATGCTCCTTACTCTTTTGCTCATTTTGTGAACAATGACTTTATTTCAGTAGGATACAAATCAGAAGTCAACGCTGCTTTTCATCCTTCATTTAGAGCAATGGATGCACCATCTATATTTAAAAATGTCAGTGAGTTCATTGTTACATTGAACTAATGTGTTCATTTAACATGTGATAGTTGGAAGACCTGAGAGCAAATAAAGGTTTGAAATGTTGTTTTAAAATGCATGTTGGGCTGGTGAGATGGCTCAGTGGTCTAAAGCACCTACTTAGAACAAGCTTAGCAAAGCACAGGGACCGTGGTTCAATCCCCCAGCACCACA
>NW_004524734.1:2435727-2437814 GCF_000260255.1 Octodon degus
ATAAAAAAAATTATAGCTATATAGTATAACAGAAATATTATAATTCTATAATAAAACATACTATGAAAAATATCAAAACTTAAAAATAACTTAATAAACTGTTGATAAATATATCTCATATTCATTATTTCTACCATTAAATTTTTAAAAGAGTAGATTTGGTTATTTTCAAAAATAATAAACAGAAAGTAACCTTTACATTTTTTCCTTTTTTATGTAGAGGTTTAATACTGTGGGCTTGTACCTTGTTTGCTGAATGTTATAAAACAGTATTTGAGTATTGAGCAGGTAAATCATTTACCTCAGCAGAAAATTTTCAGTAATGGTAATTTATTATTCAGAGGGAGGAAGTAGAGCATAAAACAATTTGTCAAATTTAAAATGCATTTCTCAGTACCATGTACTTTCTATGGGTAATGAATTTTTAAAAAGAAGATGATAAAGCATTTATTAATGAACATCAACTTGAATGTGGTCATTGATTTTTTTCCCTCTCTTGTATTCTCAGATTGGTGCTCTCCTCTGTCTCAGATTATTTTGCTGCCATGTTTACTAATGATGTCAGAGAAGCAAGACAGGAAGAAATAAAAATGGAAGGTGTAGAGCCAAACTCTTTATGGTCCTTGATTCAGTATGCATACACAGGTAGTGTAAGTCTGAACATGTAAATTAAAACCTCTTAGGTTTATGTTATGTTGCTAGATTTCAGACTTTCGCTTTTAATAATGCATGCCAAGGCTAACAATCTGTATTTTTATCACACTTCCCCCCATAATACCTTAAATAGATTAAAAACTCCATACTAAAACATTTAAAGTACTATGATGAAGGCTTTGAATGGTATTTTAAAATATTAATATAGCAATTAGATGAATTGTTATCTCGTCAGAATTTTGCTTTTAAAAATGGAGCTATGTATTATATATAGTAGATATGTTTTCTTATATATATATATATATAATAGATATGTTTCTAATACATCATTTAAAAATTCTGAAGATGTTTTTATTTTAGTACCAGTTTTTATTTAGTATCAAAAAAAAATGATTTTTTTTCCCCATACTTAATTTTTTTTTCTTTTTTGGAATGTCTTAAACTTTCTTGGTCTATAGTACATGAAATGAGCTCTCATTAGAAATAGTACTGCTAGCATCAATTATTTTATGAAATAAGGTTCATGTAGTTGTGTAAGTTAATGGAATTTCTTTTTATCATTAAGGCCGCCTTGAATTAAAAGAAGATAATATTGAGTGCCTGTTATCTACCGCCTGCCTCCTTCAGCTTTCACAGGTTGTGGAGGCGTGCTGTAAGTTTTTAATGAAACAGCTTCATCCATCCAACTGTCTTGGAATCCGTTCCTTTGCTGATGCCCAAGGTTGTACAGATTTGCATAAAGTGGCTCACAATTATACTATGGTATGTATTTAAAAATGGAATGCCATGTCCTCTTTGCTTGATTCTTTGTTGTTGCTTGATTCCTTACTAACTACATATTGCTGTTCTATAGCTTGTCACAGGTTTTGAGGTCCAGACTATGGTCTAGTGTGAGTTAGGGGAAAACACTAAGCAATATTTCTCTAGGCCAATCATGTCAAGTCCTATTGTTATGGTCACTAAGAAGCAGAGGAGCAGACT
Organism: Octodon degus; assembly: GCF_000260255.1. NCBI lineage: Eukaryota > Metazoa > Chordata > Mammalia > Rodentia > Octodontidae > Octodon > Octodon degus. The sequence continues at coordinate 2,437,363 of NW_004524734.1, forward strand.
AGGACTGTTCCCTTCAAGATTTTAAGATCTGCTGCTTTTTAAAGCAGGACATCCCCAAACATTTTACTTCGCAGCAAATGGATTAATTTCAGAATTGTCCACAGATTCACTGATGGAAATTGATGATAGTGGTTGTAATGTATTGGTATAGTGCTAAAGCAGATGATAAGAGGTTGAATGGAAGACTTTTATTATTACTCTGATAATATGCAGACTGTGTTTGCAGCCATGTAGAACAGTCTTATTAATTATACCCAACTGTGCTCAAAATAAATCATAAAGGATCCTCTGATTCAGTAGCCTAGGTGAAAATGGGATTCACATTGATGATCTAGAATAGCAAGAAACTAAAGGTATATGAGGGCACATTATTAAGATATCATAGTCTTGGGGCTGGTGAGATGGCTCAGTGGTCTAAAGCACCTACTTAGAACAAGCTTAGTAAAGCACAG
>NW_004524734.1:2437914-2440846 GCF_000260255.1 Octodon degus
CACACACACACACACACACACACACACACAAAATTTAAAAAAATATTTCTCATAAGCTCATTTAATTGAAAAAAGCATGTTATTTTTGGTAATGTTTATATAGTTACCATGGTTTACCTATATACGCTTATGTAGGAAGTCTATAAATAGACTGAATGAACCAGGCTTTATTTTTTAAAAGCAGTTGATACAAAAGTACTATACAGTGTCTATAATTCACTGCAAAATAGTGACTGGCATTTTCAAAACATTAAGTAAATAAATTGAATTAATGCTTATAATTTTTAACCAGTATACAGATTTTCTTTTAAGGGTTATGTTTGATTTTTGCACACTGTTAATCACAATAATCCCCTGTGCCAGTCCGTATTGAAACAGAGCTGATAGATGGGCATCCCCAGTTCCATCTCCATTTTTAAGATGACACAGTGGTCAACTTGAAAGTCTCTGGCTTGTGTGGCTTGAGCCCTAGAAATCATGTTGATGTTATACAACAGGTTGTATCTTTGAAACATAAAATCAGATTAGATTCCTTCAAGCCAAAGCCTCAGCACCATGGCACCCAGATGGGGGTCCATTGCATTTCATTTCACCTCTGCTTACACTGCCAAAGGGTCCCTACTTTGAGAAGTCTTTCAGAACCATGCTAAACCCATGTAAAGGCAGTGCATAAATTATCCATTTCTTTTTCTGTCAAGATAGGGAGCCAGGGCCGGCCTGATAGCTTGTAGACTAACGTGACTGCTTAGGCAGAGCTCAGGAGCCGGGCTTTGATCCCCAGCCTGCAGTGACAGCCCCACCTGGGAGGCACTCTGAGATGGCAGTTGAGACTGGGCGTGGTGACGTGTGCCTGGAATCCCAGCACTTGGGAGGCTGAAAACAGGAGAATTACTATGAGTCTGATCCACATAGTGAAACCCTGTGGATCCTGTCTTTAGGCCCTGCCCTAAATACAGAAGAAAAAAAAAACCATAGCCAGACACAAGACTGGTACCTGTAGTACCAGCTTGGGAGGCCAAGGTAGAAGAATCAACTTGAGTTCTAGGCCAACCTGGGCAAAAACAGCAAGACTCTAGGACCCTGTCTAGAGGGGGATGCAGATTGGAGAAATAGGAAGACGGTACCCATCATATAGTTAAAGAATATAATTCTCTGACTTTAAAAATTAGGCTTAAAACAGGGGCCGGGGAGATGGCTCGGTAGAATAAGTGCTTCCCTGGAAAGCACAAGGGCCTGAGTTCAATCCCCGGTTCGAAAAAAAAAAAAAAAAGTTAGGCTTAAAGATGTTTAAGATCAAAAGGAGGACATAAAAACTGTTAATACAGTTACTCCATGAGAAAAAAAGGCCCCTTCATATAAAGTGGTACCAAGGATCTGGCACAAAGAAAGGCAGAACAATAATAAAATCTAGCCTTGTTTTATTTTGCATTTCTGACCTCATAGATGTGTCTGTGGTGAGTGCAAATAGCCCTATCCATGCACTTAAAAGAGCATTAAGAAATTAAGCAAATTTGGGTGCTAATGAAGTCTGTGATTATAGAATCTAACAGCCACGCCCAAAAGTCTCAAAGGCAAGATTTTTGTCCCTGGAATGGGAAGAGGTGCGAGAAGAGTGATAGTTACTAAAGGCCATTTCAGTGAAGGTCTTGGCAAAAACGTCTCAAAATAAGTTTGAGAGCACTACCAGAAAAGCCCACTGAGTCAGCCAGTAGTGCATCACTAGAGGGTCTTAAGATGGGGTAACAATTAGTTGGAGTGATTTTAGGATGATGGGAAGGTAAAAATCTTCGGGTTTTTTTTTTTTTTCAAAATAGAAGTATAAAATTTATTTAAAACCACTCACAAAATTCTTTGTAATCAGGAATGATACAATTTGCAATAGTTCTTTTAAAAACTCATGACAAAGATTTAAAATGTTTTCAGGGGGAAGGTAAAAAACTTTGAACCAACACTCAGGGTCATTGTTTTTGCCATCCTGTGCGTGACTCCAAGCAGCAATTTTCAGGATTTAGAGATCTGTTATTTTGTGACATCTCCTTCAAAGAAAATAGGATGAAGAGATAAGACCACTGGTGTGGAGCCCGTCCCAGAGGGCGAACAGGGGTAGAGGAAGTGGCTTCCTGCAGTACACCTGCATATCCTGTGAGATCTTAGAAGTGCCTGAGAGGGTTTTGCCTTTGGGACAGCAGCAGTAGTCCATGTCCTACAGCTTCTCTGCACAGGAGGAGATGAAGCTGCAGCCTATCATGTACCCCAGCAGGCACAGGCTCCCACAGAAGTCAGGCAGGGGCACAACTTCATAGGACAAGCTATGTCATGATTATCATGTTGCAGGGAGTATAGCACATCTGGCCAGGGTGGCCAAAAAGGGAAATGAGCTACTGCATAGAGATGGTTTGCACAGCAGTTGCACTGAAATGAGTCCTGGGGTCCAGCTGCATGTCCAAGGAAAGAGGATGTATGATCTTCCAAACCTGGCCTGTCATGAGCCCTGTGGCTGGCCAGCACGGGTTAAAAGCATCAGTAGTAACTGATGACAGCTGCTGTCCACTCCTAAGCCAGGGTGCAGCTGTCACTGAGGAAGGCCTGTAGCTGCCTGGCCAGATCCTGGAACTACATCATCTGTGGAGCTGGATGTTACGCAGGCAAGCGAGAAACCCTTCTATCTATGTGCTCATTTTGAGAATATCAAAATATTCCTTAAGTTCTGCTCATTCTTTGCCTTCCTTCCTTTCTTTCTTTCTTTCTTTCTTTCTTTCTTTCTTTCTTTCTTTCTTTCTTTCTTTCTTTCTTTCTCTTGACAAAGTTTCACCAGACAGTTCAACGTGGATTTGAAGTCCTTTTGGAGCACATGCTGGCCTCAAATTTACAGCAATTCTTAGCTTCCCAAGTGCTGGAATTACAGGCATGTGCTACCATACCTGGCTTGCTT
>NW_004524734.1:2440946-2447388 GCF_000260255.1 Octodon degus
AGCCAGCCCTGCCCCCTGGTGGGCTGAGCTGGCCACACACACACACACACACACACACACACACACACACAAATAAACAAGTAAATAAATAAAATTTAAAAAAAAAAAAAGATATCATAGTCTTAACAGTAGAGAAATGTGAAAAAGGAAGGATACAAATTTTTAAGAAAAAAAAGGGTACATAGATTTTAAGAAATTATCATCTGCCACACTACATTAAGGTGATAATTGGAGACTGTTGCTATTAATGCTTTAGGTAAGGCAGTATAGCTTCTAAGAGAAGAATATGAACATTCATGTGCATGTATGCAGTTATCTACTAATTTTACCAACACATAAAATATATTAATTTTGTCTACTCTCTTCTATTTCATTTTCCATGCTTCCATTGATTTGGTTTGTCCATGAAGAGATTATCAGTGCTTTAGGGAATCTTTTTCTTGTTTTTGTTTTTTGAGACGGTGTCTCACTATGTAGTTTAGACCTTGAACATGAAGTGATCCTTTTTCCTCAGCCTCATAAGGGCTGAATTTACAGGCCTGGGCTACTTCACCCAGCAGAGAAATCTTTGATTAAAGCAAAAGATTTGGCTGGGTGTAATGATGCACTCCTGTTATCTTAACACCCAAAAGACTGAGGCAAAAGGATAGCTACAAGTTTGAGGTCAGCCTGCACTATATAGTGAGTTCAAGGCCAATCTGGATTATACAGAAAGACTTTGTCTTAGAGGACTGGGGTGGGAGAGGGAGTGTATTAAGAGCAGGTAGATATTTCTAAGCTATTGAGAAGATTCATTTTGTTTGCTTAGTTTCATTCTATTTACTCATTTATTCCTAAGCTTGATGTGAGGACTAAATATTGACAGAGGTTAAGATCAAAACAGTGATTAGCAATTATATATTCAATCACTAGATGATGTCATCCTCATATGATAGTAATCATCATTATATAGATTTACTATATTCAGTACAATAGAAGTTTATATAAAGAAACAAGCCTTCATAGAAAACAACAGCTTTATGGTTTGTCTTCTCTCCCTGTGGGGATCTCCTCACAGAGCTTCAAGTGAAAAATTAAAGAGATTGTTCAGTAGGATAATATACAGACTTATGAAGGGGACAAGCTAATATTTTTTGAATATCCTTTGAAACACTGCCCCTCCTGTCTTTTTTTTTTTAATTTATTTATTTTTATTTATTACATTTATTTATTGTGTGTGTGTGTGGCCAGCTCAGCCCACCAGGGGGCGGGTCTGGCTGGCATGTGGTGCTGGGGATCGAACCGCAGTCCCTGTGCTTTGCCAAGCTTGTTTCAAGTAGGTGCTTTAGACCACTGAGCCATCTCTCCAGCCCCCCTCCTGTCTTTATTGTTCTTTATAGAGTTCTTATTTTTACCTTACACTTGCAGTTTCAAGTATCTTTTGGAATAAAATATAAATACATAAAATAGAGCTGGATTTATTTTCTTTCTAATAAGTTTATAATTTAAGTAATATCCCTTTCCTAGGTAGGAGTTTTATTCATGTGAAAACATTTGTATGCATTTAGGTCACTCCTGTTGTTTACAGTAGAGGCATGATTGCTGCTTTAAGGCTTAGATGTAAATTAAATTTAAATTAGCTAGATGTTTTTAAAGCTATTTTCATAGCCAATTAGTTGTGGTAGATTTTTCTTCTCAAGGTCATTACTTAATGTTACTTAGTTTCAACAGAGACACGAAATGAAATTCTAATAACAATAAGTAATTTAGAGGTAAATTGTCTGATTTGAATTGTTGCTATGGGAACTGAATGAAAATGTATAACAAAATTCAATCTTCAATTTAAATAAACCCCTCAGTAATTTCATTTGCTTAAAACTGTTTCAAAGGGGGAAAGAACACAAAGCTAACAAGTGTTTGGTAGTGAGATATTTTATCATAAAAGGGATTTAAAATATGGAGTAAGAATTATGCTATGCCCCTGAATTCAGTCAGTGAATGATGCTTATACTGAGGATGTCACTGATACAGCACAGAGAGGAGGAAAGAAGAAGGAGTCCCGTCCCCAGATTCTAGTTTTCACTGCCTCTGAACATGACCTGGAACAAGTCATGTGACTTGTAAAAGATAGTATAATGGGCTGGAGATGTAGCTCAACAGCACAAAGCACCTGCCTAGCAAGCACAAGTTCCTGAGTTTGAGCCTCTGTACAAAAGAAGGAAAACAAAAATTAAAAAATAGTATAAGACTAATTCTTTCATTACAGTTATGTAATGTCATTATGGATTTATGACAAGTATAAAAATTTTTAAATTCAAAAATTTTATTTCTCAGCCTAAAAAAAACATAACTTTGAATTCTGCTAAAATAACTCCTTTAAAACCAAATTAATATTGTACTTTCTAAAAGTGCTTTGTTCATAAAGTTAAGTAATATTTCCTAAATTGTGGAAAAACTCAATTTTCACTTTATATAAATTATACTAGGATGGAATGAGCATTGTTTATTTTATTTTATTGAGAAACAAATAACAATGAGATAGTTTCTAAACTAATTAATAGGACAGTTTCAATAATTAATACATTGTACAATGTTATCTTCCTAGTGGTTATCCATAGTACAAGAAGCAGACAGGATATCTTGTCCAAACACTATTATTACAAATCTTCTCATTGAATTAAGCAAAAGTAGTTGTATATCTATCCTAACTATTCTGTATATACAAATACAAAATGGTCCGTCCTTTGTATCCCCTTTTATTGTTTAGTTGCAGTGAGCATTGTTATGAAATAAATGCATCAACAATTCATCAAGTGAGTCTTTATAATAGTAGTCTTTCTCAGAGCTGAGTGTGGTGGCACATGCCTGTGATCCCAGCATTTAGGAGACTGAGACAGGAGGATCACTGTAATTTGAAGCCAGCCTAGGCTATAAAATGAGCTCAAGGTGAGTCTGAACTGCATAGCAAGACCCTATCTCAAAAAAGACCAAAAATAAAGTCTTTCTTACTGGTAAAATACAGTTAATACAACTTGCAATTACAGCAACAATTATTCTAGGGTTGTATACATATGTTGATTATATATGTCATACCTTTAAACAACTAGAAATTATATTTTAACTTCTTCACAATCTTACCTAGCATTCTATGATAAATAAATAAGTAAATAAATGTGTGTGTGTGTGTGTGTGTGTGTGTGTGTGTTATCTTTGTCTTTAAGGTTTATATTGCCTATTTACTAATCCATCTAGTTTTAGCCTACTTTGTTAGAGATTTAGGCTAGTTCCTATATTTTATTGTTATAAATAAAAATCAAAGAAACATTGTAAGGTATTCAGCTTTGTTTTCTACTTATGGAGTATCTATTAAAGGTTAAACCACAAGTGAAATAACTGTATTGAGAGTTTTGACATTTTTATAGCTCTAGTTATATACTACCAAATTATTTTGAATGCCAGTATACAATTAAGCACAATTTGCTTGAAGCCATTTCCACACTGAGATTTTATTAGAATATAATTCTAGGGGCCAGGGAGATGGCTCAGTGGAATAAGCGCTTCCCTGGCAAGCGCAAGGGCCTGAGTTCAATCCCCGGTTCCATTAAAAAAAAAAGAATATATTTCTGAAAATAAAATTCCGTCATCTAAAAATAGATTCATTTGGGTATCAAATCATCATGAATTAGAACAATCAAATTTAATTATTCATGAATGGTTTTTCCTTTTTAACAGTTTCTGCTGAAATAAAGTCAACCCAATGGATAGTCTAGATCATACCTCATTGGAGTTACCACAGGCCAAACAAAATTCAGTTCTCATTTTAATACAAAAAATAGTTATTGATAGACCTTGTCTCTAACTCTAATTTAAACAGCCTTAGCAATTTTACTAAAACTCTACATGTTGAGACAGGAATAGTGCATTAGAAAGTACAAGAAAAATATTAAGGAACTATATGTCTAGCATGTGCATTTATATTTAAAAAGGTAAACTATGCATCAGGATTTTTAATCTTCAAATCAGAGGATACAGATTTCCTTTCCTCCAGATTATTTAGCAAGAGAACCTATAATGGTCATCTCACACCTCAGGGTATTTCTAACCCCCATGTGAAATCAGAGAAGGTTTGCTTCTGGTATGCAACCAGAACTGAGTCATCTTCTACCTAAGGTTCTGGTCCAGATACATTGAAAGTTGACACTTTTGGGGTGTGTGTGTGTGTGTGTGTGTGTGTGTGTGTGTGTGTAACCAAATAACTTTGTACATAAATCAAATTAGAAGATATGTAAATGTTCAAAACAGAGTTAAAGTTCTGGTGGTCTTATAAATAACATTAAAAGTTTTAAAGGCCAAATTACTTTTAGAATGACCTTGAAAATACATCATCTTCAAAGGCAAGCTATGAGAAAGCCATGTGGTCTAAAATAGTCTTGGAAGTTTGGAAGTTATTTCTGGGTAAGAGAAATGACTTGAAAGTCACCCAGGTTATTTAGCTGCCCTGTTGTCTGAATTCTGCAGCAACCACAAATCCAAATTCTGTTACTAATTAACTTCTAATTCATTTTTTTCTATCTTCTTTCAAAAGTCTTGGTAGAATGATTCCCTGACTTGGACAAAACAATACTTTACTGTCACAGGTCTGTTTTTAAAATGTAGTAAGTGACATACCACTTCAATTTTAGTTAAGTTCAGCAACCTGGTTGTAGTTTAAATGTTTTTTTCTCCTGTTTCTTTTCTGCTAAGTGGTAGTAATACATTGTAAGCCATAAAGTATAGATTTGTTTGTTTGAGTAGCTAGTACAAAACACATAGTTTCTTTTGCATACACTGTCATGACTAAAAACAATGATACTGTTGATTGTCATTTCCCCCCCCCATCTAGGAACATTTTATGGAAGTAATCAGAAACCAGGAGTTCGTATTACTACCAGCCAGTGAAATTGCAAAACTCCTGGCTAGTGATGACATGAACATTCCTAATGAAGAGACAATATTGAATGCGCTTCTCACTTGGGTCCGTCATGATTTGGAGCAGAGACGGAAAGATCTCAGTAAACTTTTGGCTTATATTAGGCTACCTCTTCTTGCACCACAAGTAAGTAATAGGTACTTGTTTGTAGGGATTTTTTTTCTTTGCTTATTATAAGTAATGTTTACATGTATTTGCATAAAAAATATAGGTGAAAAGATACAAGTTAACAAAATTCTACCAGTGTTTTCCCTCTAAAGTATCTGGCTACCTGAACTGTACCAATTAAGTTACATTTCTGATTTTGAGTTAGTAATTTTATTTGACTCAATTTTAAGCCTATCCTTCCCATTGGAAGAACTTGGTAATAAAAAGAACACTGGTCTCTAAGGATGAGAAAAATTAGAGGAACTCATTCGCCACATACTTATTAGATATCTGCTAACTACTAGATTCTGGTAATATAGAAATTAATAAGATACTATAATAATTCTAGCTCTGATATTTTAAAATACTGTGGCTTGGCATACTGACACACTTCAGTTTCTTCATCTGTCAAGTAGTTTCTGTTTCACGGGGTCATTCTGAGGGTCAGAAATGTGCTCTGTGAAATGAAATGTGCTAGAAATAATATTAGTATTTAAGAACTAGGAGATACCTACTTGGTATATACAAGGCAGTCAGTAATAACATATTTATATGCATAGTTTCTTCTTTTTATAATTTTCACTCGAATATACAGAAATTTCCCCTGCTTTCTTTGCTGCTTATTGGAAGGCCTTTTAAAGAGGCCTCAAAAGCACAGAAAGATTTGTCACTGTTCAAAGCCAGACTTTATTTTAAAATTCCATAAATGTTACTTTATTAATCTTAAAGACAATATATTATTTCCTGGTATTGTAAGCACAAGTTAGTTTAATATTATATATTATATGTTACATAATGTATATATTTTTTACATGATTAAACACACCTCTGATTTTATTTGTAACACATTTCCCACAAGGTGGAAAGAAGGAATGACAATATAGTGAGCAGCCAAAGGAAGAAGGTATAGAAACCCCAGGGTTGCCCATACAAGACTGCTCAGGGAGCACTGGGAGACTTAAAACAATAGGAACCCCCCCGCCCAGTTCTGGGCGCTAGGAGTCAGCCTGGTCAAGTTCTTTCTCATGAGGGATCCCCTTGGTCTACAGATGACTGTTGCTTTAAGTTCTCACACAGTACAGAAAGAGAGTTTGTACTACATCTTACAGAAACAAAAAATTTGATACTGATGTGTTACAAGAAAGAACTCCATATTTAAAGGTGAAGTATTGTATGAATACACAGGATTCAAACTGTATGAACTGATGGAAATTCTGGAAAAATAAGCTACAGAAATATTTCTCTTGAAATTAGATTTAAGAAAAAGGGTTGGGGGTGGGAGAGATAGCTCAGTACAATAAGTGCTTGCCTGGCAAGTACAAGGGCCTAAGTTCAATCCCTGGTTCT
>NW_004524734.1:2447488-2454847 GCF_000260255.1 Octodon degus
TTTATTTATTTATTTATTTATTTATTTTTGCGGTTCTGGGGATTGAACTCAGGACCTTGCACTTGCCAGGTAAATGGTTATTCTAAGCTATCTCCCTGGCCCTCACTTAAAATATTTTATTGACACAGATTCTGTTTATGTGCTATGAAGTTAAGCACACATTGAATAAATCCATGTTTTGAACTGTAGGTTCACCACATACTGATTTTGTGACATCCACATGTTAACTGAAGTGTGCACCTGTGGTCTTCAGCCTGAGAGATGTTATTATCACAATGCAGGGATTCTGAAAAATACAGTGAGACCTGGTGAATGAGTTGTAGGGAGGGAGGCCCTGAATGCTCCTTGGTTATCCTGTTTTGCTTCAGGATCTGAACCAAACACCATGAAAATTGTTGATAAAAAAAGAAATCATCTGTCTTTTCATAGTATGTGTACCAGCATCACAGACAATCTGTAATTACTTAGTGGTGATAGTATTATAGTTTTGTTCTTTCAAAATTTAACATTGTGTATTCTTTGAATGATGGTATTTGACTCAAACATTCAACTAAACCATCCTTTAGTCATTAATGACAGTGTAATGTGAAATATAGGCTATACGATAAATATAGGCTATACGATAAAATATGTAGAAATCTTAAGAAAAAAGTACTTTGCCAGGTATGTGATGGTGCGTGCCTATAATCTCAGCATTCATGAAGTTGCGGCAAGAGAATCATTGCAAATTTGAGACCAACATGAGCTACAAAGTGACACCCTATCTCAAAAACCAATAACAATAGTAGTACTTGATTTATTTTTGTTCTTGAAATTTATTTATCAAAATTAAGTATTGTCATTTTATCTCCAATTATTGATGCTTTTATATTATGTCAGTACCTTGATAATATCAAACTTCATTTTATTAAAGTGTTTTAAATCTTCAAATTAATGTTCATTATCAAACCACCATTGTTTCAGTTACTTGTCTCTCCTTGCTGGGACAAAACACGCAATGTCCAGAATTAAGGAAGGAAAGGTTTATTTAGCTCAGAGTTTGTGAAGGTTTCGATCCTTACTTGGCTGGCTCAAAGGCAGAAAGCAGAAGTTCATGGTGGCAGAAGACAGCAAAACAACAAGAGCAAAAAGGCAGGAGCAGCAGCAGAGAGCAGGCCTCTCTCCTGTCCTTATATTGCATTCAGGCTGTCTGCGGGTGTAGCACTCACACCCAGGATCCCAGCATTGGATCATGAATTAAAAGCCACCCCATGACTGCATGAGGCTTTGCGGGGACAACTAGATACAAACCATATCAACCACTATTTGTGTTTTCTCTAGTTTTTAAAATAGTTTCTAATTCTTTTACTAAGCAACATGTAATTCTACATTGCCCAACACAGTTTTATAATAATGATTTTAAATGTGAAGTTGAGTACATACTTTGCTGGATTATGATAGTAATATTCATAGTGTACAACATATGTTTGACCCTCCAAAAGCTTTTGGTTGTCTGTTTGACCGGTGGCCACTGTTGATCAAGTTCAGGGCCTTACACCTGCTAAGCACATGGTATATTACTGAGCTTCATCCTTAGCCACCCAAGAGCATTTTTAGTGCCCATATTTATATGGCCACTAAAAATGCATTGCAATGGGAGAATTCAGAAAGGGATGTTTTATTAGTCAAGGTGCTTCTAACTTCAGGAACAGATAAATCTCAGTCCAAGATAAGTGTCCTTGTGAGTATAATCTGAGTGTTCTTGCTGGAATGGCCTTTCATTTATTTGACTTTTTCCTAAGGCCACAGTCTTCTCCATTCAATCCATGGATGCAGGAAGTGTGGGAAAGCTATACTTGATATCATCTGCTTTAGCTAAGCAAACTATGTAAGGCATATGACCACCTGTAATCTCAGCACTCCAGGAGGCTAAAGCAGGAGGATGAAAAGTTCAAGCCCATCTTGCACAACTCAGAGACTTAGGGCAACCCTGGCTCAAAATGAAATATATTTAAAGGGGGGTAGAGGGCCTGGAGGTGTAGCGCAGTGCAGGGGCCCTGAGTTCAGTCTTCGGTAACACATGTGAACACACAACCATGCCTGTCTGCAGAAAAGTAAGGGAAATGCAGTCTAGCTACATTCGTAGGAGAATAAGGAAGGGTTTTTTTTGTTTTGGGGGGGTTGTTTATTTTGTTTTGTGGGGTTTTTTCCCCTTTGGTAAACACAGCAGTATACTCTAGCCTTGTCTCTGCCATGAACAAATCATAATGCTTAGCAAGACAATTTCCTTGGCTTTAGTTCCCTTTATTTTAAAAAGTAAGAGCTCCAATGACTTTTGGTTTTTTTATGAAGAGCTTTTTAGATGGTTATATTTTTAAAATTCTCAAGATATAATGAAGCTTAATTTGACAAAGTATTCATCAAAATCAGAATATTTTTAAAATCTGATGAGAAATGAGAAGTTGCAGCACAGTCGGTAGCTTTTAGTTAATTGTGTAACCAATGGATGCTGATTATGTGATATAAATGATGTTGGAGAGGAGATCATGGGGGCGACCATGGACTCAGAACTTTATTTAAATCCTAACTAATTCATCAGTAATTCAGATAAAAACATGGAATTCATATACAGAACTTCATTTTGTAATCAGGTATTCAGACCATTTCTGGACAATTGGATTCAAGCCTTCAAATTGATTTAATCTAATTTAATTTACATATGATACCTGGGCTTTTGAGGACTGGCCAGAAAATAAAAATGATTATTTTTAACAATGCTTTTATGACAGTGTAATTTATAAATGGACAGCGGAGCATAACCTATTTTTTAGTAAAGGATGAGTTAGATTTATACCTCCAAAACAGTTCATTTGCTTTCTTGCCTTCAAAGAAAAGGATGATCACGTACATCCTTAAATATATTATTAAGAGGCTCAGCTATGGATGTGAATATAAGTTGGTTCTTTTCCAGCAGAGATGTTGGATTTATCAGAGATCTCCAAAATAGGTACAGTACTACAAAGAGTATGTGTAACTATTAAATTAACAGGTAGACGTCAATTCACTCAGTGTTTGCAAGACACCTGAAGGCTTGGGTGATCATTGATTTTTTATAAAGCAAAAGTACTGTAATGTGCAATATATTAATTAATAATTGATATTGATAGGTAGTATTGATATCTTCTATTACATTAAGGCTTTAAAAGAACTTGTAGGAAAGGTCCTTTTAATGTAATAGTGATGCTTCATAATATATGCTTTCTTTCATTTTAGGACTTCTAATAGTAGTCAGACATTGTCATCCTGTCATACTATGGAGCCATGTTCATCCGATGAATTTTTTCAGGCCCTTAATCATGCTGAACAAACATTTAAAAAAATGGAAAACTATTTGAGACACAAACAGTTATGTGATGTAATTTTAGTTGCTGGTGATCGCAGAATTCCAGCTCATAGGTAAGTGTGTTCTAAATTTCTATATGTGTGAAATGTTTCCTGGATAATTTAATTACTTAAAGCAATGTAAATTATTTTCATTAACTACTGTGCTTTTTGGAAAGGGTGTATCTTATGGAATTTCCATAAATAAAACAGTGCATATGACTTTATTACGTATTAAATGATCCTAAAAGGATCATTTTCCCCTTTTAGAAACACACACAAAAAAGCCTCAAGTGAGTCATTTATTATGTTTATTGTAGACATCAGTGACTATAAACAGCTTTCGCGCCATGTTCTATAAATATTTTAAATAAACTCAGTGGAAAATAGCATTTATCAATAGTTAGGAACAAAAATGAGTGATGGAGTACAGTTGCTAAAAGTCTTAATAGGTTTTAGATTTTTTAGGGGGGGTGATGCTGATTGAACTCAAGGTCTCACACATAGTAGACACGTGTTCTACAACTGAGCTATATTCTTGGACCCTTAACAGGTTTGTTTTAATTTGCTTTGTTTTTGTGGTACTGAGGATTGAACCCAAGGCCTTTCACACTGAACTATATCCCCAACTCATTTATTATTTTGTATTTTGAGACAGGGCCTCACTAAATCTCTAAATAGCTCATACTTCATTCAAACTTAAAATTCTCCTGCATCAGCCTCCCAAAGTACTGGCATTACAGGCCTATGCCACCACCCCCAGCCATTTAACAACTTTTAAATAGTCTCATGTATTCAACTTGTTTACTGGTCTCTAAGAAATATGAAGAGCCTTTAAGAAAAACTACGTATTATTCTTTCTTTTATGTACCTAGTACAGGGTCTACAGGGTCTCACTACACAGATCGGTCTCACTACACAGGCATGTGCTGCCATGCCCAATCTCAGTTGCTGTCTCAGCACACCCTGGGGGGTGGGACCGGCACAGCATGTGGGGAATTCAACCCTGGTCCCTGCTGGCCAGCCCTTATGTATTATTCTTTTTTTTTTTTTTTTGGTGGAACCAGGGATTGAAGTCAGGCCCTTGTGCTTGCCAGGAAAGAGCTTATTCTAATGAGCCATCTCCCCAGCCCAAATTATCAATTGGTGTTTTTTTTTCTGTGGAATCGAGGATTGAACTCAGGCCCTTGCGCTTGCCAGGGAAGCGCTTATTCTACTGAGCCATCTCCAGGGCCCCTGTATTATTTTTAAAGTAAGAAAAATGAAAGAATTGTCTAGCAAGGAATAGTACATGTTCTTAGGAATCTGTACTCATTCATTTATTCATTGTTAATCACCACTGTGATCCCAAAGGATTTTTATGCCCTTTAAAGCTAATTAGCATTTTGTCCCAAAGGTTTTATTAAAAACCTTCCCAAAAGGAAGCAAATCATTAGAAGGAATGAGCTTGGTCCTAGGGTTGTCAGCACACATTTATTGAGATGCTACTCTATGCTTGTGAAAGAATATCTATTTTATTAATATGAGTTTAGTAGAAAAGATATTTAACCTGAATTTCACAAGACACTCAGAGTCTGTGACAGTGGTACCTCAGCATATGAACTTAATTCGTTTTATGATTTTGGGGAAAATGACTACGTCTGTGTTTGTATGGGGAAGATGGCTGTGGTTCTGTTTGCTATATTTCTAAAACTGGGGCTATGGAGATAGCTCAGTGGTCTAAGCACCTGCCTGGCAAGCACAAGGACCCGAGTTCGATCCTCAGTACCACATGCTGTGCCAGCCATGAAACCAGGTGCAGTGATGCACATCTATGATTCCAGCACTAGGGAGGCTGAGACAGGATAATCACTACTAGTCTGAACTATGTAGCAAGATCCTGTATCAAATATATATATATATATATATAACTTGGTATAGTACTGTACCTTACCAGCCATGCTTGTGTAAACCATCAGTACCTTACTTAGATCACACATAAAGCAGCTGCCTAACTGGCCTTCCTAATTTTATCCTTTCCCTGCATTCTGTTTCAACACAACTGAGTGAGCCTTTAAAATGTAACTTCCATACAGCTACTCCTCTTAGCAGACCTCTGGATGACTGCCCACACGAAAGCCAGTGTGCTCTCAGTGACCTCTGTGGCCAGCTGTCGTTCCATCTTGAACATTCTGTCCTGCTGTTCTCCTTGCTCCTGCTGTATGAACCACACAGACTGCATAGCTCCTTACATGCCAGCCATGCTGCTTCTTCCTCAGACATGTGCGTTGGCTGCTTCTTCTGCCCAGATGCTGTGCCCAGATCCCGTGTCAGGAAACCCTTTCCTCCTCCAACTCTTGGCTCACACATCACCCACTCTCCAGTGGGACCATCTGTTACACTCACCATCCATTCCTACTTGTTTTTACCCTACCTTTTACCATCTTTTAATTTATACACTGTAGCATTACTTTTGTTGATTGTTTCTCTTCCTTTTAAAATGTCAGACTCTATAGAGAAAGGTTTGTGTGTCTTGCACACTGAGCTATCTTGAGAGTCTAGAGCAATGCCCAGTAATTGTTAGGCATACATCTGTGTTTGTTCATTGAATGAATTAGAAGTTTGCTGAAGAAAGAACCTGAGTGACCAATAAACACTTGAAAAAATCTTCAACCACCCTAACAGTCAGCTAAATGAAACTTTAATAACATACCATTGAACATTTTGCAGATGGCCCAAAATTGTAACAACTAACCAAATTATGGAGAAATATGAGCTCTTACAGTGCTGGTGGAGATGTAAATTGGTATGGTGCTTTGGAGAATAATTTGGCAAACCTTATAGCTCAGCAGCACCACTTTTAAGGAGGACGCAGAATAGAATTAGAAAGGGACACAAACGGAGCTTATCTATTACTTGTATCACAATAGTTCTTGTTTTGAAATTGTGTACCATTTTTATTGTTGTGTGGTGCTTAGTTTTGTTGTTTTTTGTTTTTTTAAATAAAAAATTAATAAAAATGAAAAAACAAATGAAGTAAATTTGTATAAGTGTATTGACAAAGAAATATCTTTATTCTATTGAGAAACAAATAGCAATGAGACAGTTTCAAAAGTGATTAATAGGACAGTTTCAATAATTAACACAATGTACATTGTTATCTTCTTAGTGGTTATCCATAATACAAGATGCAGACAGGATATCCTGTCCAAATACTATTAGTACAAATCTTCTTATTGAATTAAGTGAAAATAGCTGTATGTCTATCCTAATTATTCTGTATATACAGATACAAAATGGTCCTTCCTTTGTATCCCCTTTTTTTGTTTAGTCCTATCAGAGATGGGTATTCCATTACCATCTAAATACTGTAGGTGCGTGAATTCAGCAAAACAGTCCAACACAGTCCAGCAGCCCACAATAGTAGTGGGTTATCCGCAGGACTGGCAGTGTCAGAAGTTGTTGACTTGAGCCTTTCACAGCTCAGCATATTAATATGGCTTTACTTTATATACCTCGTTTTTATACTTTTCTGCTGTTAAGAGCAAGATAAAGCAAAACCTATTTAACAAGAAATGTAACTTTTGTATCTGATAAGGTCAGTCAAGTCCCCTCAGAATTTATCCTGTAACCCTGTACCGCAGTTTGCAGATCCTACAAAAAAATATCTACAAGACTGTGATTAAGTGAAAAAACTTCATGCTTCAAAAAGTTTTTTTTTCTTTTTTTTTTTTTGGCAGAACCAGGGATTAAACTCAGGCCCTTGTGCTTGCCAGGAAAGTGCTTATTCTACTGAGCCATCTCTCAGCTCCCAGTCATTTTTATTATTTTTTTATTTGCTTCAAAAACTATACACATTTATAATTTTTAAATTTATATACAATTGTCAAAAATCCAGGTAATATATTGTATCAAAATATTATAGCTTGAAGCAAAACAGTCCCACATTATTCCTTTTCCTGTCTCTTGCTTTCATTCACCACCCCCTTCTTCTTGAACAACCATCTACCTGAGAGACAT